>NW_003852410.1:11580651-11634565 GCF_000181295.1 Otolemur garnettii
AAAGTGAGACTCTGTCTCTACAAAAAAAAAAAAAAAAAGAAAAAAAGAATAAGAGTGGGAGACAGGGGGTGAAGGTCAGGCAAGACCTAACCTGACCAGACCAGCTGTGTCGTGTCTGCCCCAGCCTGACAGACTCCATCTTTTCCTCACTACATGTGCTTTCAAGAACACTGTGGAAGACTCCATGCCAGTAGTATGGTGGTTACAGCCCCAGCCACACATACCAAGGCAGGTTCGAACTTGACCCAGGCCAGCTAAACAATAATGACAATTGCAACAACAAAAAAGCCAGGCAATGTGGCAGGCGCCTGTAGTCCCAGCTATTTGGGAGGCTGAAGCAAGAGAATCACTTAAGTGCAAGAGATTGAGGTTGCTGTGAGTTGTGAGACCATGGGACACTACCAATGGTGAGATAGTGAGACTCTGTCTCAAAAAAAAAAAAAAAAAAACCACCTTGGAAAGGGAAACACAAACATTTTTTATTCCTGCTACAGCTGCCCAGCAGGGCGATCATCTCTCACAGGGATGTGAAGTGATATACGTGTTAATGTTTTGTAAAACAGTAGTTATTATTTTCTGTACTTGGTAGGCCGTATTCTGTTTGCAGGCTAACAGAATGCCCTTCTTCTGTTCTGTATGTAGCAGTCCTAAAATGCTCAAAGTCAACCATCATGAGTCATTTGAGTATCCTTTTCTCCTGGCTTAGTAACTCCCTGTTCATTTTACAGTTACCCACAGGGCATCACTTTAAGCCCTTTAGCAGCCATGCTGGTTTTGGGACATGTTTCTAATGTGGCGAACACACCTTGATGTGTGTATCCAGGTGCAGTTTGTTCAGCCTCGAGAAGAGAGGGGCTCTTTCTTCCCTTGTTTAAGATTCCATGTCTCTTTTTACGAAGTTAATGATGGAGATAGATTTGCACGAAACCTCATCATAGTGTTGATTTATATTGACCTTGCAGTTGAATAAAACCCTTAAGTATTGCACTGTTATGTTGCTTTGCATTTCAAAGATCTTCTACAGTTCTTTGTCTGAAAAAAAAAATCATTTTCACATCAATACAAAAAGCACCAAATGATCAGCTTGGAAACCACAAATGTGAAACCATGCAGCACAGTTAAGTCCTTATTGATACAGGGTTCCCCAACTCAGGGCAGGACAGGGCCCGCCCCCATTTTCTCAGCCCAAGTGAGCTCTGAACTCAGACCCCCACCTACGTAGAAACAGGTTGCCTTTTCCAGGCCACACTCTCTGGACTTTAGCAAGGTCATGGACAAAGCAGTCTGAAAGATTTTTGGGGTGGTTCCACCTTTAGTAGGGAGCACACAGCCTCATTCCTTCTTTGAGGCAAAAACTGTGAAGATCTAATAACCTAGTCCCAGTGAGGGGACTGCATTATTTTGTTAATACACTCATTCACTTTGAAAAGGTGTTTTTTCACCTACCAACACCTGGCCAAAATATAATATATACCCCTAGACAAAGGACCCACATGGGAGACTTTGGACTTGTGTATTCCCCTTTGCCAGAAGCTCTGGTCCTTTTGCTCCTGTATTCCTTTCAGTCTAATAAAATCCTATCTTAACCACTGATCTGTGGTCTGTGGGTTCATTCTTTGAATCCCAGAGACCCAGGACCTACTGAAGAAAGAAATTCCGGTAATATTATCATCATTGTTTCTATTGAACCACTTTCTTCTTTCTTTTGTCATTGTTTTAATTTTTTAATTACACAAATGCCACATTAATACAATACCATTTTACAATAATTAAACATTACAGGTAAAGTTAATGCCTTCCTGGGCTCTCCCTACTAATAAGATTCAGCTCCTACTTATGAAATGTTGCAGGAAGAGGAGGCCCGATGGAGAGAAAGAGCATCCAAACACAGTGTTTAAAAGAAGTGAGAGAGGATACCCCAGAAGGATGAAGTCTAGGAGAACAGGTCTTCTCAAGGAGACCACAAGGATACACCTGCAGGGTCCTCTCCATGATGACTCAGAGCTCTTGTAAACTTAACTTCCTGGAACTTGGAAATTTCCAAGTTCTGTGAAATCCTATAGTTCTATAGGGGCTGGAATAGCATCTCCCACTTGATTCAAACTGGCCAGTGAGAAGGGTAACTGTGGGGTGGAACTTTTTGACTGTTGATAAAAAGGGAAAGACCAAGCCAGCTGGGTAGCACGGCCATTTGGAATTCTTCAATTCCGTAAGCTCCCAGCTGGTGAATAAAGCCCTTCCTCTTATAAATGTGGTGTTTGGGTGCTCTTTCTCTCCATTGGGCCTTGTGTTCCTGCAACAAAAGTGCTTTATTTCAGCCAGCAGAGCATTAGTAGACCGAGAATCCTAAATGGCCACACTCCCCAACTGGCTTAATGGTCTTCTTTTTATTCCTAGTCAAAAAGTTCTAGCCCACAGGTACCCTTCTCATTGGTCAGTTTGAGTCAAGCTGGAGAAGTGGGCTGTGGGCTTTTACAGAAATAGAAGCAAGCCTTAGTTTCCATGTCCCAGGAGGTTAAGTTTCTACAAATCCCTAAGAGCTGAGTCACCACAGGGAGGATCTTGCAGGTTTGTCCCTGGGGTCTCAGTGAGAAAACTTCTGTTCTTTTAGACCTTATTTTATCCAGGTATTCTCTCTCAATATGAACATAAGGATGTGTATTCATGTTTTGTGAACATTTTAGACATAAGTTATATTATTATGCTGAATGTATTTTGCTGACCTGTGTGGTTTTTTTTTTTTTTTAACATTTGTATATAAATCTTTACTTTCTCATGAGGAATACTGTTACATGGATGTGGATAGCCTATTTTAATGAGTGTTCTGTTAAGAGGCCTTTGAATTTGGTCTCATTTGTTCCATTATTATGAGCAATACTCCAGTGAGCCTCCTGAATCTACTTCCTTGGATATGCCTATAATTTTTCTTTATATTAAAATGTGTCATTGTTGTGAGGCATGAGAGTAAAAAGCAGAGCTAAAGATCTGTCCTAGCCACCCTGTGTAGGCATTAGCCAGGCCGCAGATGTCCCTGCTATCTGTGTACTCCTCCCTTGACAGGTGCTGGGCCTAGACTGTAACCTTGTAACTTCCTTAGGCTTCTGTTGCCTTTGAGGGCAGGTAGCCCGACAGGTCTCAAGAGCGAGGGCAAATCCAACCTTCCCCTTGAGTCCTGGAACCTTCGGATTATGTTATCCCTCTCACAGTTTTATGACCCTCACATGCTCTCTAGTCCTGAAAAGTGGATAAAAGAGAGGCCAGAGATCCAGGTGGGGGGGTGGGGTGGGAGGGGACTCAGAGATCCAGGTGGGGGGAGGATATTTTTGAGACCCTAGTCTTCCGAGTACCCCCTGGCTGGAGAAATAAAGCTGCTTCCTCTAACCAACTGGTGCCTGGAGTCTTCTGTCTGCGTCAGTTTCCTGCTACAGTTGGGCTACCCTAATGGCATATTTTCAATTTTAAGAGACATAGAAACTGTTTTTTTTCTGAAAAGCTAATAGTTATTTTCATTCCCCCCCCCCCATAATGAAATGTAACTGCTTCCCTACACCTTCACCAGTACGATCTGATGTCTCTTTTTATCACAGCTAAGGACTGAGAAAACCTTTCAGGCATCCTCATCATGGCCTTAATTTTGGCTAACTAGTCTTTTAATGTTTTCCTGATTTGATGAAAAAAAAGTTATCTTATAATTTTAATTTGCCTTTCTCTGATGAGCAGCCAGTTAAAGCATCTTTTAAAACATGGATGAGCTGCTCGTTTGTGTTCTCTCATTCATAGTGGGGCCATGGTTCTGTGTCTATTTGTGTGCTTTTCAGTCTCTGCTTTTACTAAACTTTGATCATTGAAGGCAGGTTTGATCTCTGCTTTGCCATCAATGTCTCTGCAGTGTGTAGTGCTGTACTTCTCACACAGCTGTGAACTAAAATAAAATATTAAGTACCCCCCCCACCCCAGCCAACTGAGTGGACTTCTTCTTGACCAAGGGAACCTGGAGAAAAACCTTAAAACTGAATTGTCAGCCATGAGGAGAGGGAGTTCGGACACACCTGCAAGACAAGGGCTTAACCACACCTGCAGGTCATCCATTTATTGAACAGATCACTCGAGTCCCAGTTTATGTCCGGTGGCTTGTCTCTGATTAACAGATGTCTTTAACTTAAAGCTGTGTGAGACTTTAGACAAACTTTCGTATCTTTAACCAATTACAAATCAAAAAACCTTCAAGCCCATCTATAACCTGTAAACCCCATATTGAATAGTCTCACCTTTCCAGGCTAGAGTAATTAACATCTTCCAGTATTGACTTATGACTTTATGTCTCCCTAAAACGTATCAAACCAAACTTCAGTCCAACCACACTGAGATCACTTGCTCAGGCTTCTTGGGCATGGCTGTCTGGGCCCTAGTCCCATGTATTTGGCTCAGAATAAACCTCTTCAAATTATTTTGCAGAGTTCAATTTTTTTTTCCATTGATATATCAGACACTCAGGTAAGGCAGAAGCTAGCTGTGATCTTTCCCTTCCTCTCACTCCCCATGTTGCAGGTTCAGCCTGTAACATCTATCCTAATTTGTGCTTACTATTTCTGTCCTTTCACTAAGAATCTAATTTCCACATGAGCAGGGGCTCTGTCTCTTGTGCTTATGTACTTATTCCCAGCAATTAGTATTCTTAGGCTCTCAGAAACAGTTTTGTTGTCCTTTTATTATTATTATTACGTCTCTTATCCTAAATAAGAAGAGAAGATTTTGGATTCAAATTTTTAACACTATATACATAAACAAACAAACAAAAGTAGTGGATTCTCTATCTCTTTTGCCTTCCTGAGCCACAATGTTGCCCAAATTTCGCTGTGTCACATTCTTCTTTTTTTTTTTTTTGAGACAGAACTTCAAGCTGTCCCCCTGGGTAGAGTGCTATGGCATCACAGCTCACAGCAACCTCCAACTCCTGGGCTCAAGTGAGTCTCCTGCCTCAGCCTCCCAAGTAGCTGGGACCACAGGCGCCCGCCACAACGTCCAGCTATTTTTTGGTTGCAGCAGTCATTGTTATTTGGCAGGCCTGGGCTGGATTGGAACCTGCCACCTTAGGTGTATGTGGCTGGCGCTCTAGCCACTTGAGCCACAGGCGCCAAGCCACCACATTCTTTTGGTCTTGGGGTTCAAAGAATGAAACCATGGGTCATGTAGATAAGTGACAAGACAGTTTATTGACAGAGAAAGAAACAAATAAGGGAAAGATCAAAACCTCTGGCAGTGGAGGGGGGACAACCCAACTGGAAAGTGTCCAAGGGCCTTTTGTCTTGGGGTTCATATACTCCTGCAAGCAGGAGGGTCTGGGGAATGCCTGTCCCAGATATGTCACTATGCGCCAACAGGCAAAAAGCAATTAACAAATGAATGTGAGAGAGGATACCCAGAAAAAGTGAGGTCTAAGAGAACAGACGTCTTCTCAACCAGAGGCCAAGGATACATCTGCAAGGTCCTCCCTGTGGTGACTCAGTTCTTAAGAATTTATAGAAACTTAACTTCCTGGGACCTGGAAACCAACACTTGCTTCCATGTCTGTAAAAGCCCATGGTTCTGTAAAAGCCAGAGCCAACTTCTCCAGCTTGATTCAAACTGACAAATGAGGAAGGTACCTGTGTGCCTGATCTTTTTGACTGAGGATAAAAAGGAGATGACTGAGCCAGTAGGAAAGTCCTTTTCCCACATGTGAGTTAAACCTCTTTTGCTTGGAAAAAACTAGATAGTACTTTTTTAATGGAATCAATTGGAAGAATACTAGTATCATACTGAGAACACAAACATATCCAGAGAAATTTAGTAACAAGATTCTGGGCTCTCTCTCTAGGGCACAGATAGGAAATTTTGATGACTTTTAGTCTGTCTCTTCAGAGAAAAATTTTAAATTAGATTAAGGTCAAATTTAGTATAAGGCAAATCTTATTTTCTCTGCCTGGATGAGATATTTACCCCAGACAATAGGATACAACAAGAAAGAGCAGGTCCATGCCCCAGAGACCCAGCTACAGATAGCCTAAACTTGGGAGTCAGGGCTATTCCACACAGGCAGAGGTCACTGGGAGATGAGTGACCCCCTCTCCTCTGCAAGTGGGGATTGTGCTGCATCAGACAGGGTTAGTGGCTGCCAGTGTCTTGCAGATCCTCACCAAGCTTTTTAGCAATGACCTTGGAACATGTGCAATGTTAGACACCACCACGTCAGTGATGAATTGGAACATCTGAGTTGTCAAAGCTGAACGATGTTCTGTGGCAGCCCATGAAAGGAATGCCTCTCTCCACTTTTAGTTTCTCTTTGTATAGATGGTCCCTGAGAGTTGCTCCTTCTACCCTATTACCTTCTGGGCTCCACGGATTTTCCCTTAGTGCTCTCCTACCCGCCTTCCTTGGGATTTATACATAAAGCCAAAGACGTGGGGCCAGAAGAGAAATCTCAGGAGACCTACTGCCAATGGTTTCGTGATGACCAAATTGTTTTGCTTTTCTTTTTGTTTTTCTAAAACCGGCTCCAGAGTGGTGGTGTCATGCCTGGCCCAGCCTTCTCTTGTTATGACTTTTATTCAAACAGACATTATGTCTCTTAAGCAAACAGACTCCCCGGAGGAATGACCCACCTGCAGCAATCATGCTCAGACACGTCTGAACCCTGGTGACAATTTAGACACCCCTCCCAATCATACTTACCTTGGCATCATGCTTCCCATTTTACAAAGCAGTCTGCATGGCAATCACATTGGACGCTTACTTAACATTACTCTCAGGGAGGCAGCCAGGATAGACAGCTTCAGCTCTAATTTATAGACTCAATATCAGGTCTTATTCAAGTTCACGTAGCTCGTAAGTGGGTTAGATTAGACTCTTTTAACTTCAAACCCAGAGCTGCCACCCTACTATCTCTGTTGAAGGGGGGCTTGGATTCATTTATTTCTGCATGAGGAATTATCAGGGCAATGACAACCAGATGAGAAACAATAAGGATTTGCTATTTATTATGCAGGGAAGCAGGGCATTTTGCTTAGTGAGCAGCAGGATTTCAATTCTTACTCATTCCAATACCATGGTAACTATATTTTTTCTTTTTTCTTTTTTTTTACATAAATATTTATAGATTGTTCCTGGGTGCACATATAAGTACAGGGGAATATTTTGGTGGTTTATAATGAAGTGTCAAGCATCTTGTGACATACTAAGCAACCAAACTGGAAATACTGGGTCTGTATTTTGCATAAAACTCAGGTGCCAAGAATTCTCAGGTGGATACCAATACAGTCAGATAAGTAAGGCAACCAAGTTACACACCTAGATATTCCCGTAAGTGCAGTGCCAACAGACAAAATGAAATTGACAATAGCATCCTTTTAAAAATTATCAGCAGTAGATGTGATGTAATAGGAAACTTCTGAAATTTTCCACAATCTGCCCCCCTCCACTTATTTATTTTTCATTTCAGAACAGTTACAGAGAAGGCACGGCACTGTTCATTTCTTTTCGAACCACAATTGTATTGGAATCCTTCATAATATTTCATTAATAGTTCAGAATCTGAAGATTGGGATTAGATTATTAATTGGCAAAGGCAAAGATATCAGGCAATTTGTGTTATATTGAAGTCTGGTTATCAACTCAGTGAAGGTGGTGAACTGTCCAGAAAGGCACTACCTCACATATAAAAATTATTCAATGGATAAATTTTTTAAAAGACATACAAAATCATATATTTTCTACATTCATATACACATACTTGTGTTAACTTACCATATTTCATCATTAAAGGAAAACTATCTTCTGTAATTCTGTCTGGTTAAAAGTGTAGCATTTCCATAGATGTCTTATGTCTTAAATGTCTCTTCTTGGGATGAGATTCTTGGACATTTCCACATTGCCTGTTTTAATCTTAGCCATGATTGAGAACTCTCTCTATTAATTCATCCATCTTTGTTTTTTACTTAGTGTTTTTGTTGTGTGCTTTACAAAGAAGAGTACCCACATCTCTCCAAGCACAGTTAGGTCTTTGGAGAATTATTAAATTTAATAACTGTTAAGGTGAAAGAGAAGCAAGCCTAACTCCATTTTGTTATAATTCTTGTTCCTGAGAATCAGTGGGAAAGCAAAGCAGGCCTGATTTCATTCTGTTGTTTTGTTACATTTTGTTGCTTTAAAAACAGAACTGGTTCCACTTGCCTCCCCGCCCATTACATAGTATTCTAAGTGTACCTGGTTAGAATTGTTAGAATTATTAATATTGTGGAGAAAGTCACTAACTACCCTTGTGACAACAACTCTCATGATTTTGTTAAGATGATCTTCATACCATCCATATATAATATTGAAATGTTAACAGAATAAGCTTAACTCCATTTTATTATTTACTCCTTTTTACCTTCAAAACTAGTTCCTCTTGTTTGCCCTCCAGTTGTCACTGTAAATGCCTTTAGCTAATGTAAGTTACTGACCCCATAGCCCTTGTGATTATAGCCTTTTATGATCATGCCTTGTTAACCCCCAGACTCAATTCAAGCACCACTCTGAGAGTCTGAACATCGCTGCAAAGACATGAGGAATTTTATTCAAGCTCAGAGCCTGGGCTGCCCTTTAAGAAAAAGCAGGAACAGCCCTTACAGACTATTCAGACAATTCCTTTATACCTTTCCCTCTTCCCTCCCCTGAGACCATCCCACCTCATCCCCTTATTGGTAGGTAAACCATGTCTGTCCTAAACTGACAGGTACAGGGTGGTCGTGTTCAGGGTTGATTGGCTTAGGGAGAGTCTTCTTTGTCTCAGGTGAGCGAATGAGAGGAAAGGGCTAGGGGTCGCAAGTGGCGGGAGTGCAGAGTAGAGTGCCGAGTGCAAAAAGGGGCGAGGGTCAGGATGTGGGCGGTAACACCTAGGTATGATGAGGTCCCAGGTATGCAGCCGCTCAATGTTCTGCATACACAGCAAAAAAAGAGGTAGTTTGACTTGTGACTTGGGTTAATTAGTTCAGCCCCCACACCCTTTATGACCCGTACCTGTAAGTTCCCGTCCCTGCATTCCCACTTTGGACACTGCGGGTTGTACCTGTTTTGTAAGGAAGAAAAACATCACGAATAGCTCTTGTGATCACAATATTGTGTAAAATAACTAACTGAACTGCTGTTTTTTCTTCTGTAATAATGCTTGCTTGCCTCCCGGAAAAAATTTGCCCTATAAAAACCAGAGCCACAGACAACTTGGGGCTGCTCTCAGAAACCCCAAGTTGGGAGACTGAAGCAGTCGCCAACCGCTCTACAATGAAGGACTCCCCTGCAAATTCAGCTTGTCTGGCTGTGTGGTCTTTGGGGGAACTCCTGGGCACAGCAGTGACATAACTCATAGTAGCAATAGCAGCTGCAACTTCACTTACAATGTTTAGTTAGTGCTCTTGGTATTCTAGAAATTATGCTCAACTGTTTATGTGTATTGTCTCATTTCCAATTTATAGAAACTTTGTGAGTCGCATTCAATAATATCCTTTTTTTCTTCTCCAAATATGAAAATTTATACTTAGAGATGTTATTTAATTGACCCATGGTCACATAGGTAGTAAGTTCTTTGAGCCAAAATTTGAACCCAGGCATTATGACTGGATTTTGCATATTTTTTTAAACATGTTTCATTTCAAAATTGTAGCCTTTAAGTTTATATCATTGATATAGTTATGGGAGTCATTTAGTACAGAATATATGGAATCCAAAATCTGGATCTCCCATCATTCACCATTCCAAAGGGATAGACAATTGCTCAGTGTGGGATGGTGCTTTTTCTTTACAGTACCGTTCCCAGGGTCTTAAATAATGCAAACCAGCTCGTGTTCTAGAATGTTAAGATTTAAATTTCAGCTTTGCAAAGAATGAGTTATCATCTGCAGGTAGAAAGAAAGGATAGCATGTGAGCAGAAAAACATCCTGTTAAGAGTCTTGACACAAAGCAGCTGCATGACTTTGGGCAAATCTCCACACCTCCCGGGGTCTCAGAGTCTCATGTATAAGATGAGGAGGGCCTGCGTATGACCCAAAGCCCCTCGGAGCTGTGTGAGTAGCTCTGCTTGTCACTACTTCTGGTTGTCCTTCCATGGGGATCTTTTTGGGATACATTGTAAGTCTCACACTGCTCCATGTCCTGTGTTTTTATTTATGTGGCACTCTAGAGAAGTGGCCTCCAGCAGATATTTGGCAGCGTCTGCAGACATTTTTGATTGCAAGTGAGAGCACATGTGGTGAAAATCTGTCAAACAAGGGCCAACAAGACAAAGCCGGTCTGGTGGGTTTAGGTCCTAATGACCTCCACCCACTGTCTCCCATTGTCATTGTCTTGTAAATTTATCCCTCCCCAAAGATGTCCATCTTGAGTAGTTTAAGAAGGTTGACTTAGGAAATTGACTTTTGAATTGGAAATGTGTAATAGGTCACTAGATTGTGCTGATTATTATTTTCAATAAGGGTTAATGTGGCTTTTGTTTGATTCTTTATGTAGAAAACTGTGGTTTTGGAAATAGAAGAACGGAACAGTCTGGGAGAGGTTACTCTCACTGTTCTCTAGAATCTCTGGCCTTCTGACAAATAGTTGGTGCACCTGTCCGCATCTCTGCACATCAACTTACTGCAAAAGGCAGCTGGACCCTCTTCATCTGGTAACACAAGGACTAGGGTGATTTCATTGGCATCTAATGAGCAGGGGCCAAATGCAGCTACACATCTCCTATCTCATGGGTCAGGTCCCCACAGTGAAGAACTATCCATCCCACGATGTCACTAGTGCTGTTGTGGAGAAACCCTGCACAAGACTGGAGCGTAATATCTCTGTGGATTACAAAATGCTTATCTCCCATTGCCACATCTCATCAATAACAAATAACCCTAATGTCTCTCATTTTCTTGTTCTGTTTTTCTATTTGTGGGATGGTGCCAAGAATGCTATATAATTTGATTCTCTACTGCCATTGCTAATGTGTAACGTTTGGTCATATAATTATCATTAACAATAGAAGTGCAGAAGATGAACAAGCCTATTGCTGCCAATTCTATTTTTCCTCCTAATAGTAAAAAGAGGTAGTTAGAACTCCCTTTGCACCTGCTGTTTTCCTAACCCTGAATACATTTCCTTTTGAAATGTGAATTCGTGGTCAAAAACTACTGAGGCTGAAACATTTCCTACGCAGAGAAGTTAACACTGCGAGTAATCACAATTGTCCTGATCTTAATGACACCCTATTTTACTTGAACAAAAATGAGAATCAGGAGCATAAAATATCATTGAAATAAAATAACTTCCACTTTCCAAAGTTACCTATTTCACATCGGCAGCTAAAGACCCACTGTGACTAAAAAATGAAGTAAATTCTTCGAATATGAAACAAATTGGAAAAGAGGTTTGCTTTCCATGGAGAGCACACAGATAAAATGGAGGCTGTTTAACACCATTAATAAAAGCTGCCAGGGGTAGAGAGAGAAGTAAATGTTTTAAACATTAACCATGATGTTTACAGAGAGAAAGCACGTTGAAAAGAAGCCAGATTCGACCATTAGGCCAAAAAGAAAGAGAAAATGCTACCCTATGCTTTCAAATTGGAACCAGAATCTGTACTACAAATGTCTTTTGGAGATTTGTGTGAAACCTTAAGTTCTGGAAGGAAAGTATCACCACCTTCCTCAACGCGGCAGAACTGTTCATCAGTAAGCCCCCACCAGCCAGCTCTTCTTTGTTTTGTTATGAATGACCAGAGTCAGGCTATTTAAAGTAACTGATGCGTTCAGTTGTCAGTTACAAATGTCTATGGAGAGAACCACAAATGAACCACCATTTTATTGAAATCTTTTTTTCTTCTTAAGCAAAGCGGCAGGATTTGAAAGCATACAAAAAGTACATCTGTTACCATGACAAAAGCTGGAGAAACAATGAAAAGACAGATTAGAAGGCAAAACACCTGCAAAGAGAAGTTAATGTCCTCTAAGGACAAATGCCGTCCTGGTAATTTACTCCGCTGAAACAAATCAACCTGGGAGTTAGGTAAGGCAGCAGCGAGAGAGTCCGAATCGAGCATTCAAGTATGTGATATCGATTTCATCATAGACATCTTCTGAGATAAAAACTTTTCTTAAAAAAGAAGTTGGTGATATCTTATATCTTGCAGTGAAGCTGTAATTATTTTTCATTTAAATACAGTTAAATGAAGCCAGGCACTCTGGCTCACGCTCATAATCCTAGCTCTCTGGGAGGCCAACGTGGGAGGATAGCTTGAGCTCAGGACTTTGAGACCAGCCTAAGCAAGAATAAAAATCCCAAAATAGGAAAAAAAAAAAATTAGCTGGGTGTGGTGGCATGCACCTGGAGTTTTAGCTCCCTGGAAGGCTGAAGCGGGAGGATCACTTGACCCTGGGAGTTTGAGGTTGCCGTGAGCTATGATGATGCTACTGCCCTCTAGCCAGAAGTGACAGAGTGAGACTCTGTCATAAATAAATGAATAAATAAGTTATATGAAATGAAGGCATTTTCTTCCATTACCCTTTTACTCATTAAAATATCCAACAAATGTTGTTTGTTTAGTAGTGCCTAAAAATGACACCTAGAAGTTGGTATAGCACAGATAGACTACTTATCTGTTGCTGCATTGAAAGTGACCCCCAAACTCAGCAGCTTAGATAAAATAAATCTTCACTATCTCAAACAGCTTATGTGTGTCAGAAATTCAGAAGCAGCTGCATTGGCTAGTTCTGGCTCAGGGTCTCTTCTGACATTGTACCCAAACCAGGGCTGCAGCATCTGAGGCCTTGACAGTGGCAGGAGGATGACTTTTCAGGATGGTTCAGTCACACAGTGTTGAATGCTGGTAGGAATCCTTAGTTCCTCCCCTTGGGGACCTGGGAATGAGCTACTTGAGTGTCATCATGACAAGGTTGTTGGCTCTATGGTGAACGAGCAATCCAAAAGAGAGGTAGGCAGAAGCCACGATCTGTCCCGTGACTCTGCCTTGGAGGTCATGCATTAAAATCCCCATACTGTCCCATTGGTTACAGCGGTCAGCCCTGTAATTCCACAAGGGCATGAGCAGCAGGAGGAGAGAATTGCTGGGTCATCTGGAAGCTGGACACCACAATGGCTAAGAGCTCGTAGTTATTTACAATGAATGGATTTTTAAGGTGGGCAGGAGAGACAAAGTCCCTTTGTATGTCAAGCTTATATTCTGGTGGAGAAGACATATAATAAACTAATATAAATAATAAATTGTCACACACGAATATTTGTCATTATCAAGAGACAGCAGAATAAAGTTTCACTCGGTGATAAGACCGGGATATTTTCGATAAGATCCCTAGCAAGTTCTCTTTCCAGTGGATTCTAAAATAGAGATCTAGGCTTGGGATGGTGGCTCACACCTAATCTCTGGAGTTCAAGACCAGCCTGAACAAGAATGAGACCCCATTTGTGCTAAAAAATAGAAAAATTAGCTGGGACAGTGGTGGGTGCCTATAGTCCCAGCTACTTGAGAGGCTGAGGCAGGAGGATCACATGAACCCGAAAGTTTGAGGTCCCAGTGATGTATGTTGACACCACAAACCCAGAGGCAACAAGAATGAGACTCTGTCTCAAAGAGAGAGAGAGAAACAAAATTGAAATCTAAATGAGAAGAAAGACAAAAGCATCTGAAGCTCCCTGGAGAAGTATGAGAAGGACTGAAGGCAAAGAGAAAGCTACCGCAAAACCCTTACAGAGCCGCAGGTGTGGCTGGAGACACAGAGGAGGCCAATCTGGATGGAGGGTGTGTGAAAGGGAAGGAAGGAATAAAGCAAGGCAAGAGGGTCGGCCCAAGCTTGCTCACTTGCTCACACAGGGCCTGATCAGGCAGAGTAAGGAAGTTCAATTCCATTCTAAGTGAGATTGAAGATATTTAGAAATAATTTGTTTCAGGGCAGAAAAGAGAGTATTTACCACTTAATGCATGCATAGGTGCTGTGATGGGTGTATTTATATGAAGGTATGGGTGTGACTTCTGGAGAGGAGAATTGGTAGCTTTATTATTATTTTTTTTTTTTGGCACCATGGACAGAGGCTCTTAAGTGAACCCTAAGCAATATTAACCAAGAGTTTCATGGACAGTGTTCTAAATCCTCTTGTTGCCTTATGATGTTACCTACCATAAAAAGGCAAATAGAGCCTGAAAGAAACCATCTTTATTCGTCTTTAGCTCCATCAGCCAACCAGAGCTTCAGAGACTTATTTCTACTGAGTAATGACATACGTCTCTCATTCTTTAGTATCAGTCACCATGTCTCTCTTCCCCCTTTCCTCTTTTACCCTCTCTTTAAAAGACAAGGTGACAGGTGGCGCCTGTGGGTCAAAGGGGTAGGGCGCCGGCCCTATATGCCGGAGGTGGCAGGTTCAAACCCAGCCCTGGCCAAAAACTGAAAAAAAAAAAAAAAAAAGACAAGGTGACATCTATGTATTTGAAGTCATCTGTATATTCGAAGCAACAAATACAGTTCCAAGACATAATATATGCTCAGGGAATGTTTGTATGTAAGTGAATTACTGAATAAATGAATGCATAAAAGAGCAGAACAACTTTTTCAAACAGGAATGGAGTGTCATTTCTCAAAATGGGAAAAAAAGAAATGGGGATTACAATGATATGAAAGTGACAATTATTTGAAATACGAGAAATAATTAAGTTCATGATGTCTACACTGTGTATAATCTCTAGAGAACAAGCTATGAGTTTGCATCCAAGATTATTTCTGGATATAAGGTATAAATATAAAAACTGACTCCTGAGGTAAGTAGCCAAGAGGTCCTTGACACGATAGGCTTTCTAAATCTTTTATAAAAGAAATTACTAAGATGCAAATATTCACATGAATTTGTTCCCTCTGAAAGTAGCTTGTGCTGCCCACTTATACATTATGATTGGATGCTACTACATATGTATTTTGCCAGTGAAATTTATTATTCCTTTCTTTCTCTTATACACCTCTAATCCTTTTCAGTTTTCTTTTTTCCTTTTATGGTTTTACCTCCTTTCCCAATTGACAGTTTTCTTATTGCATTTTTTTTTCCTCTGCTTTAAAATTTGAATGAAAAAAAATAGGTGTAATAAGAGTTTTTTACCAAGCACAATTGCTTATTCAGAGCAAAAGTATAATGGAAGCATAATAAATGCAGAAAATAAATGGATGGGATGCAGATGCACATTAGATTTATTAGTATCATTTATTTTAGATTTTAGCCACCTAAGCAATAAAGGTCATTGGAGAGTGGATAAGAAGACAATTAAGGTCATTGGGATTTACTGGGGATTATTAGCTTTCCTTAAAATGGCACCAGACTGTATTGAGCTAGGATTGCAGAGTGGCAAGAGCCATTTTTAATTATTAAAAGTAATTTCACATGTGGTTTAACAGTCATAATTGGAATTTTGAGTTATGCTTTCCTTGGTAACAACCCATTTCCTTTGTTTGGATAAACCTCAGGCATGGAGAGATGAAATATTATGTCCTTTAATGTGTGATACTTCAAGAAATTACATTTCACCAGCAGGCATTCAGCAATTCTGCGGCCGAAATGGAATTTCAGTAAAATACAATAGAGATTAGGCACCATCATTAATACATCTCTCTGGCCAGTTTCTGGGGCTTTGGTCAACAAAGGCTACTGGCAAAAATGTGTCTGTATGCTCTTCAGAGAAGAACTCACAAAGACCTGGGGAAGGATGGGCAGTCTGTGGCTGGTGTCCCCGAGTGGTTCAATGGATGCTAAGAAAAAGGTGGTACTCATTGACTAACAGCAGAAGCAGATGTGTGGCGGCTCCCAGCTGTCTGGGGAGAAAGAAAGAGGTGTTATCAGCCTAAGGCACACCATGTCTTTCAAAGAACCAGCGCCACCCCCCCCCGCCACAAACAGAACTGCTTCGACCATTGACCATTGCATTTATGTGGGGTGAGCTGTGTTGCTTTGTGTGACCGGCTAGGGTTTTACCATTTTGAGTGTTTCCTCTTCATGTAAAGCCTTTGCTGATTTACAAAGGACTGGATTTCCTCGTCTTCTAGGTTTCTGTGGCCGTTTGCTGCATACTGCAGTGCTGTGTTAATCATCCTTGGCTCCTGGTGCACTCAGCAACTACTCCCGGGGCACCTACTAGGAGGGGTGGGGGACTCAGCCACCCGGGGCACCTACTAGGAGGGGTGGGGGACTCAGCCACCCGGGGCACCTACTAGGAGGGGTGGGGGACTCAGCCAAGCATTTCCTACCTCATCCTCCCAACAGCTCCGGGCAGTAGCTACGAGTGTTCTTACCCTTCAATAGATGAGCAGATTGAGGCTTACGGGGGTAAAATTGATCTTAAGATCACACAGCTGATGAGCAGGTAGGTTGAAATTTAAGGTCACTATTAGTCTTACCCCAAATGTAAACTCTTATTTAATAGGCTACATGACCTTAATATGGTATTATAGGATTTTAAATTGTATTGCATTTATGATCTTTTGTACCTATTATATCTATGTTTATATGTATATATATAGTATACAGTATATGTTATAATATGATATTAAAACATAACATAGTATAATAATATGTTATATGGTATACTGGAGCTGGCTTGCACTACTGATAATCAATCTTTTCCAGTCCACATTCAGGAACATCATGGTCATGGTGAGAGTATTTGTATCATGGCGAAAGCAAATGACACAAATCCATGCTATCTTTTAAGAAAAGTGGGTTGTTAAACATTTAACAAACTGCTGAGCGTATTATACTCGTTTATCGTGACTGGCGTAACAGTCCACACACAATCGTTTGCCCCCTCATGTGAAGAGATCGTATTTTAATGCTGTCTTTTGTTTTCGATAGCACCGTGCCTGGCACATAGTGGGTGCCTGGTAAATGAACCTTGCACAAACAAGTGAATATTTTGCAGCATCTTTCACAGCTTCTACGATGTTTACTTCCATTAGTCTAACAGACTCAATGTTTGTAATATCACTACCGCGGGTTGCCAAGGAATAAAACGCCTAAAGTCTAAAGTGCAATTCTTTGCTTCTTAGCTGAATTGCTTCACCGGGGAGAAGCGCACGGCATACCAAGTGCCTAACACTTATTTCTACCTGCAAGGCCTGGGAGGATGCTAGCTGTACAGAAAAACAAAATGAAGTCTACAGCAGCTCAAAACCGAGTGATTACAAACCTGTAGCTAAAATACAAGTATTCCAGTTACTTATATGTACTTGCCTTGTTTTATTTGACTTCTTTTGTTTTATTTCTTTCTTTCTCCTGCCTTTGCTCTCTGTTTTAAGCCAGCTTTGAAATTACCTATATGTTAAAATCCTAGGTGGTTATTATAAAAAAGAATCCTTTTAAAAATTATAAACATACGACCTCAATCACTTTGCACCAATAATGATGGTGATAATTTAGAAACTTAACTTTTTGGCTCGGCGCCTATAGCTCAGCCGGCTAAGACGCCAGCCACGTACACCTAAGGTGGTGGGTTCGAATCCCCAGCCCGGACCTGCCAAACAACAATGATGGCTGCAACCAAAAAATAGCCAGGTGTTGTGGCGGGCGCCTGTGGTCCCAGCTACTTGGAAGGCAGAGGCAGGAGACTCGCTTGAGCCCAGGAATTGGAGGTTGCTTTGAGCTGTAATGCCACGGCATTCTGCCCAGGGGGACAGCTTGAGGCTCTGTCTCAAAAAAAAAAAAAAGAAACTTAACTTTTGGTAGGAAAATAATCCAGAAATCATGTTCATCCCGAAGTAACATGGGCTTTGGAATGGGAAAGACTGTTTATAGACCCAACACTGACCGACTATGTGATACTGAGCCTCACTTTTCTCTTCTGTAAAATAGACACAAGATAAGTACAAGAAAGGGAGAGACTAGAAAATGGATTCAAGCACTTTGCATGAGCTTTTTATAGCATTTAGCAAATGACCAGTAAATTAATATAGCATGAAGGAATTATTGAGAGCAAAAAAATACGACAAAAACTAACAGCTCATAAAGGTTTAAATATTCATCTACTTTCTTCCAGAGCTGTCCAGCAGATATTTCTGTGAGGGCAGAAATTTTACCTATATGCACTGTACAACATGGTAGCCTTGAGTCTCACGCGCCAACTGAGTATTTGAAATGTGGCTAGGATGACCAAGAAACAGTATTTTTAACTCTATAAATTTAATTCATTAAAATTTAATGTTCTCATGGGGCTCGTGACTTCCGTGTTATAATGCAACCACATTATCAACTACAGAGAAGAATTTCTCTAGGAGAAATTTGTTTTGTCTCCAAGAGTGAACGTTCTGAAAATTTAGTTCTGAATCTGAAATATAATTCAGTTTCCTTCAGTGGATAATGCAGTTCCATGAACGGCTTGTAGAATTTCTCAAAAGCTTTAGAGAGGAAGCTGTAAAGAGAGCAATTATAGAGACGCCTTAAATATCATACCTGCCTGCCTGGATGTATTTAAGCTGCAAGGGTTTCTGACAGGCACTGGGGTCATTGATCAGAGCAGGGCTGGAGGTGAATAGAGTTAGAAGGTCATGGGTGACCAGTTCTGCAGTCATCAAGGCTTTTTCACAGCTCAAATGTGGCTGCAGGTAAAGGTTGAGACAATTATGCTGAGTTTGCTGCTGATAAGTGACCCCGAAGGCCCACCAGCTTCATTTATACTTAAGTATTCTGTTAGGAAAAATACTCAAATTCGTTTTAAATAATGCCCTGAGTAAGGAGGAGAAAAAATGTTACATGCATCTAAATTGTGTTGTGATTCAAAGAGGTGCTCTAAGCATTGATATTTGTAAACATTTAAAACAATCAACTGATTTATTTCATAGTTTTAAAGGCTGAGAAGTGGCCACCCCAGGGGCACAAGGAGATAAAGATAATGGGGTAGTTAAAACGCCCACTGTGCTCATTCTGGGGGTTGGCGCTGGTACACCCCAAAAGCAGTTGGAAATAGAGAGGAAAAAATGGATCTATCTTGAAAGACTGCTGGAATGTCAAAGCACTTGTAGGCTAAGAAAAGAGTTATATGTAAATGTATGGTAATGAGATACTTTGGAAAGAGGTGGTGTCATTTATGTATTTTCCTTAATTTTGCCCCCCATCCCTATCTCCCCAGGCACTCATGAATTCTGATTCTCTCAGAGGACATAATATCCTCTTGGAGTAAATTAGGCAGGTTGGAAAATGGCATTAACTCTTTCCACTCCCCAGGGAAGACATTTGGCAAATCCCTGCTTCAGAGCACTCATTTTCTTCCTGGTGTGTGGCTGATGCCCTGAGGAGAGGCACATATTGGGTGTGAGGGTGAGGTCAGGGACCACATTATTGCCACTTTATTGGCAATATGATGAGCTGGAGCCTGCGACATGTAAATCAAAGAGTTAACAATGGGGCCAGGTGGCTGCTCCGGCTTTGTTGTCTCAGGGTCACAACTGGACAGGCTGCGATCTGTCATCTCTCAGGCACATGGGTTTAGCAGCCACCGTAGTCTGCAAACCATCTGTCACGTCTCGGCAAGGCCTATAACACGGTATTACCCAGCCTGAAATCACTCACTCTCCAGGATGCGTTTGACTCCCGCCATCTTATCTTCTGTGGGATGGAGAAGCCAGGTGAGCTTGGAAAACTCCGAAGTCATTATTTCTCCAAGTTTTTCCAATTTCCTCCTTGGAGTCAGAAACAATTACAGACTCTGAACCCGGCATTCACCACCGGATTGGAAACTCAAAGAGCCTCATTCCCTCTTACTGGGAAAGAATTGCTTCAAGATTACAAGTGAACTTGACCCTCTCCCCACAACCCTCCCACCCGCCTGTGGCACCACACTTCCACATACGCTCATGTTTGCCTTCCCCCCCCCCCGACAACCAAACTACAATTCTATTTTTAGAAAAGATAAGACTAGCAAGTGCCCCCCTCAATTCTTAGAGCACTGTTTTTAGAAAATAAATCAGAATTTACAGTCCTGTGAAGGAAGTTATTTGCACAGAAGGCTGAAGTGGAGAAAGTGACACAGTCCGTATCAAACTCCTGGAATCTTCGTTTTCCCAGTGGCCGCAGGCTGACATGGAGGGATCCTGGGAGGCCCAGGGTTCTGAACGTTCAAGTTCATTAGGCATGAATCTCATTTTGGCAGGAAGCCACCCTCTTTAAGCAAAACCCAGTCACAGATAAACGGAGGGCAATCATCCCCTGCCTAATAAATGCAAAGCTGCAGAGATGGGGCTGCCAATCTTGGGAGAGGGGAATCAGGGGGCTGAGGGACCGTGTGTACTTCCTGTCCCTAGGACGCCACAGAGCAGAGTACAGCTGAAACAGAACAAGTCTCAGACCAGCTCAGAGTCAAGGTCAGAATCACCCGTACGGATACAAACAGTGGTGTGAGTTTGCCCTCAGTGGTGCATTGCTCTCTGAAAGCTTTGGGTATTTTACAAATCCTTTTCCTTAAATCCCTGCAGCATTTTGGAGAGAGGGAATGAGACCAGGAGTGTACCACAAACGGAGACACTGAGGCACAGGAAGGCCTGGGGGACAGGGTAAGGGTAAGTCATCTCAGAGTAGAGCACTGAGCAACCCTTCACCATATTTTGAGACATGGTTGCTGAGCAATGCAGTTGTCACACTCCAGAAAAATAAAGGGAAATATTCACTGATAGTAGCATAAAGGGGCAGAGCAGGATGGCGTCAAATCACAGGAACAGTGAAGTCTAGTATCAGGGACAACCTAGGAATTAGCTATTTTGGGTGGAATCGCCTTATTTGTATGATGTAATTCATTTGGTGGAATCGCCTTATTTGTATGATGTAATTCATTCCAAAGCTTCAAAAGACAGTGCAAGCCAAACAGCACATGTTTCAGGACCACCAAGCCAGCCAGCAGGCCACCAGCTAATGACCTGCAGCTTAGGCAATTCAATACAACTAGCAGTTCCAAACTCTCATCTATCCTGCCTGAGGAGACACAGCAAGACTCAGCTTCCTTTCATCAGGGCACATGATGGAGCTTGGGTTCATTCTGAACACACAACTCGCACACCTGGTAAAATGCAGGCCGGGCAAGGTCAGGAGGCCCCAGAAGCCAAGACTGGCAACAAAGATGCCTTGGAAAGGATGCTATGAGGAAGCGGGAACCAGCCTCAGCCTCAGGTAAGGGAAATAGAGGCCCCGCCACCTCTCCAGGCTCTTCAGAAAGCAAACAGCCAAGGTCTGTTCACATCTTTCTAATAACAAGTCCAGCTGCCTAGGAATTGGGGCTCCGGCTCACCAACCACCTCTACAAACTCTCCACCCCTATCCTCACCCCACGCAGCCATCGCTGAGATCCCTGGCTGTCCATCTGCCTGCCAAACAGCTGTCTGGGTATTCACATCTTTGCTCATGTCCTAGAAAGGCTGATGGGTCCGGCGTTTATTATAACCCTTGGGGTGACAGGAGAGTAAGCCAACTGATGAAATCCCTTCTACACTACTAGGTGATAAAATAAAACCCAGTCCCCAGGGACGATGATACAGAAACCCTGGTCCGCCTTTTATGTGGGTCATATATCTTAATAGGTTTTCAAGCTATTTAGAAGACAAGACAAAGCAGCTGGTAAGGGCCAATTTACAAGGCGTGTGAGCCACACACCCCCGGGCCTGCAACAAAGGCCCCTTGGCATGAGCAAGGCTTTTCCAAGTATGAGGACAGACACAGCTCAGAAATACCACTTTACGCACTCACTTGCTCTATTTTCCAAAAACACAGTTGCCTTATTTATTCTGTGGCCCATGACATCTGCTCATGTCCCTTCTTAGTCACTGCAGAATGGCCGCTCTGCTCGGGGGAGATGCTGGCTGTGTTCTGAGGGCCTGTGTGGAGGGAGAGAAATAAAGCCGCAGAGCCTCTGAATGAACGAGCAACCCCTGGACCTCGTTCTTTTTATTAGTGGTACCATGGCAACATTTTCACCCATTTGGAGGCAAGAAAGTCATCACAGGTCCTGCCTGTGATCATAATTTATCTCAGCAATTTTACATTATGCAAATCTAAGGCAAGCTGCGTTTCGAGGTGTGCCAGTAGGGTTCGGCTGCAAAAATCAAGACTGGGTAATTCACAGAGGGAGAAAATGAGTGTTGCTCTTCAAGGTGCCTTCTACGCTGGAATACATTCCGCCAAATTAATCAGCCCCTAACATCGCCGCCTTACTCTCTCATTACAAATCAGAGTAAACAATTACTGCATTAAGCACTCTCTGAGAGGTTTCGAAAGGCCACTGGTGCTCACTGCTGATTTTTATAAATGATCTTCAAGGAGCTCCCCCGGGGGTGGGAGATCAGGGGAGGTCTAGGGAGAGGTTAGCAAGGACTGCATCTCATTACTATGGTGATGAGACGCAGTGTGCATCGTGGCTATGGGACCAGTCACCATGATTTGGGGCTGTGTTCTGGTTTTCTGAGGGATTATCAAATCACACTTGATGGCAGCCTCCCTGGGCATAATGCATTACTCTTCTGAGACAAGTCATAGGAGGGAGGGCTCTGGAAACAGAATGCTGGCTCCAATATTAAGACTTTTAAGACCTTGGACAAGTGACTTGAAATAGTAATCACCCCTACTTCATAGCATTGTTACAAGGATCTTCTGAAATTCAACCATTCCAAGCAGTGCCTGCCTCGGAGTTAGCACGTAATGGCGTTAACAATTTCACTAATTATTTATTATTTTGACAAAGTCTAGCTTCCCCCTTAACTGGATATATTCAGTGAAAACAAGAACACTGAACCCATCTTTTGCACTGTAATATTCCATGGCGCCCTGCAAAGTGACAAGAACGTAGTGGGGGTATAGCTAATATTTTGTGGATAAATAAGCAAATGAATAAAGAATGGCTTTTCTCTTTGAAAAAGGCAGCTTCTCTGTTTTACTTACAGACACTTAGGCAGAAACTGAGATTAGGATGGTCCCACCTAGAAATTCCATCATTCTCTTTCATACCACCAAGGGGTGGAATTAGAGACAAGAGACAAAATCTGAGAACGTCGGTCAATGTGTTAAAGAGTTCTTGAGATGAGTCGGTTGGAAGAAGGCTAATGCGAAGAACTTATAGAAAGCAGGGGATTCTTGGAGAATCGTAGGAGAGAGGGCCCTTATCCCCCTTTTGGAGTAAGATTTATAACGCCTGTCTACGTCTCTCCTGGGGCTTTGAGATGCAATGATGAGACAACTGTGGGACGTGGAGCCTCTTGTCGAAAGAAGATAGAACACTGACAATTGTGTTTATCACTTCTGTAGCTGTAGAACACAGCCTGCACTCAGACAAGTATCACTGCACAGACAGGTGAAAGAATCAGGGTTTTTTTGTGAGACAGAATCTCAAGCTATTGCCCAACTTCCAACTCTTGGGCTCAAGTGATCCTCTTGCCTCAGTTTTTCTATTTTTAGTAGAGATGGGGTCTTGCTTTCACTGATGCTGGTCTTGAACCCATGAGCTCAAGCAATCCACCTGCCTCAGCCTCCCAAAGTGCTAGGATTACAGGCGCGGGAAGAATCAGATTGTAATGTGCAGTAGGCCCTAAGACACTCCTCTGTGTTGGTGAGCATCCTAGTCTCATCCACCACAGTGCTATTTACTTTTGGATTAAAGGCCAACTTACATTAGTCCATGAGTATGAATGAAAATGTTGAGTGGAATGTCCCCAGAGTTGGTAGATTGGTGTGCCATCACAAGTTCCAAACGGAATTATCATATCCCACTCTCAAACAGCACATTTGGCCTGAGAAAACAAGAGCTCCTTTCACTCAAAGCGGTTTTACTAGAGTTTGTAACTAGGATGCCTCAGGCAGTTCCTCCTCCCAGAGGAATATTAGAGAGATCAATGATACACTGAAGTCAGGTTTGTGCTCAGAACACAGAAGGAATTATCGGTAGGTTTTTTTTTTTCTTGACTAAACTCCGTATTAAACTCCATGTACATTTAGTTACGTTTGTCAATCAACAATGTTTACTGAGTATCCTGCTATGTATACCCTCCTTGGCCTCATAGGAAAAAGAAGATCCTAATCAGCCAATAAATGTATTTGGAGTTTTCCAAATACCTGAGCTTGTCCTCCAATGACATCAGTTAGCTGGTCTCTCCTTCCCAATTTTAGCTTCAACTAAACATGCTACTCCCCATACTCCCACCTCCAGAACCCAGTAACTGCAAGTACACTGTGCCCCTGAGTGTGCCATGGCTGATTCAGGATTGGAGGTCCCCAAAATCCCTTTTCCTCCTTTCTTGCTTAGCTGAAGAAAGAATTATTCATAACTAAACGTTGCATTCACCTATTGCCTCTTTGAAAAGCTTTCCTGAGTTCCGTTCCTCATCCTGTGTAACAGGAGTGTATGTGTTAGCGTACGTCTGGGAAAAACCCTGTAGTGGGCAGAGAAATGCCCCCCACGGAGATGTCTGTGTTCTAACTCTGTCAGTATCTCATCTTACTTGGCTAAGGGTCTTTGAAGATGTGATTCAGTTATGACGCTTCACCTGGAGAAATTATCCTGGTTTATTCAATGTGATCACAGGAGTTCTTAAGAGTGAAAGAGGTTGGCAGAAGATTCAGCATCAGAGAAGACCTGATGGAGGAACAGAGATTGAATTGATGTGGTTGCTGGCTTTGCAGAGAGAAGGGGGCTACAAGCTAAGAAATACAGGCAGCATCTATAAGTAGAAAAAGGCAAGAAAACAGATTTTTCTCTAGAGCTTCTGGGGACAAAATGAAACCCTATTGAAACTTTGAATTTAACCCACTGAAACTTATTTCAGACTTCTATCTCCAAAAAGGTAACATAACTTGGTGCTATTTTAAGCCACTAAGTGTATGGTCATTCATTACATCAGCAATAGGATACTAATAGATCCTTATATTATTTTATTGATTTTCTTTGTTCCCACATCTTCCTCCTTACGCAGGACTGCACCTTTCTTGACGTACTTAAAAATTGTCAGCCTGTATTAAAGGGTTAAATATCTGGCCCTGTGCTAAGTCATGCATTACCTTATCTGATACTCAAAACAGCCCTGTGGCATCAGATTATAAAACAGTGGGTATGGGGGTTCAGTGCCTGGTACTCAGCCCTCGGCAGCCTCCAATTCGGAACGTCGCTACACACTAGCTCTATGACCTTGGGCAAGTTATCTTTCCTCTGCCTCATTTTGCTCATCTGCAAAATGGGGACACTGATGCTTACTTTATAGGGCTATGGTAGGAATTAGTTGATAATTCATGTAACGAGCTTAAAACTGACACCTGGCATATATTAAGCATCATCTTAAGTGCTTGACTACAAATATCACCACCTCCAATTTAAGGATGGTAAAATGGAAGCCCAAAGTCCTTTAATGAATTTGCCCTCTAGGATAGAGATGGGAACAAAATTAGGCCCATACACTCCACACTCACCTTCAATGTGTGAGGGCCACATGTCTCTTTTCTTCTTTTTTTTTTTTTATTTTTCATTTATTTAAATTTTTTTTTTTTTTTTTTGAGACAGAGTCTCACTCTGTCACCTAGGCTGGAGTAGAGGGGCAGGATCATAGCTTACTACAGCCCCAAACTCCTGGTCTCAAGTGATCCTCCTTCCTCAGCCACCCAAGTAGCTGAGGTTTGTACCATCATGCTTGGCTAATTTTTCTTTTTTTTTTTTGTAGAGATGAGATCTAGCTGTATCACCTAGTCTGGTCTAACTAGAACTTCTGTCTTCAAATAATCCTCTTACCAGGCCTCCCAAAGCCCTGGAATTACAGGTCTGCATTATCACGCCTGGACGACAGCTGCTTCTTGAGTCTACGCACCACTGAATTCATAAAGCTCTCTGTCTAGTGGAAGAAACAAAGCCTACAGCAACACAAAAGGAAAATAAAGTGTTGAGATTTCTGAGTATCATAAGGAGATGAAAAAAGGAGGCACAACTTTATGGCAATGAGAGAGACAATTACTGGCACAATTTGGTCATAGGCATTAATCCTATCATGTTAGACAATGGTGCATGGCAGTGCCAGGAAGGTTGTATGCTGAGCTGATGATAGACTTGGAGAGATTCATACAAATTAAAATTATTTGTAATGATTAATTACAAATTATTGTGATTTGTAATTACCCTGGAAACATGCTGAAGAATCACAAATCAGAACCACAGATCACAGCTTTTCCAGAGACGTCACAGTAGGGCATCCATTTCTTTGTCCAGTGTTTCTCTATAGCAGAGGTTCTCAAACCTTGAGTGTGTCCCCCAGCTCCAAGAGTTTCAGGTTCAGTAGCGCTGAGCTCTGGCTAGAAAACTGCATTTCTAATAAATTTGCAGGTGTTGCTAATACTGCCAGTCTGGAGATCACACTTAGAGACCCACTGATCTATAGCAATTATTTCTCCACCGCTTCTGTTCAAGATTACTTCCAAAAGACTCACAAAGGAATTGAATTGTCTCAATCTAAGGTTTCATTCAGGGGATTGAAAGGGAAGTCCTGTCTGAGTATTTGCAACAGCATGAGGCCCATTAAAAGTACAAGACTCGGAGGAGGTAAATCCGCTTTATCCAAGAAAGCTTTCAAAGGACTTACAATACCAAGGAAATGACTCTGAGGCAATAGTTATGTATGTCAAAGACTCACTTCTCAACGTAGAGGACCAGGGAAACATTTCATTCTATGTAGAGAGCATCTCCTGGCTTAATTGAATCGCAACACTCCTGATACCGGCCACATCAATTTGTCCACACTTGAGGATGGGATTTTATGTATAATAGAGAAATCTTTAAGAGGCTTCTGGTTGGTTTTCTGCATTAATACCTGGGCAAAGAAACATTCTCAAATGCACAGCATTGCGGCCTAGACATAATAAGCTCATCAACCAAAAAGGTCTCATTCCTAACACAGATGCAGACTCCCACTTCTCCCTCCATCCATTACATCGGCTGGGCTTCTGTCTTACGAGTCTTACCACTCACATCAGGCAGCCTACCCAGAAGAGGAAGGAAGACAGAACAATTTCGGTATCTCTTATTTCCTTTTTAAATTTCTCATCTCACTAAGAAATAAAAATTCAGCTCACATCTGGAAGTTAAAGAATAGAGTTTAAGACGATGAAATATTTAAACACTTCTACTTAAGAAGAGAAAGCATGAAATCTATTTCTGACTGAAATTGAGGACAGTCACTGGGTGAGGTGAGTGGAAAGAAATGAGTGGACAGTCCTACAAAAATCATTTGGTCATCTTTAAAATTAATCACTCATCAAAATGCAAAAGGAGTTCATGTTAGAAGGTGTGAGTCATGAAGAGATAAAGGTGTAGCCCTGGGACTATAAACGACCTCTGGAGTTTAAAGATTGCGAGTAGCTCTACTGTGAATGCTCAATGTTTGGCAAGAGACTATTATTATTATTATTTCGAGACAGATATCACTCTGCCACCTGGGGTAGAGTGCCTTGGAATCTTAGCTCACAGCAACCCCAAACTCCTGGGTTCCAGCAATCCTCTTGCCTCGAACTCCAGAGTAGCTGGGACTAGAGGCATGTACCACTATGCCCAGCTAGTTTTTTTTTTTTTTTTTTTTTTTTTTTTTTTTAGTAAAATGGGGTCTCGCTCTTGGTCAGGCTGGTCTTCAACTCCTAAACTCAAGCAATCCACCCACTTGGCCTCCCAGACGGTTAGGATGACAGGCGTGAGCCACCAGCCCAGCCAAGGGATTATTTTAAAAGTTAAAGAAAAAATTATTTAATCCTTTAATAAAAAATCTAAAAATCTGATTTTGGAAATGTAACGCCTTATGATTGCTTCCACCCACAAATTCTTAAGGGGAAGGTAAGAGCCATTGTAATTCAATGCAACTTTGAAAGCAACGTACACAAGAATGACTCATGTTTTCAAGTTTGTCAGCTCTTAGGCCCATAATGAGTTATTATTCACCTGTAGAGATAAACCAGTGTTCATGATACAATTTCTCTCTCACTTACCACGAGTGGAGATTTATTTCGCACTTGGTACAAACCAGGCTTAGTGCCATGACAATATTCCTGGCAATAAATATGCCAGATTTTCAATTGTGTAAATTCATCTCTGCATTCCCCATAGAATCTTGTAAATAAGGCCCTGCCTTTATGAGCTTTGTGCCTTTGGACAAGTTGGCTTTCTCACATAGTTAAGTATCTTTAATATACTCCAGGTACTCTTCCAAGCACTTTAAAATACATACTGCCAACCTACTTTAACTTCTCAGTAAACCAATGAGGCAGGCATTATTTTTCCCCCCACATTATGGATGGGCTAACTGAAGCACAAAGAGATGAACGAATTTGCCTAAGATTAAGCAGTTGTCAAATGGCAAATACACAGTTCTTTAGCATAAAGCTCTAGACAGTTCTCTATGTTTCAACACAGAAAAAAGGAGTACCCACCGTATGAAATCGTGAAGGTTCAACAGTTTCTAAAAAGTCATTGGACCAGAATGTGGCCTATGGTAGTTGATAAAAGTGTGTCAGCTGTTAGTAGTGGTGCAGAATAAGTGTTTAACTAATGCATTGTCAGCATGAGCCTTTGACTTTGCAATAGTGAATTAAATCATTACAAACACAACCAAAAGAGTAATTAAATGACATTTAGTTGACTATCTTAGCAAAGAGAAGATCATTCCAATACTCGATAGTTATCTTAGTAATTATCTCTAATAAACTTCTTATATGGAATGCTGAGTAATACATATGCAGAAAGGCGTTATTGACAGAAAAGTTCTATACATATTCTTTCTACTCAATTAGGAGTCCGGACTGTTGAGATCCAAGGTTGAAAACAATATATGAGATTGTCAAATGGACTTTAGATTGAGCTCTGAGTGGAATGGCAGGTTGCAAGTTGAAGCAAAAACAATTAGTTACCTGTCATGTGGTTATTGATCTTCCTGTCCTTTTTGTTATCAGGACTTCAAAGGCGAGATAATAGCAGCTACTTCAATACATCACAATTTGTTGTAAATATTAATAACCTTTAGAACATAGGGGCTGTATTTTTCTATGAGATACAGACAGTTAACTAGCTCCGACCCCTGCAAAGGGGAAGCAATTGTCAAATTCAGATGGCACCTTTCAAGGATGGGTAATTTAAAAAAGAAATCAGAAGAATGAAATGCCACTTGGAATAATTGAAGTGAATTAAAAATAACAATAAATACCCCACCTCTGCCACTCAATTGTAAAAGGCGTTTAAGCTTCTATTTTCTACCGAGGTTTAAAAACAGAGAAATATTTCAATCAAAGGGCTACTATCAGATTTCTAAATTCGCTACCTGGTATTTTTGAAAATGAGTATTTCAACACCGTCAGATGCTTACAGGAATTCCTAATGAGCAGAAGTAAAACGGCTGAATTTCCAATCTCTTGTGAAGTCTTCATCTGTAAGTTGAATATGTTTCTGAGAAATTGTATGAATTAAGAGCACTTATGCATTTTGTTTAGCCAATCATTCTACTACCATTTCTGTTAACATTTGGCAAACTATATCCCATGCCTGTTGTTGTAAATAAAGCTTTATTGGAACATAGCCACACTTACTCATTTCTGTACTGCCTATGGCTAAAAAAAGCATAGCCCATAAAACCTGAAATATTTACTACCCAGCTGTTTGCAAAGTATTTGCCAACTACTGATATGTACCATACTACATATATTATAGTATATTTATTATATAAAAACCCAAACATAATCTGCAAGTTGAAGAGATATTTTATAGCCACTAGCACAGCTTGTAAAAGTGGTATATCTTTTAAATTGAACCATCATAAAATTCATTGCAAAATAAACATTTAAAAAAATAATCAGTCCTAAAGCTTTTATTTTTTTACCTCAGAGGTGGCACCACGGGATTCATCCTTAATCTGTCTCTTCTCCTCTTAAGATCTATTTCATCAACAAGTCCTATCATGGCTACTTTCACTACCTTCAATACGTGTCCCTAATCTATCTAATACACGGCTGCAATCCTACTCTAAGTTAGCCTTATTTCTCCACTGACTACACTAATAGCATCTGCTATGGACTGAATGTTTGTGTCTCCCCACCCCCACCATGCATATGTTCAAACTCCCTCTTCTTAAGGTGATGGTATTTGTAAGTGAGGCCCTTGGGAGGGAATTAGGTCATGAGTATGGTGCCCTCATGAGTGGGGTTAGTGCCCTTATAAGAAGAGTCCCAAGAGAATATGATCTCTCCCTCTCTCTGCCATGTAAAGGCAACAACAAGAAGGTGGCCATCTACAAGCCAGGCAGAGAGCCTGCACCAGAAATCAATCATGCCCGTACTCTGATCTTGTGTTATGAGAGACTCCACGTCTGAGATGTTGTATTATAGCAGTCTGGGCTGATTGATGACATCTTAACTAATTTGGGGGTTCTCTTCTTATCCCTGAGCCAATAATTCATTAACCAATAGCCAAAGACATCTTTTTAAAACTTGCCTCCAATTATGTACATCCTCTGGTTAAAAGCCTCCTCTACTATTCCATGTCACTGAGAAGTCTAAAGTCTTAGAGTAAAATCTACACTCTGCACCAAGAGCCTACCTGGTCTGCCACCCTTTGGCCTCTGCCTGCCCCTGTGCTTAGGGGGCTTCAGCCACACTGTCTTTCTGTTCCCCAAAGAGGACAACCTGCCACTGCTGCGGGGCCTGTGCGCTCGTTCTGCCTGGGATGATCTGCTCCTGTATCACTGCCTCATCTCTCACAGCTCACCTCAAGCATCATCTCATCAGAAAAGTTCCCCTGAATCCCCAATATTCAGTGTGCCCCACTTCATCCTCACACTTCCGCCTTAGCACATCCCCTGGTTAATTTCCTTGAGGATTTATCTTTATGAGAAATCTTCTTGGCTTGGCGCAAGTAGCACAGTGGTTACCGTGCTATCCACATGCACCGAGGCTGGCAGGTTCAAGCCTGGCCCTGGCCAGCTAAACAATAGCCAGGGGTTGTGGCAGGCACCTGTAGTCCCACCTACTTGGGAGGCTGAGGCAAGAGAATCACTTAAGCCCAAGAGTTTGAGGTTGCTGTGAGCTGTGATGCCATGGCACTCTACTCAGGGTGGGTGATAAAGTGAGACTCTGTCTCAAAAAAAAAAAAAAAAAAAAGAAAGAAAGAAAGAAAGAAAGAAAAGAAAAGAAAGAAATCATCTTATTTAGTTAGATCTCATTTCTGTTGTCTTCCTTACTATATTTATGGTCTATGAAAGCACACAGTATGGCTATTTGCTGCCATCTCCACTTAGAACAGTCTTGGACATAGTAGGTGTTCAGTTTATATTTGTTGAATAAATACTATTTTGGAGGAGTGAAGGGAGTTACGGCTTAATTAAAGAGAAAGATACATGATGTATTTGCCCAGCTAAAACCTAAAAATTATACATGTAATGGGAAGCTCAAATGAGAGACAAGATTAATATGATCCATAAAAGATCAGAGAATAAGAAATATGACTTGGCATAGGCAGAAAAGACCTTGTGGAGTAAAAATAGACCTGAAGGAAGGTGAAAGGAAGGAATAGGTGAGCATTGAGATAAAGATTGGTGTTTGTTAAAACATGATAGAAAAGGGAAAAACTCCTGGAAACTAACCAGATATGAAATTTGCAGAAATGACAGAAACATTTTGACTATAAAATTAAAATTAATGAGGTGGCTGAAAGCACAATGGATGGGAAGAAAGATCATTTATAATCAAATTACTTGGCCAGGCACAGTGACTCACACCTGTAATCCCAGCACTTGGGAGGCCGAGGCAAGTAGATTGCCTGAGTTCACAAGTTCAGAGACCAGCCTGAGCCAGAACAAGACCTAATCTCTAAATATAGGTAGGTGTCATGGCGGATGCCTGTAGTCCCAGCTATTTGGGAGGCTGAGACAAGAGAATCGCTTCAGCCCAGGAGTTTCAGGTTGGTGTGAGCTATGACACCAGGGTACTCTACTGAGGGTGACAAAGTGAGGATCTGTTTAAAAAAAAAAGAGAGAGAGAGAGACAAGGAAATTTTGTATCACCCTTGTCATAGCCTAGGCACTTGTAAATGATTGGCTAATACACTTGCAGATGATTGGCTAATACACTTGCAGATGATTGGCTAATATTCCTGCGAGGGGGAACACATGGGGATTGGCTCTCTTTCTCTGCTCCCTTTTCTCTTCCTTCCCTTCAGATTTTCCTCTATTTCCAACATTCCATGGTTGTGTGACTAGTTTTCAAAGAGTTCTTATGTTTTCAAGGGAAGAGATTGATGCCCAATGTCTGGTCACCATCTAATTCATTTAACACTCTGAAATAGAGTGAGTACAATTAATATTTCATTCCCAGAACTTGCAAGCCATTCTAGTATAGTCCACCAGTGTGACCAGTATGTTTGGAGTTACACAGGTAGAGTATACTTTCTTCTGTTCCCCCAGGATTACTAACATTCCCTATGGCTGTACAGCTCCTACTGTTCTCATGCACAGATTCTTTCCCTGTCTTCCCTACACTCCTTCCTACCCATACCCAAACATGGATAGTTATCATTTTAGAAAGCATAAATGTGACTTCCTTTCGAAACCCTCACAACCTATTTCCCTTACTAATAACATATGAGTGCTTTCTGTGGATCAGAAACTGTAATGTTGGAAACATGTTATTGCATTTCATCCTTGTACTTACTTAAGCATCATGATCTCATTTTACAGATGAGAAAATTGAAGCTGAAGAAAGTTCTATAACTTGCTCAAGGCCAAGCAGTGGTAAGAGTCAGAGTCTAGACTTTAATTCAGGCCTGTTTGATTCCAAAGTCTGTGTTCAAGGCCAAATTGGCACTGATCACTTTCTTCCTCAAGCTGAGGTCTGATCATTCACTCCACATCCAGTGCTACTGCACAATGATGGTGTCCGTCCAGACCTCTGTTCTGATTGGTCTATGATGATGCCATATTTGTCATTAAATGCTGAATATATTCATGCTTGTATTTTACATATTGTGTATCTTGTTTAGCTGAATCATCTCTATAAAATAAAAGGTGCTTCTTGTTTTTCTAATAAAAAATGGAATGATTAAATGAAGATATAAATACTTTTTCTTTTTTGAGACAGAGTATCACTCTGTCATCCTCAGTAGAGTGCTATGGCGTCACAGCTCACAGCAGCCTCAAACTTTCTAGCTCAAGTGAACCTCCTGCCTCAGCCTCCTGATTATCTGGAACTATAGGTGCCTGCTCTGATTCCCTGCTATTTTTATTGTTTTTTTTGTTTTTTTTTTTTGAGACAGAGCCTCAAGCTGTCCCCCTGGGTAGAGTGCCGTGGCATAGCTCACAGCAACCTCCAACTCCTGGGCTCAAGCAAGTCTCCTGCCTCCACCTCCCAAGTTTCTGGGACTAAAGGCGCCTGCCACAATGCCTGGCTATTTTTTTTAGGTTGCAGCCATCATTGTTGTTTGGTGGGCCCGGGCTGGATTTGAACCCGCCACCTTAGGTGTATGTGGCTGGCGCCTTAGCCACTTGAGCCACAGGCGCCGAGCCTCCCCACTATTTTTAGAGACTGGGTCTTGCTCTTGATCAGGCTGGTCTCTGACTCCTCAGCTTAAGCAATCCACCCACTTCCCAGAGTGGATATAAATAAATCTTAATTTCTTACACTTTAATATTTCATTTTCCAAAGTTGACCGTGAGATGCTTGAGAGCAGAGCAAGCTTTTCATTCATTCATTCACTTATTCTTCCTTCTTCAAACATTCATCCTGTACTGTGCTCTGAGCATTTGCCAGGAAGGATGAAAGGTACTCAAGGGAACAAACCAGATCCGGTCTTTGGTAGGAAAGAGCTTACAATCCTTATTCAAATCACTGTTCCTCTTTGTTACGTGATACTAGGCATCAAGGTAGAGTGAGTGCTTGATAATCCTAAACTGATGGGATCTGATTGCAGGTTTGGACGCCATGGAAGGAAACTGCAACACAGGAATATAGGGAATAGTTTACAATCCAATTAAAAAAAATTGAACTTACCAGTTTAGTAGCCAGTTAATTGAAGAAGCAAGTAAGATCAGCGAATCATAAATTCGACTATGCAAAAGCCTCATGTTTTATTTTTAGTTTGAAACTTGTAGAAAGTACACTGGTAATCTTAGAATATGAGATCAAGAGCTTTTCTTTACATATGGGTCATCTCAGCTGGGTTCCCAGTCCTCTCTCTCACATAAACCACAGTCATGAATTATTTGCAATTTCCATTTTTAATTTCTATTACAAGAAACAAGAAATTAAAGATATTTGAGTTATGTTTATATTTTTTCCCATAAATATCTTACAGTTGTCTTATCACATGTATTTGAACAAAAAAAATTTTTTTTGCAACTTTCCTTTATTTGGTCTTTTGAAAATCTTCCAATTTGTTTCTGTAGTGACACGCTCTCTGTTTTCACACAGATATTTCATCAGTTCATATTATAGTCAATTAAATTATGTAATTATAATAATAAGTAAATAACTTAAACAGGTTTGGGAACAAATGGCATAACAGACTCTTGGTAAACATTCAGCTCAACTGGTGAGAATGAAAGTACATGAGTCATCAGAGTTTCTCCCTAGGTACCCAAATTCCACGTATTATGAGACCAACTGTCTGAATTTTTCCAGGAATGACACTGTCTGGGGATCCTAGACTTTCAGTGCTAAAACCAGGATGAGTTGGGCAAAGTAGGTTGGTTGCACATCCTAGTTATGAATGTCAATGACTATCAATACTTTATAGAAGAGATACTGGGCACTAATAAATTTGACAAATTAATCAGATTAGAGTTCACTTAACAGAATTTGTGCACAGTGTGTGGATGGACTTAAATCAAAACTCAAGATCCTTTTACAGCCAGGTTCTTATCTCTACCTGTCTCTACTTGGCAAGAGCAGCTTGTACTCATCACTGGGATTACTCTGGTTACTCCTGTGCCTTGAAGACCAGGCCAAAATAATCTCTAACCTCACAAAGTGAAGAAGGTTGGTAAGTCATTTAATTCTATAGTCGAATAAGTTTATGTCCTATACCACAACCCACATTTCTACAGATGATTTCCAATGGAACTAACGATTTATTTCTGATGATGGCCCACCAACCCAGGGGAGTCTGGCTCCGTCTCAGTATTTTATACTAGGTTGAGCTATGGCAGACAAAATCTAGTTTCCATGGAGTGTTTCTCCATTAAGGGGTACAAGTGCCCTGAGAACCAGTTTTGCCCATTCTCACCTTGTCAGACTTGAGTTTCTGGTTGTCTGAGCACAAGAGACAGATTGTAACGATTCTACACATGGTATTTGCTATGGTTCCCTTCCAACAGTGGGGCTGTGAATGTAATCTTTAGAAGATGGGAAGATTCTTACAGAGACATCTGTATCTTTCCTCCAACTCTCAGTAGTGAAATAAAAGTTTAATATTTATGCCCATGATGATATACGCTTTCTATATCTTCTGATGAATTTGGGGAAAAATAGCTCAGATGGAAATCCAGTGAAAAGGGTCCTAGGCGGGCTCTAAATACAAACTTTTTTGGTTATTTAAAAAAGGGAAACATTTATTTATTACTCAATTGAAGAAAGTGCGGACAAATATCTACAAGACAATTCTGCGGAGGGCTGTCTTGGGATCCCGGGAAATCAGATAAGAGAAAGCCTTGCCTAGGATTGCTATCACTTTAAAAATTGTAATTCTATAATCTGAATCTTAGTTTGCAGTTGTTAAAAACGGCATTTGTAGAGTGATTCAATTAAACCCATGTTGTCTGTCTCCTCCTTGGCAGGTCCCCGCCTGGAGAGAATTTCAGACTCCATGTCTTTTTTTCAGGTTTTGTGATAGAAAGGCTTTTTCAGCCTTGTGATAGAAGGCTTTTAAAAAATAACTGTGTAGGTCTAGTTTGGTTTTATACAATTCTTGAAATTTATGCAATTTGAAGGTTTTATGTAATCTTCAGACATCTAATGTGCTTGTTACTTTCGGTGCTGGTAAGTCGTGTAGGCATCTCGCTGAGATACAGCAGTATAACGTTGCCATATTCCCACAAGGCTGGAAGGCCCATCACAGATCTGGTTGATTGGTCATCTTTGCACACATGAGCTGTGGCAAGAAAGCCGGAGGCAATTCAGTTTTACAGGGAACATATGGGCAGAAATTTACAAGATCCTTGGGGAGGGGCTTCTGTTACCCAGATGGTTGCCAAAAATTCCTGATCCTTGCACTCTGGAAATGAGAGCGGGAGAGTTAATCTGATTAGTATGAATGATGATGTGGGAACTTCAGTGTGTGCCACCTCCCTCTCTGGTTCACAGACCCCTAACGAATGCCTTCAGTATGGTCCACCTCGGTAGGAAGCTCTTAAAGTCATGGTTGTCAGCGTAGTATCACAGCGGAGTCTGCTCATTCATGAATGGTTCATGGCCGTGCACAGATCTTAATGAGCAACGTTCAGTAGAATAAAAATTTAAATGACCTCTTCCTGTAAGTGCCTTGAATGATCATTTTTGCAAAGGTTATGGTCATAATGGTAATTCTGGATAAGTAGGCTACGTGCCTGTAAGTAAATGCCTACAGAAAGAGAAACTCAATTGGTGATGCGGTAAAAATTGTAAGAGAAATGAATGAAAAATAATAATGTGAGCAATTAAAATGTATTAAAATTTTGGCAACAATCACTTGGTCTTTATTATTTTCCACTATGACCGAGGATTTAGCTACATAGAAGCAATTAGGAATATTTTTTTTTTTAAAGAAAGAAAAATCTCCTTGGCCCTTAATTCATTATCTTTAATAAGGAGTCATACAATTATCATTGTTTCCTAAATTGCAAATATTTTTCCTTTGTGCTAACAAAATCAGAAATCAAACAGTACTGTGATTCTTTGTAATGTACAAAAGGCACACGCAGCTGGAGACCAGGAATCTTTTCTACCTCCCTGTCCTATGCCTCCCAGTTAGCTATGTGACCTCAACCAACTGATTATAATACAAAGTTTCCTGGGTCCGGTATGGTGGCTGGAATCCAGTAATCCCAGCAACTTGGGAGACTGAGGTGGAAGGGCCACTTGATGCCAGAATTTCAAAACTGGCCTATGCAACACAGAGAGACTCACATGTCTCAAGTAAGTGTTTACGTTATCCAGGCATGGTGGTGGGCACCAGCCACCTGAGAGCCTACGGGAGAGACGGCCGAGCCCAGGAGTTCCAGCTGCAGTGAGAGCTATGACTGTATCCATGCACTTCAGCCTGGATGACAGAGCAAGACCTCATCTATAAAATATAATAAAATAAGGTCTTGGTTTGGCATTAGGCAGACTCAGTAAGGCACTTTAATTTCTCTCTGCTTTTAGTGTCCTCACCTATAAAGTGGCAATATATATAATGCCTGTGTCAAAGAGCTGATGTCAGAATTAAATAAGGTGGATTTGTTTTCATTGACTCAGCTCAGTTTCTGGAATCCAATCGTGTGAGAGAAATCACGTAGAACACTCATTGTGTTCCAGGCACTGTGTAAGCACATATGAGTGTTAGCTCGTTCAGTTCCCATAACAACACTATGAGTTTGGTAATACTCTAACCTCCATTCTAAAGAGAGATGAAGACTGTGAAGGTTAAGGTTTATACACCTCATAACTAACAATAACAAGATCCAAACCCAAGCACACTATTTTTTTTTTATCTTTTATCTTTTTGAGACAGAGTCTTAAGCTGTGGCTCTGGCTAGAGTGCTGTGACACAGCTCACAGCAACCTCAAACTCTTGGGGTTAAGCCATTCTCTTGCGTCAGCCTCCCAAGTAGCTGGGACTACAGGCACCCACCATGACATCCGGCTATTGTTTTTTGTTGCGCTTGTCATTGTTGTTTAGCTGGCCCTGGCTAGGTTCAAACCCACCAGCCCCCATGTATGTGGCTGGTGCCCTCCCCACTGAGCTACGGGCGCCGCCCCAAGTACGCTGTTTTAATAGTCTGTTCTCTTTCTGTGTTTACTAATAATAGATGTTTACTAACAATGGTTTTTCCCAAATGTGGTATTTTATCCCTATAAGTATTTTTTTTAATTTGCATTATCTTATTACCTGTAATAAGGATGAAAGAGCAAAAAAGAAATAAGGTCTTATCCAATCAAGCTTGTTATTAAAATCTGGGTTTCAAAGACTTTTAGCAAAAATTTCTTTGCAAGCTCTGCCTGTGATTTTTGATTCTGGCCTTACTCTCCTGTCCTGGGATTCTCAGCGCCATATTCTAAGCCGAATCCTACCCCACGGCTAAATTTGAGACTTTTTCCTGAGACTGAGGCTAGGTGCCAGCCGAGTAGCTGCTTCAGCAAAGGAGACACCTGTCTCCTAGCAAACTAAATGAGATCACTGACTCATTTACATAAACCAGCAGATGGGGAAGAGTTGCATTTGTTATCAATTCTGGCTAGATTTCAACCAATTACATAGACTTAAAATGTTTGGTTTTTCATTGCCAACCTTCTAAGCTACTCGCTTCCTTAATGCAGTTTTTATAAACATGCTCTTTAAGATTCAAAATATTAATGGCATCTTCATTATATTTTTTCTAACTGGCTCGCACATTAGTTGGGTTACTAACATTCTATCCCCTGTATCTTTCCTATCGTTATTCCACCACTGATTTCTAAGTGTTAACCTTGTGACTCCCTTGTACTACGTAGTTTTAAAAACAGATGATAGCTTACTATGTTGTATAACCACACATTATAATTAGATTAAAATGTCATTTCCCCCTTTAGACTTAGTGCCAAGAACAGTGCCCGACACATAATCAATATTCAATAAAGATTTGCTGAATGACTGGGTGAGTGAATTAAAGAATGAATACTTGGATGACCAGCATTTCATTATCAGCTCCCACAGCTTTAATGGAAAGAAAGACGTGAGAATTTCAGAAACCTCAGCAGGGTCTCCACAGGGAATAGCAATCAGTCATCCACCCCCAATCAATATTTACACAGTGTGAGCTCCTCCAGGCTGAGTAGAAACAGCGCCTTCTTTTTCATCTTTCTGTCACAGGTTGTTAAGCAGGGCCACATACGTGGCAGAATCTCAATAAATGCTTTTATGTGTCCACAAAAGAAGGGTAAGATTCGACCCTGCCCTCCAAAAAATGTATAATCTATATTTCAGTGGCAAAGAGGTTGCTTCCAAGATCCTACAGACTGCCATCTACTACTCCTACAGGTCAAAATGAGTTATTAATATAACATTTATTTAAGTTTTTTGACCTTTTAAATAGGCCAAGACTGTTGCTACCTGGATGCCCTTTCAAAAGGGATACACACTCTTTACGTGGGTCCCCCTCTAACTTTATTCTGTGATAGTGATCCAGAGAGCAGACTCAAAGCTCCCCATCATGAGTTCCTACAGAGGAGATAAAGTAATTCATCTTTTGTCATTAAGTTGTGACATTTGCCTGCATGTGGCCCGAGTTCCAATGAGTTTGGCTTTGTCTAATTCCCTGGGTCATTAGCTACGTAATCATAATTATTTTCAGCTGTGCAGATTGGTGCTATTTTTCTCATCCATTTTTCTCCTCCCCTCCTTCATCACATTTCTGCACCGATGGAAACCACGAGAGCACCATCTGGTACAACCTGTGCATGGGGCCAGTCGGATGAAAGGCAGCCACGGAAGGATGCCCATATTTCATTAGACGCACTCATGTGCCGCCTTCGGTCTCAGGCCATTTCCTGTCCCTCTACATTTCGCATTAGGGAGTTCAAGGGCTCCCCAAGGCTTCCTAAATACAGACCCTCCTGCCCCCAATACCAGTGACATCTGAAAAGCTGTCTCTATTGAAGGTGATACCACTGACACCGTGTTATGAATAACTGTATTTGCAGAGAATTACCATTTCCTGCATGTCTACCAACTGACTTAGGCAATTATACAGGCAGCTGCCAAATGAGCATTAACATAACTGGAAAAGCTTCAGTGTACGTGAGTCAGACTACCCGGGCTGAGTGCAACAACCTGAGCTCATTGCATTGACTGGAATTTCCAAGAACAATTCTTTCAAGTGCAGACAATGCCCCATCTTGGAGCGATTGCCTGGAATCCTCCTCAGTGGAAATTATACGGCAGTTTGTGGGAAGGAGATGAATGAGAAAGGTTTTGACTCCATTCTTTAAACTCATGAACTACCTTTAGGCATGCTGTTTGACCCCCATGAATAACAACAGTGTAATTTGGTGAATTAATTCCTTTTAGTTTTATTTAGTGGCAAAAGGAAAAAAAAAATGGCACTGAGATGGAAGCCAGAAGATACAGCTTCTGGTTTAGAATGTGTGATGCGTGACTGGAACATCTGACACTTGTGGTGGTTTTAGGTGGTTTCTCTGGGCCTCTGTTTCATGATCTATAAAATATTTGACAAAGTGTGGTCCATCTTTTAGACAATAGACAACAGCCACTCTCTGCCAGCCAGCACCACAGAAATCACTGTGGCCCCCTCCCTAACTGTAAAGGCCCAGAGGAGAGTCCAGATTGCCACCCTCACCTGTGACCAGGTGCCTCGACATCTCTGTTGGGATATTGTCAAACAAGGCAAGTAGGATGCCAGGATTTTACCCTCACTGGCAAGTCATGTGGCTCGAGGCTCCACAGTGTCACTGGAGAACATTTGGGAAACTGGAACTCTTATTCCCACCAAGCAGTCATGGGGGGCCCTTTGGGTGTCCACAAAGACCGAGTGAGAAATGGAGAATTCTACCTCCTCTTGGCAGGAATGGGTTCGCACCCTCTTCCCAGATATGCTGGGGTTATGTCAGAGAAAGCTAGTTAAGGCAGGAGGTTTAAATAAGATCCAGAGCCTCATAGCATCATGTGAGAACGTCCAGGTTTCAATTTTTTAAAAAAAAAACACTCATCATACTGAAAACCAGGACCAGGTAAAGTGAGCCCAAAAAAGAAAGTCAATAAATGCCAATAGCAAGATGAGAAGAGAGGGCCAAGTTATCAGGTGAGGATTTCAGAAAGAGCTGTCACGAGAAAACGCTTCAGTGAACGATCATGCACATGCATGAAATGAATGAAAAATAGAAAATAAGCAAAGAAATAAAAGACATGGGGCGGCGCCTGTGCACTGGCCCCACATACCAGGGGTGGTGGGTTCATACCAAGGCCCCGGCCAAAACTGCAAAAAAAGAAAGAAAGAAAGAAATAGATGAAAATCAAATATCAAATGGACGTTTTGGAACTGCCTAAAGGAATACACTACCTAAAGGAAAGGCTTAGTGGGTGGGTTGGACAACATGAAGAGGAGGGCAGAGGAGATCGGAGTGCGAAAAGACAGCAACAGAAATTATCTGGTTTCAACAGCAGAGAGAAAATAGACTGAATTAGCAAACGGGAACAGAGTTTGGGGGGCCTGTTGGACTCTAATTTTCATGTCATTGGCGTCCTACTGGGAGATGAGAAAGAAGGCAGGGCTGGAAAGGTAAACAAATAACGGCTGAAAACTCCTGAATTTGACAGAAGTATAAACTTACAGACACAAGAAGCTGACTGCACAGCTGAATAGGAAAACACCAAAGAAATCTGGGCCGAGATACGAGGCAATTATACTTCTGAAAATTAAAGACAAAGAAAACATCTCAAAAGCTGCCAGAGAAAAATAGCATTTTTACGTACAGACATAAACCACTCCAAAGGGCAGCAGCTCTCTCATCAGCAATTCTGGTTGCTAGACAGGAATGACAAAATGACAAATATGTTTTTTCTTTCTTTTTTTTTTTTAACGAGACAGAGTCTCACTGTGTCATCTTCTGTATAGTGCTGTGACATCATAGCTCACGGCAACCTTATACTCTTGGGCTCAAGAGATTCTCTTGCCTCAGCCTCCCTGGTACCTGGGACCCCTCCACAACACCCGGCTATTTTGATTGTTGTTGTCATTGTTTAGCAGGCCTGGGCCGCATTTGAACCCACCAGTCATGGTGCACATGGCCGGTGCCCTAACCACTGAGCACAGGCGCTCAGCCAATATTTTTCTTTCTTGAAAGAAAGACTGTTAACCCAGAATTCCATAACCCATTAAAACATCCTTCAGGAAGGAAGGGCAAATAAGACATTCTCAGGTGATAAACTAAGAGAATTTGTCACCATCATACCTAGCTCAGAAAAAAAAAAAATGGCTAAAGGATGGGTTCAAAACTTTAAAAGCAAAAAACCAAAAACTAAAAAACAAACAAACAAAAAACACAATGCAATAAAGAAACTAGAACTATTAGGGAGAAAGAAGGAAAAATAAACATCTTCAGCAAAAATTATGAATAAAGAAATTAGACATTTTTTTCTCTCAAGTTTTCTAAAATATATTCGATGGCTGGGAGAAAAATTGTGACAGTGATGTGGCTCTAGATGCACGTAGAGAAACTAAGATGATCTTATATCAATGAAGGACAGTAAATGGACAAAACGGAAGCCAGAAGAGGTGGCCTGGTTATCAGCAAGGCAATGACTGGCTTTTCCTGAATAGCCTGGAAGCCTTTTTCCCTGTGTCTCCCTGCCATGAACTCTGCACCCTGTCTCTCTAGAGGCCAGCAAGACAGGGAAGTAAATGCTTTTAGCTGAGCACGTGGGATTTTGTTAAAAAAGAAAAAGAGAATGATAATTATTGGGTGAACAGCAAGCAGTGGCTAATACTAATTCTGAAAGGGCCACCTAAGTGCTGTTTTTTAAATTCTTAATGCAGAGCCTCGTCCATGTTGCTACTTAGTTGAATGTCTCTTCCCCTGTCTCGTGGAAACATACAAGAACAGCACATGTCACATTTCAGATATCCAGACGCACCTCGCGTCTCATTGCCAAGAACGACTTCCCACCTTTTCCACGAAGATACCTAGGACTTCAAAGCATGTTCTGTTTTATTGCCTGAGCATATGCAGCAAAATCCAACAGTTAAACAGTAAACATGGGTGATGCTAAAGGGCCATGTATTCAGTAAGTTTAGAAATCCCAAGCAAATGCCCAATTCTAGGAAGTGGTGATCCAGCAAGGAATAATGCCTGGTATGGCAATTAGCAGCAAAACAGAGCCTTCGCCTCAGTGAAAGGTTTACCCCCCACCCCCATCTCTCTCCCAGGGATACACTGTGGTTTCCTGTGTCTGCCCTCCTCTACCAAACTATGCACTAAATATTTTCTTTCAGGGAATGGAGCAAAACCACAACTGTTATATGGCTACTGCTGGAGCACAGAACCTGGGTGGACTTGCATACATCATTTCCTGAAGGAATTCCATTTTATATAAATCGTCACCATGCCCACATTCTGGGTGTCCTGAATTACTCTAGAAATATATCACTCATATATTGCTTGTATTAAAAGATGCTGGGAAAGTCTATGTCCAGGGAACCGTGATTTTTTTTAAAAAGCTATACACAAAAAAACTTAATGACAATCTGAGTAAGAAGACTGCTGGATACTTTAAGAATAAAAATCCTACCAAACATTTAGGCACTCTATACAAATGGATATTGGTTTGGATCAATGCAAAACATTATTTATTTTTATGTTTTTGGTAAGAATGTCAAAATCTGGCTCGGCACCTGTGGCTCAAGCAGCTAAGGCGCCAGCCACATATACCTGAGCTGGCAGGTTCAAATCCAGCCTGGGCCTGCCAAACAACAGTGATGGCTACAACCAAAAATAGCCAGGTGTTGTGGCCAGTGCCTGTGGTCCCAGCTACTTGGGAGGCTGAGGCAGGAGACTCGCTTAAGCCCAGGAGTTGGAGGTTGCTGTGAGCTGTGATGCCACGGCACTCTACCCAGGGGGACAGCTTGAGGCTCTGTCTCCAAAAAAAAAAAAATAATAAGAATATCAAAATCTAAAGAATCTGATATATATATTTTATTGATTTATTTATTTTTAAATTTTAGATGGACATGAGGGTACAAATGTTTAGGTCACATCGTTTTCCTTTCTAAGGTAAAGTTCAAGTTGAGCCCTCCACCCAGGGACTGTGCTGTATTCCATTACTTTGTGCATATTAGGTGAGAACTTGCCAGTCACCTTCCCTCCCCCGCTTCCTCATTCTCTCCTCCCTCCTCCTCTATATAGAATATATTTTAAATAGATACTTTTTAATCATTTTTTTTTTAGAGATGGGATCTCACTATGTTGTCCGGGCTGGAGTGCATTGCCTATGTGCAAGTGTGATCTTAGCCCATGCAGCCTTGAACTGGGCTCAAGTGTCAAATACTCAGATCTGAGACTGATAGCTTTTAGGTAATTCTATGTCCTTTACTAGCTATTGGTTCTGTAATGGACATATGACTGAATGCTGTCCAGTGAGTCTGAAGGCTTCTGTGGAGGTCTACTTGCTTCTAAACAAGATAACCTCTTTTTCTTCTTGACACCCTGATCCTGGGAACCCTCAACCTGCTTTGGCCATCATGCTATAAGACAAAGGGTCTAACCAGCAGGTTAGATCCAACACTCCATCTTTTGAAAGATAAAAAAAAAAAAAAAAGCCTAAGTCTCTGTTGGCATTGTTGAGGCCAGTCTCAAGGCCTATCCCACTCCTCAACTTCTGGTTACATGAAATAATAAATTTTCTTTTCGTTTCTCTTCTGGTTGTCATCAAAATCAGAAGAATCCTAATTGTTGCCTGTGGGAAATCTACACTGGTAAAAATTAACCATTCCAGAAAAAAAATTGGTAACTGAAAATCAACTGTAAAAACAAACACACAGAAACCCCAAACAAAGAAAACCCATAAACAATAAAGTGCTTTAGTTTTGATGCTGGTTTAAAGAATTATTTCCAAATTGTATTAGCCTTCTCCTATTGGGAGGCATAGTAGAGTAAATACGGCTTACTCTTTATTATATTTTTGCCCTGATACAGCAGGACCCTAGAGTATCTTTTATAAATGTGGATATAAATAGTCTTGGTGACCTTTAAGCCATCGGGGAACGTGTACATAATTTAGCTCTCCTGATACTAGGTGAAATTTGGAAGATTTTTCTTGTCCTTTTAAATTATTTTCTCATAGTTTTATGTTTCCTGTTTCTCAAAGCCTGAAATTCATGAATTTCGATTGAACGTTAGTTGCATTCCAGTTAATTCATGTGAAGGTAACACATATTTTACCTCCAAATATGGCATTTTGACATAGTGGACCATCTGAAGAAGCCACAAATTGTCTCTGACCTCCCCCACTCCCCAGGACACACACACCATTGACTCTCCCAGAATCATAGAAGTTTCCCTAGCCCCCTGAGATCCAGACACCCCTGGGAGAACAATTGTTCTTTTCCCCTCCTTGTGAGAGCAGGAATATGAGCCCACCTGAGCAGACTCAGCCTCCCTACTAAGCCTTTATTGCTCCAGAACAGGATCCCTCTTTTCTCCCTCCCATACCAAAAGGCAGGTAAGCTTCCAAGTCCTAATGGGGAGTTGAATCTTCTTTTCTCTGAGCTCTTGTGTACACACATTGAAAGAAATTTGATAACTTTTCTTTTATAAATCTGCTTTGTTACGCGTTGATTTTTTAGTGAATCTTCTGAAGTCAACAATGCATGCTCAGTGACAAAGAAATATAATTGGCTCTGTGAACAAATTTCAATAATCTGTGTATAATTGTTTATAATCTCCTCCTCTTACCCAATCATGAAGGTCCAGCTGTCTGTCACTGTCAGCCAATATGCAGAGCTGGGGATAGGTTCACCAAAGTTTGTCAGAAGGCCCGCAATTCTGGAGAACCGTAACAGTAGCCTCTCCAAGACTGTTCTGTTCTTACATTTCCAAAATCACAGCTTTATACAGAAAAGTTAAGGACAAGAAGTATTAACGCTTATTTTGAACAACAGTAATTAACACTTAAATAACAATAATCATCATAACCCATCACCCATAATAAACAATAATTGACATAACCCGTGGCTCATATAACAACATTTCAATTCAAAAGTTCATTTCCTGCCAGGTTTGGTGGCTCACGCTTGTAACCCTAGCACTCTGGGAGGCTGAGGTGAGTGGATTGCCTGAGCTCAGGAGTTCCAGACTAGCCTGAGCAAGAGTGAGACCCCGCCTCTAAAACTAACCTGGCACTGTGGCGGGTACCTGTAATCCCAGCTACTGGAGAGGCTAAAGGAAGAGAATCACTAGAGCCCAAGATTTTGAGGTTGCTGGGAGCTGTGATGGCACAGCACTCTACAGAGGGTGTCAGAGTCAGACTGTCTCAAAAAAAAAGTTAATCTTCTGAATTAATTTCCCTAAACTACTCAAGACATTTACTTTTAGGTTTAATCCGAATTTATAAGACAACGAGGATGGAAGGTGTGAAGTGAAGGTCACCAGCCACACCAGCTGTGTCCTGTTCGCCCAGCCTGACTCCGTCCTATTCTCACTACATGGGCTCTCCCTCCCTCACTTACTACCGAAACTATTTGATTTGTTTCCCAGAAATGGTGGAATTTTTACAAGACAAGGACTTGAGATTACGAAGACCCCTAAGCAGGATTCCTGGTGTCAAGAATCACCACCATCCCCATGACCTGTCCAAAGCATGTGACGTCTCCTTAAAAAGCCCAGATCTCTACTTGCTGGAGGGAGGGATGGATTTGAGAGCATGTCCCCTGTTCCCAGCAGCCATTTTTTACATTAAAATTCTTTTCTTCCTTGGCAATCCTCGATGTCTCCATAATTGGCACGTGGGCAAGTGGATCAGGGCTAACCCCCCTTGCAGTTGGTAGCAGAAGCATAGCAAATGCTGCCTGCAGAAAACACACACATATTTTTGATGAGGAGTGCCTTCCTCTGTCCCCCACAGACACACTTGCACAGGAATGAAAGAAGTGAGTTTAGCACATTCACATCAGCAAATCGAAGGGAGGACATTACTCGGTATGCAAAGGCTAAACTTGGGAAGGCCAATTTTGCCTGGAAATGAAGAAAATACTTCCTGACAGTAAAAACAATTAGATTGTAACATCACGTCCTGAAAGAGACGGAAGGGCCTTTGTTTTGCCTCATCTGTGAGGAGGGGAAACACCGTGGAAAGATATTCTAGAAAACCTCATAGGGAATTAACTTTTCTCCGGGCATATTGCTTTATTGTGGACCAGTGAGTCTGTTGTTTCTTCCTTTTTGAAATAGACGGATGATAACAGCAAAAGGAAAGAAAAAAAAACCCTCCTATTAAAAACACAAAGTGTGGTGTATAATTGTAGTGTGTTGTAGAAATAAGTGTGTTGTACAATTGTAGCGAATATGTGCCTATTCAAAAATTTTAAATTCCTAATGATCCAGGGGATGAGAAAATTCTAGAGGTTAGGAGGCATGACAAAAGTCATTCAATCCCTCATTAGAAAAATAATAATTATACTTTCCTTAGCATCTATCTTTGGCCGGACGCCATACATTCTTCTTTAATCCATCACACTCATTCCTGTAAAGCAAGCCTTATTATCTTATTCTAAAGCAGGGGATATTGGGTTCAAATTCAAAGATCCAGGGGAGATCACATATCTGTTGAGAGTGTGATTCACGAGGCTAACCGGTTACTGGCCTGGCAGCCCAGCTGCTTTCTTTCCACCCCCGACCCTGAGGCTCAGAGAGTGAAGCAGCTGTGCAGTAGGTTAACCCCAGGGCAGCTGCTGTGGTCAGGCCCACACCCTGCTCCTGAGTTCACTGCTCTGTCTGTGCACATTAGATAAATGCACCTCCTCAGTTAGCAGTCAGGCTCCTACATCAGGGTCATTAAGGGGCAGGGCCAAGCCACCTCTTGCTGCTGGGGCTGATGTTACCCAAAGCTTGTACTTGCCCTCCTGGCCATATGGGAAGAAAGAGGACAAGTGGCTTGAGGAGAAGGAAAGAGGAGTTTATATTTTGAGGGCAAATGAGAAGGATGGGGATTCCTGTCTAAATGTCGTCATCTTCCACGTATGCAGAAATACAGAGCTTTTAAAGGGAGGGGTTTCATTCTAGGCTAATGTCATTCAACTACAATGAATGATTCTGACTGTCACGTCTCCACCTACTGCCCTGCCTGCCTGGTTCTCCACCCAGACAGCTGAGCTGAGCAGTCTCCTACAGCACAAAGAGCAAGACATTCCCAGCCCCTCCCAACCACACGCCTGAAGCAGGATGCAGGTTTTGGTTTCCTAAATGAATGGAAGAAATTCTGAAGAAACAGGAACTTTCTCTTCTTTTGCAATCTTTTTTCAGGCCTTGCCCTCTGTTACACTGGGGGCATTAAACTATTCTTAAAATGTGCCTTCTCTACGTGCCTGGTTGTCTTCCTTCCCTCTAGTGCATTTTTATCATGGTCAAAGCCATAGAAATCTAAAACCTGCCAGGCATGGCGGCTCATTCTCTGTAGTCCCAGCTACTTGGGAGGCTGAGGGGGGAGGATTTCTTGAGTGCGGGAGTTGGAGATCAGCCTAGGCAATGAAGAAAACTGGAAATATCTTACTCCAAAATATGTTTCTTTCACATATTTTGAGATGCCTGCGATTGAAAGCACATGTAGTGAGAATAAGATGGAGTCTGCCAGGCTAGGGCAGACGAACACAGCTGGTCTGGTGGGGTTAGGTCCATCTGACCTTCACCCCATCTCCCATTCTTACCGTTTTTGTTAATTTGACTGCCACCCTAAAGATGCCTAACTCGAGTAGTTTAGGTGGATTGATTTGGGAGATTGACTTTTGAACTGGAATGTTGTAATAGGTCACTGAGGTGTGCTGATTATTATTTGAAACAGAGGTCAGTGTGGTCTTTATCTGAACTTTTATGTAGACAACTGTAATTGTGGAAATGGAAGAACAGAACAGCTTGGAGAGGCTGCTCTCTCTGTCCTCCAGAACTGCTGGCCTTCTGACAAGTCAAGTCTGGTGGACCTACCCTGTCTCTGCATATTGGCTGTCAGTGACAGGCGGCCAGACCCTCTTTGTCCAATAATACCATGAGACTCCCAAATAGAAATAACACCCAGAAAGCTGTCTTTAGTGGGGGGAAGTTTACTTCTGCAGAGAATCTCCCCTAACTGAGCTAGAAAGGGTTAACTGAGGCTGATACCTTTAAAGGTCTGAAAAGAAACACTTACCATCCTTTCTCTCTGGAGGCTGCTACCCCTACCTGACGTTAATAAGACCACCTTTGCTAGCTACCTAAGCCTTTGTTCCTCCCCAAACCAGTTGTTGGCTTCCAAGCCTCCCTTCTCTTTAAAATCCTATGCACCTTCATGGAGACTTGGGTCGTCATTCTGAAGCCTTCCCTGTATACATGTTAAATTAATTTGCATCCTTTTCTCCATTAATCAATCTGCCTCACATCAGTGACCCAGCAAATTTTAGGGGTGGGCAATAACCTCGTGTCCCACAGCAATGTAGAGACATTGTCTCAAACAAACAAATAAACAAACAAAATACATATATATTTTTAAAAGGCTTAAACATTGTTGCAATGGTTTTATCTTTTCCTGGCTACACACTTGAAGAAAGACAACATGTTACTATTGAGAGCAGATGTAGTGAAGTAAAATGGAGTCAGTCAGGCTAGGGCACACAGGACAGAGCTGGTCGGCTGGTTTAGGTCCTAAGTGACCTTGACCTCATGTCGTTCATCCTTGTTGTTTTTTAAATTCTACTTTAACCTAAAAGTGTATATCCGAGTAGTTTAGGGCAGTTGATTTAGAAGATTAACTTTTGATGTAGAAATGTTGTTTTGGGTCATGAGTCCTATTGATTATTGTTTATTATGGGTCATGAGTTATGCTGATTATTGCTGTTTAAGATAAGGGTTAACACACGTTTTACCTCGAGCTGTTATGTATAAAACTAAGGTTTTAAAAATCTGAGGGGCAGAGCAGTCTTGGAGAGGCTTTTCTGCTGTTCTCCAGAATTGCTGGCCTTCTGATATAAAGTGAGTTGGATGCCATCCCCTGTCTTGGCATAATGGCTGGACAGTGACAGGAGGTGGGACTCTCTTCCTTTGGTAACACTTTGTCTCTAATAGAGCTTGGTCTATTTCCCCTTTCCTTTGAGTTCTTTACCCTGGCTTCTTCAATTTCCTCCCCTCACCCTAGAACCCCCATTCCTCACATCTGACAATCTCCACCCTCTTTCTGACCTTCAACTTCCCCTCCCCCCGCCCCCCATCAGTGTTTGTGCCCGTACTGTGCTTTCTCCGGTGTTAAGTATTCTTGCCTCTGCCCAAAGTTTTGTTGGCAAACTCTGTGTTTTATGTCCAAACGGGTCTGACTTCTCTGAGAAGCCGGACATCATCCTGGGAGCCACCAATTAAAGGTCAGTGCTATTGCCAGCTTGCGGGGGAAGCTAGCACAATTCTCACACATGTGAAAAGGCCACTGGCTAACTGGCTACCTTCTGAGTTTAAGTGACCTGGTTTACAGCTTTGACTTCAAGCCACCCACAGTCCTAAGCCTGTCCATGACAAGCACCCAGCAGAGCACTGAAGAGACAATAAAAATTCAGGAATAAAGACATTCACAGTACCTACTCAAAGGGAGTCTTCCTTGAGTTTCTTTCTAACTTTTGCTCTTTGCCTTTCCTTTAAAGACCACATTCAAGGAGAGGGCTGTCGCTTTCAATTGCAAATGAAACACTGGCTCCCTAAGACTAGTTCACTCTTGGCAGGCCTTGCAAAAGGACTTTTAAAGGCTGGCAGAGAGTTTCAAATTGTAGAGACGTCACAAAATGATTCCTTAATGGTGGCAACTGGTAAAATCTATGGCCAAAGAAGCCGCCGGACTATCCCGAAGGGGCAGTGGAAAATGCTCCCTAAGTTTTCCCATTGTGGGGGTGAGGGGACACTTCCCCTTTGCCCTGAAATTTCACTGAAAGATAAGCTTCCAATTAAGGCAGATTAATAAGAGAAAGAGGTTTATTTACTGTGAGCACGGGGAGAATCACAGTGTGACCTAATACCCTAATGGGGTCCAGAAAGTTTCATACCCCCCTTTTAGAGGGGAGGGAGAGATGTGGAATATAGGTCATCCTGACTATGGGCAATAAATGGTTGCTAGGGAGGACTGAAGCTACTTGGGAGGATGAATGGAGGAGAAAACAGATTGGCTTGTAAATGATTCTCTTTGCAAATTAAATTAACCCGAGGGACAAGTATTATAAACATGATTTGGGCCAGGTCTGGCTGCATTCTTGATCTACCTTCCTGCAATATAGTGAGATAACAGGGAGAGGGAAGAGAAGTTTGTTGTTCTTGATGGGTCCAGCTGGGTTTTGCAGATAGAGGGAAACTTTTTCATCTCTAAGGGCCTTTAACTCAAAATATTCTTTATACCAAGGAGCCATATTTGGGGATGAAAGTCCCTGAGCTCCTTCACCATTTATGGTGAAAGTAACAGGTAATGAAAGTGGAGAAAATAGTGGCCTCTGTGAATGCTGTGATATCCTCCCAGCTTTAACTGGCTCCAAACCGGAAGCTCTCTGGATGAAAAAAAGAAAAGAAAAGAAAAGAAAAAAAAAGGAACTGTAAGGAAACTTTATCTGAGAAAACAGGGAAGCTTTGAAACCATAACAGCTTTTAATCACAGTTTCATCTGTGAGCAATAGTACAGATTACCCCTAGGGCTAAGTGGCAACATTTTAGGATAAGGAAATACACACCCTGCGCGCACACACACAAACACACACAAATACACAGTTAAACTCACTCGATACCCAGTACAAGAAATACTACACCCAGAGGTTTGGTTCTAAAGAAGCTGTTTCGAGGAGGCATATTCTTCTCTGTCCTGAACTGGAAATCACTGCACAAGAACAATGCTCTCTTCAAAGATTCTGGCACATACACAGATAGCAGGAGTCACCCAAAAATTCTTGATAAACATACACAGGCTTTCGCACAGTGACTGGAAGCAACTTAATTTGCAACATGAATGCAATTTTTGACCTCAGCACACACGCAAAACCTTCCTTGCCCCACAGTAAACACCTGAAACTAGAGTCGATTATAGTCTCTGTGGTCTGATTTTAATGAGTTGGACAAGGCACGGTGGTTTGACAGTGGTTGATATTCAATATTGGTTTTCATCCCCTTTAAGTTACTATTTATAACAGAATGAACTGAGCTTGGTGCCTATCATCCTAGCACTCTGGGAGGTTGAAGTGGGAGGACCCCTTGAGCTCCAGGAGTTCCAGAACAACCTAAGCAAGAGTGAGACCCTGTCTCTGCTAAAAATAGAAAAACTTAGCTGGGTTTGTGGCAGGTGCCTGTCATCCTAGCGACTTGGGAGGCTAAGGCTGTAGGATCATCTGAACCCAGAGAGTTTGAGGTTGCTGTGAGCTAGGATGACACCATGGCACTCTAGCTCGGGCAGCAGAATGAGACTCTCTGGAAAAAACCAAACAGCAAAAAAACAGTTGAGACCAATCAAAACCAACGCAACATGGCAAACTGTAGGAAGTAGTAGCACCTTGGAAAAGATGAACTCGATGTAATTTTTTAGTAAAAAGAATAAAAGAGAGTCTTATCATATACACAAGAAAAGTAGGGCTCCGTGCAAAAAGGCCATCCTCTTGATACAGTCCCCTGAATCGCTAATGTGGAAGGGGTGTGTGTGTTTCAAAGCCACATTTCTGAGCGGAATTCAATATTGACAGGGCATCCAGAACTGTGGTGTTTTTCTCAGGCAGGAATATTACAAGGCACCTAGTTGGAATTCAGTGGCAGGTTGGTAATCTAGAAGTATCTGTACCTATAAATCACCTCGGTACTCTGAAGATTGCTATGATCACCCTCAATGCGTCTCCGTTGAAGTCCTTTCCCTATATTCTTCCTCTGCTGAGGTGAAGGCTGATTTACTAGATGTTATGGCCATTTGCAAGATAGTATGGATTTACTGTAAGAAAGAAGCTGGCTTTTCACGGATATTAAGAGATCCGGACACTTCCTGTTTTATTCATGTTTGACCAAGGCTGAGTTAGGGTTTTCCCTTTGTTTGATTTCATGTTTATTGTTTTGTTTGCAGAAATCTGTTAACTAATATTTATCCATTTATTAAGAAAACATATTTATTGAGTACTAAAAAACCAATACCATGCACATAGGATAGTGGAAGCTGGCAATATCATGATGAGACAGCTGTAGGCTCTGCCCTCACCCAGCTTGCATTTGCAGTGAGAAAGATAGAAAAAAAAAAAAAAAAGGAATGTCTAAATTGATACTGAAATTTTATCTTCAATAGGTTCTTGGTCTCTGTGATGGGAAGAGTGAATCCACGGACCACAGATCAGTGGTAAGACAGGATTTATTTTACAGAAAAGAATACAAATTGGGGCAGCGCCTGTGGCTCAAAGGAGTAGGGCACTGGCCCCATATGTGGGAGGTGGCGGGTTCAAATCCAGCCCTGGCCAGAAACTGCAAAACAACAACAACAACAACAAAAACCACCAAAGTTCCTGGCAAAGAGAAAAAACCCAAGTGGGGGATGGGGAAGCTGTCCACAGAGAGAAAGAACCCAAGTCAGCTCTCCGTCTGGGCTCTGTTCTGGGGGTATAATATGTATATATGGATGGATAGATAGTTGCATGTGCCCTCTGTACTTACCTTTAGCCAGGACTCTATAGTTACATTTAGCATGCATGGGTCCTTTCTAGTTACACGTGGCCTACCTGGGAATCCCTAACAAATACAAGGATACAATCCCTCTGGTTCCCAGGCCTAGGAAACCTACATGAAATTGACCACGCCTGGGAAATGGGGTTCCCTGTTCAACTGCAGAGTGGAAGGGGAGGGAGACACCAAGGTGCTGGCCTCTCCTTAGCAGTGAGTGGTCTGGCCCCTCTGGGGAGGGAGACACCAAGGTGCTGGCTTCTCCTCAGCAGTGAGTGGTCTGGCCCCTCTGGGGAG
>NW_003852410.1:11635888-11652761 GCF_000181295.1 Otolemur garnettii
GACACCAAGGTGCTGGGGTCTCCTCAGCAGTGAGTGGTCTGGCCCCTCCGGGGAGGAGGACACCAAGGTGCTGACTTCTCCTCAGCAGTGAGTTGTCTGGCCCCTCTGGGGAGGGAGACACCAAGGTGCTGGGGTCTCCTCAGCGGTGAGTTGTCTGGCCCCTCTGCGGAGGGCGACGCCAAGGTGCTGACTTCTCCTCAGCAGTGGTCTGGCCCCTCCGGGGAGGGAGACACCAAGGTGCTGGGGTCTCCTCAGCAGTGATCTGGCCCCTCTGCGGAGGGCGACGCCAAGGTGCTGGCTTCTCCTCAGCAGTGAGTGGTCTGGCCCCTCCGGGGAGGGAGACACCAAGGTGCTGGGGTCTCCTCAGCGGTGAGTGGTCTGGCCCCTCTGGGGAGGGGGACCCCAAGGTGCTGGCTTCTTCTCAGCAGTGGTGTGGCCCCTCTAGCTGCTGGAGCCTCTGACACCCCGCCCTCCAAACCCGCTGGTTCCTCTGTCAGCTGCCTTGGCGCCAACACCACCTGGGCCGTGGCAGCAGGTCCTCCCCTCAGCTCCGGGTGGCTGGCTGGGGTGCCACCTGTCCTGTCTCCAAACAGACAAACGAATAAATAGGTTTGGGTGTGATCATTGTTAGGAAATGAGAGAAATAAGGGGTTACATCATAGTGCAGGGAGGCACGGGGCTGCCTTATATGCTGTGGGCAGGGCAGGGCTCTGAGGAGGTGATATTTTAATTGTCATTGTAGGGACCAAGGCCCGTGATCCCTCTAAACGTTTGCTGACTAATGACGGATTTAAAGCAGACGAATCAACTGGAGAAAAAGTTTGCTAATTTATCAGTACATGTTGTGTACACGTAGAACAGTGCAGTTGCCCATGTGCATTGCAGTGGGTGTTGCGCATGCGAACAGTGCACATTGAGGCCTGTGCATTGCAGTGGGCGTTGCGCATGTGTGGAAGTGTCCCTTGTGCATGTGCATTGCAGTGGGCTTTGCGTATGTGCATTGAAGTGGGCATTGCGCATGTGCATTGCAGTGGGCATTGCCCAAGTGAACAGTGCGCTTTGCGCATGTGCATTGCAGTGGGCGCGGCATGTGCATATTAGTGTGTAGTGCACACTGTTTAATGTGCATATCAGTGGATGCTGTTGCAGGTAGGAAAGTAAGACCTGAGCAGAGGAAGCACAGAATGCACAGTGTAGACAAAGGGGATGCTGAGTACGAGGACATATTGTAGCCATAACAGGATGAAGGTCACTATAACTGTCCCAAGAAACAGCAAAAACAGCACAGGGAACACCATACATTACAGTTTGCCCCCGCCCCAGTCCCTTTGTGTACCGTGACCCATCCGGGCCTGGCCATATAAGGTAAAAAACTGTCCTTCTGATACTGGATTTTGATACTGGATTTCTCGGCTCTTGGTCTCGGTGGAATAAAGCGAGGGACCACAGGATCAGCAGTAGGTTAGGTTTTATTTAACAAGTGTTACAGCTCTCACAAGGAACCAAACCTTGCAGAGCAGGATCAGCAGTAAGATAGTGCAGCAGTAAGATAGTGTTACAGCTCTTACCAGGAACCTAACCTCCTTGTTCTCCTGAGCTCGTGTGCATTTTCTCTCTCTCTCTCTCTCTCTCTCTCTCTCTGAGGTCTGCTTAGGGGCTTATATAGGGGCAGTTGTCCAATAAGCTTTCAGGTCATGAAAAAAAAACCAATCAGGAGCAAGTTTTGAAAATAGACCAATTGGCTGGGCACCTATAGCTCAACCAGCTAAGGCACCAGCCACATACACCTAAGGTGGCGGGTTCGAATCCCCAGCCCGAACCGCCAAACAACAATGACGGCTGCAACCAAAAAAATAGCCGGCGTGGCAGGCACCTGTGGTCCCAGCTACTTGGGAGGCGGAGGCAGGAGACTCGCTTGAGCCCAGGAGTTGGAGGTTGCTGTGAGCTGTAAGGCCACGGCATTCTACCCAGGGGGACAGCTTGAGGCTCTGTCTCAAAAGAAAAAAGAAAGAAAGAAAATAGAGCAATCAGGGATGCACTGGAGGGACTGCCAGAAGTCGTGTGAGGAGACAGCAGGATGCTCGTGTCTTTCCCTGCTTGTGTCCGGTTCCTTTGGCTACTGAAGCCTCTGTTGGGGGAGGGAAGCTCTCCCCGCTTGCCTATGCTCCAGCCTTCTGGTTCCTCTGCCGGCTGCCACCACCAACACCGCCAAGATGGAGGCGGCAGGTCCTCCAGCCCCACTTGGCTGAGCTGGCTGGGGCGCCACCTGTCCGGTATCACTACCCTCCGGCAGGAAGGAGATAACATTCTCCTTGGTCAAAAAAAAAAAAAAAAAAAGGATAGACCAGGTCATGAAGGAAGAGAGGCCAGACAAGAGAAAAAGGGATGGCACAGAGACCGCAGTGCCACTGCCCACTGGGCTGTGTGCCCTTCTGCACTGGACCATTGCTTGTTGATGACTCAGAAACCTCAGGGCCCTACTCCACTCATTGTGTGTGCCCACTCTTAGCTCTTTAAGAGTAAACGTTCACTTGAATATACGTTGAGGCTAGCAGCTTTAACACTGTGTTGCTTTCATTCTTTGACTGTGAGAAGCCAGGAACTGAGGAGTTAACATTAGCTCCTGTAACATATGCATGGGGGTCTTCAGAATGCAGAGCCAGAGCGGCAGGGGGTTGTCCATTTTTACACTTAAGTTCAACTAAGTATGGGCAGCTGTGTAGAAATATGATTGGACAAAAAGGATATAATCCAATACTAATAGACTGAGTGGGGAAACCCAGGAAGGGCTACATTCTTCTTGGCTTCCCTGAGCATGCATCCTGCCTTCTGGGTACAGGGCACACCTTCTCTGGGATGAAGGGGTGTTAACGACTCACAGTCATACAAGGTAGGTCTTTATGGGCAGGTTTTACATGAAATAACTGTAGGTTTTATGGTTGGCATTCTAGAAAAGGGGTTCTGGTTCCTGCAACCCACTTTGGAGAAGAGGATTTCTCGTTTCTATGGTTAGCCTTGTGGGACAACGGGACCCAGAGAAGGGAGGGCAGGAGAAGGTCAGAGAAACACTTCTGCTTCTAAAGCTGTTTTGGAGGCCCTCATCCTGGAGTGATGTTCTCTGAGCCTCAACACCATCAAAGAAAGAATAAATCAGAAGTCGTGCAAAGACTGGGGGAGAATGGCAGGTCAGACAGAGCCCAGAGATGAGAAAAAGCTCTGGGACAAGAAAGGAGGCGGCATAACAAAAGGCAAAGGAAAGACCAGTGTGGCCACAGCATGGGGAGACGCTAACAGCAGCTTGGAGGAAGCAGGGACACGGTCGCTTCTGGCAGGCAGTGTAGGCTGTGCCTCAGTGGGAAGGGTGCCTGGGTGACTGTCAACCTTGGAGTTTCCAAATGACATGAGTCGACCATGGATGAAACAAGGACCATCTGGCAAGATATTAGCCTCTAGACACATAACTTAGGGGCAGTACTTGAGTGGGTGTGGTGACTTAAGTGTTAGTGATCTTTTTAATTATTCCTGTTCCCTTTCAGAAAAAATTCAAGACATGAAATTATAGAATGTTAGGCCTGGAGTGACCTAAAGAACATTTTATGGGAGCAAAATCCAGGCCAGGTGAGGTCAAATGACATTCAGAGGCAGGACTAAAACTGAATCTACTATGCCCTACCCTACCCCAATGAAACGTTTTAAGCAGTGTAGCTGGGTTGTGTGGCTGAATGAATGGTGGTGAATAGGAGGTGTAGGTTCAGGGTATCGGAAATTGGATCATTGATGGAAATTTGATCAACAAATCTTCACATGGGCTTATTTATGAATGAGAGGAAAAAAACTAAATTTTCATCAATAGAAGATAATTGAAGAAGGTTGGTAAATTCTTATGACAGGCTATTATGTGATCATTCAATGCAATAGTTATGAAAAATTTGTTGATGTTGGAAAATGAGTATGATAAAAATGCAAAGAGCAGACTCTAAAAGGTGTGTATTTAAAAAACAAACTCTGCAATTAGTTGTTATCCTTACAAGGAAAATACTTTTGTAAAATGTAATACTTTATTTTATTTTTTTGGTGTAATAGAGATTTTATTTAAGAAGAACAAAGAGAAAGTTTAGAATATTTCCAAAGGGAGTTGGAAGTGGGTCCCTCGTAGGAAGGAGAAAAGGTGAGAAAGACCAATGAAATGCAGCATTTTAATATTAAATCTACCACTGTAGACACTCAGTTATTATATGGCAGGTGTTCGGCCAAGCCTATGTATTATCTCATTTGTTCCCATCAAGGAGAAGGCGTTATTGCACACACTGAGTTGACTGAGGCTTAAGAAGGCTTAATTAAGGCACTTCTAATCAGAGGACTAGAAAGTGCCTGTGTCAGGTGATAAATCCCACACTACTAACTTTTAAATCATGTTTTTCTTTCTGCATTATTCAGTTTTACACTTTGGAAGTGTACTGCATTATACATTAAAAAAATAAATCAGATGTTGAGTCAACTAAAGAGATGATTACAAATCAAGCTTCATTGGCACTCTGGGTTTTTTCTCCCCTCTCAGTGGTTCTGAAGTATGTCTTTATAGCTGGCTTTCTAGTCTTCGGTTTATGAAGTTCATTTGGCACTTAATGTGTGCCTAGTGTCATTGATTCCGTTTATCCCCAGAACCACTGGGGCCGAACCACGGCAAGCGCCAGTCTCCCCCAGCGCAGCTATTCCCATACTAGGGAAATGACGGTTTGGGCTTTTGTGTCTGTATTTGTTGAAGCAAGGTGGTGGCCAAAGGATTCTCTGGATTGGAATTGGTCTTCTCCTCATCTGCCCTCAGCAAATTCTTTATCTGCTCATGAAAAATTCTAATTTCAAAATTTCAATGCACTCTGGCCTCATAATATTTTCATCTTTGCCAAGAAAACATGAAGCATTTTAAGACCCCAAAGTTGCCAACGTGTGTTGGGTTAGCAGCATTATACACCTCTACTTTCTGATTCTGGTAATTCCGGCTTTTCTCTAGCTATTAATTGGGGTTTGGTAGTTTCCAAAGAATTCTTTTTCTTTTCTTTTCTTTCTTTTTTTTTTTAATGACAGGGATCTGTCTGTGTTGCCCCCCCCCCCCCCCGCAGTGCACTGGCTCTTTTTCCATTTGATAACAGCTTCTAACTCCAATGCTCAAATGACCTTTTTGCTTCAGCCTCCCAAATAGCTGGGACCATAGGCACAGGCTAAAAAACCAGCTGAAGATTCATTTTTACTGTTATTTTCTTCGTCACAGTTTTATCATTGTCTTTCTTCCTTTTTTTGGAAACAGAGTTTCGCTCTGTTGCCCTGGCAAGAGTGCAGTGGTGTCAGCATGGCTCATGTAATCTCTATCTTCTAGACTCAAGCAATCCTCCTGTATCAGCCTCCCAAAGTGCTAGGCTTACAGGTGTGAGCCACCGCACCCAGCCTATTAAGGGTTTTAGAACAATTGACTACAACTATTTTACTTCAGTGGGATGTTTTAAAGAGTACTTCCATTATTTTTTCTGAATTCATGACCCCATTTCTGTTACTTGTTGTCATTTAACATGTGCTAACTTTCAAAAAAAAAAGAAACTAAAAACAACTGTTTTCATTCTCTTTACCCTAAAAATACCCTCAAACATGAAATTTTATTATCTAGAGCATTAAGGCTTCTTTACTGGAAGGTTTTTTACAGAAATTTTATGAAAACATTTGCTAAGTATTTCAACAATAAGGAATAATAAAAATAATGAAAGTAACGATTACTGATTGTTTACTATGGATAATGTGATTTTTTTTGGTAACAATGTTATTTCATTTAACACAAACAACGTATGTGTTAAGTATTACAACCATTCATTACACCAGTGAGCAGACATAAACTTGGAGGGGCTAAGAAACTTGTCTCACTCAGGACACAAACCAATAAATGGCAATGCTAGGATTTATGCCCAGACCATTCCCAGGCTAAGGCATAACTTTTAATAACTATAATATACTACATGATTAAATTATATTTGGCAAATGAGAGGACATTTATGTCCATTCATTTTTAAATAAAAACACAGCCTGGAAACCCAGAGAAGTTTCATGACCATCAGTGTCATTTGGTTCTGCTTATGTGGAGTGTGTGTGTTTTAAAGGAGAGCTGCTTCCAAATTATTGATCAAAGCCCATAAAATTCATTAGGGAAAAGAAGAAACAGCAGATCTAATGTATCGACCACAGGCCCCTAAACGCAAATTGATACACTCAAGTCAATCACCCAATTTTAATAAACCTTGTCTCCACATACATAATCGATAGTATGAATTTAAATTAGCTGTGTCGTGTTTTTGCAAAAATAATCTGCAACATGTCACACTTCAGCACATGATATGCAGTCATGTGGGAAACACAGCTTTATTGTAGTAAACGTCAAACTAAAACGTTTTAAAATTAAACACCACTTGTAATAAAATAGATGAATACACTGTTTAAATTTCTCCTTGTAAAACTTTCAGCATTCATAAAAATGACTACTCTTAATTGAAAGACCACCATTTGTCATGCTATATTAGGTACTTCACGTCCTTATCCCACTTAATTGTCCCGACAATCGGATGAGATAGGTATTAGCTCCAGTTCTGAGGAAAGGGGGCCACATAGAAATTAAATCTCTTGTTCCAGAACCCACAGATATTAGAGGACCTGTAGCATTAAGCACTTCCGCACATTTAACTAAATAAAATTCCCTCCTCTGTAAGCATTTGCCTTTTAATTTCACACAAATTGTAATTTTAATCATGTATGTACTAGTATATCACATCTGATGCTATATATCGTAACGCAAGTTGCAATTATTTAGAGAAAAACGAAAGGTGCATTTTAGGTACTTTTTTGTTTTTAAGCGATAGTGTTATTAAGGCTTGTACGCTAGCTTTAGTATCATTGTTAGTGTAATTATTATAAAATCTTTATGGGCGCTAGGGCACTAGAAATCCAATTATAAATTTACTTGCCAATTTAGGAAGCCATAATTCATGGGCTTAAAAAAATACTTAATGAGGGGATAAGGGATTCTCTGCTTTGAGAAACAAATGTTCTTAGAAGATAACCTGCAAATAGACCCCAGGAAGATTATGCGAATGCACCACTAGCCATCCCTTTCTTTTCTATTAATAGATAGCATTCCCTTCTACAGACGGTCTGCTTTTAGGAATTTTTGTTTTGGCTACAAGTAGTCATTAGTTGTCTGATCACGGCTAAGTTGGTTACATTTGCCAAAGTTTGGGTTAAAGCAAAGATTATTGTGAGACTAATAAGAGGAATATAATACTACTTCATGCATTTTATTAAAAGTAAATGTGATTGTATTTATGAAAAGAGGTTTATAAATACAGGACAAACATGAACTCAGGGTCTCTCAACTTTCTGTACATCAAGGCCCAGACAATTAAATGCAGCATGCAAGGACCCCCAGTGGCATCTCTAAATATCGAAACCATGGTTTTTCTACTCTTCCAGGCTGCCTTTTGTGAAACTGTTCCCACAGAAGCATAGTTACAGGAATGCTCCACCGCACAAGTCTAGGGGGCGCCACCTCACATTGTCATCTATAAACCGTGCGTACCCTGGAGCACGGCTTGAAACTCAAAGTAAATGGCGGCCCCTGGAGTTGTGTGCCAGGTAGAATTCTTCAACAATCGCCATCTCACTGGCACTTCCTTTCTTCTTTTAAATATTTAGCACCAAACTTTATTATTTAAAAACTCTCTGTCCCTTTTAGCCATTATCCTTGCAACAACTTTTCTTTCTTTTTTTTTTTCCATTAAATAAGGGGCTGGGTAGCATGTTTTTTTCTCAAAATACACCACCTTGCAGAACCCTGCATTTGGGGGGGATGTCGGGGAGTTCAACATGCTCTGAATTCTACTGTTCTTAATAATAGTATTGTCAAAAAATGGTTAATTCTTGACCCTATCCTGAATATTTCTATTTTTCTTTATATTTTCAGTTTATGTCCTTTGGCTTTCAGAAAAATTACTTTGTCCTCTTCTCTCTGACTCCCTGAACCCCTTGACTAGTAGTTCTCCATCAGTGCTTTCCCTTCTAACCTACAATGGTTGGCCTCCTCCAAGGGCTATTTCTAGGCTCTTAGTTCTTCTGCATTGACTGTCTTCCACTGCCAAGATGAAGGCTTTTCACTGAGACAGACCTATATTTTGAATCCCAGCTCCTATATTGATTACGTATGTCTGCTCTGCACAGAACCAGGAGTCTCTGTTCTCTGTCAGACCAGATCAATAACACTGATCTCACAAGACTGATTTGAGGAATAAACCATACCATGTATAAACACCACCATATGTCCTCACTAATTCTAGTCCTAGTATTATGATAATTTCTATGTAATTACCTTTTCATTAGAATTTAAATTCTTGGCTCTGCGCCTGTGGCTCAAGTGGCTAGGGCACCAGCCACGTACACCCAAGTGGCAGGTTCGAATCTGGCCTCGGCCGGCCAAACAACAATGACGGCTGCAACCAAAAAAAAAAAAAAAAAATAGCGGGCATTGTGGCGGGCGCCTGTGGTCCCAGCTACTTGGGAGGCTGAGGCAGGAGACTCGCTTGAGCCCAGGAGTGGGAAGTTGCTGTGAGCTGAGATGCCACAGCACTCTACCCAGGGGGACAGCTTGAGGCTCCTGTTTCAAAAAAAAAAAAAAAAGAATTTAAATTCTTGGGGACTGGAGACTATGCCAGCCTTGATTACAATTGTATACTCAGAGCCTAGCACAGTGCCTCTACACAGAGGGTGTACCTAGGAGCACAGGCCACTGCGCCTGGCTAATTTTTGTATTTTTAGTAGAGACAGGGTGTAAGATGCTCTTGCTCTCAGGGTCTAAGAGCAAAAATACAAAAATTAGCCAGGTGCAATGGCCTGTGCTCCTAGGTACTCAGGAGGCTGAGACAGGACTTATGGTTTGAGCCTAGGAATTTGAGTTTGCTATGAGCTAGGCTGCGAGCTCTAGTATTCTAGCTTGGGTGACAGGGTTAGACTGTTTCAAAAAAAAAAAAAAAATAGGCAAAATGGCTCATGCCTGTAATCCTAGCACTCTGGGAGGCTGAGGCAGGTAGACTGCTTGAGCTCACGAGTTTAAGACCAGCCTGAGCAAGAGTGAGACCCTGTCTCTAAAAATAGCCCAACCTTGTGGTGGGTGCCTGTAGTCCCAGCTACCTAGAAGGCTGAGGCAAGAAAATCACCTAAACCCAAGAGTTTGAGGTTGCTATAAGCTGTGATGCCAGGACACCCTACTGGGGGCAAGAAAGTGAGATTCTGTCTCCAAAAAAAAAAAAAAAGTTGAAGGAGGTGATTGGTGGTTAGGGTCACTAGTTACTGAGAGAATTTCTCTTAAAATATTGAATAAAATCTTGGTTAATTTAATTGCTTTGGTATTTTACCCTGCCTACATCTGAAAATCATGCTGGTAACAAGTCTCCTTGTTATACTGATGATATTAAAGAGAAACATTAATTGTTGGTGAAATTTAGAGAACTGGGCTAGACAGCAGCCTGGTCTCACAGAGAGATGGTGGATGTGAATTCACATCTTGGCTCCAGCAATTATGAACTTCATGATATGAAGCAAATCTTTTGATCTTTCCTTTTTAATTTCTAGCTAGATCTGACTTCATCTCGTAGGGATGTTAGAGATAAATATAGAATATATTTAATGCAGTATCTGCCTTAGAATACTTCTAAAAAACTTGCTAGGGTTGTAACTGAGTAGCCGCCCCTCTTCCTGTAGATCCAGAGGTGTGAAATTGAGAGTGGGGAATGTGTAACAGAGGAAATGGCCTGATGTTTTCTGTCTCTTTAAAACTCCCCCCACTCTTTGGAAGCTGAAATCTGCATCCCAGCCCTTTGTGGTGGTCCTGGTAGTGGTGTGGAGTCCTCTCAGGGGGTCACGTTTTTGTCTTTGGTAGAGATGGGACAGAGGTGGGACTCATTATACTAGAATAACAATACGCCCTCCCTTTTAAAAGCTCTGTGTTTCTGCCGTGTGCAGGAAAATTGCTATTTCGAGATGAGTGGTGTGCCATCTTTTTTCCTTTGCTGCCAATGGAATAAATCCCCCTTTCCTTCTTCTCAAAAACCACTTGTTCTTGTTTTTTTCTGATGTGACCACCCGAACAAGTACTGAACTTTCGGTAATACTCTAGCCTCCATAATAATACATTACTATCCACACACTTTAAGCTGAAGCTAGCAACCCATAAATACAGTCTTAAAAAGAGAATCCATCTCACCTAAGGTGCACAAGGCAGGGTACACTTCAAAATAGTTCAGAGTAAATTGCAAATGTCTTACCACACAAAGTAAGTAAATGAGGTGAAGGTTACGTTTGATTTAAGCTTTCCACCTTGTATATCAAATCATCACACTGTACCCCATAAGTGTATACAGTTATGCTTTAATAAAAGTAAATAAATAGAAGATGTTAAAAAAGAGAGAGAGAATTAAAGTTTTACTAAGTGTCAAGCTTTTGTTCACTGCCATTTAATCTCCCTCTTTAAAATATGCTCTCAATACATATTGACTATTGACTATTCCCCTGGCTTTCTGTCCGTACCTTGCTGGTTTCACCCTTCACACCCTTCCAATTGTCCTGCTGTTTTTCAAGCCTTGGTTTAGTCATCATTTGGATGCAATATTTAGGTTACCTAATTGTGCTCCATAAACCAATTCCCTCTGGATTCCAGTCGCTTTCTCTGCTTGGTTTTGGGTTACCCACTTGGGTACCATTGAAGCCTTGGCGCAGGGCCAGATGAAGGCAACACACCTGGGGTGGAGCCGTCCCTGCACCCCGCGTTTCACCAGGTGTGCCCAGAAGGCTCCAGGCTCCCAGTTATCTTGCAAAGCTGCATTTGCTTCTGGCTGCCGGCAGACTGCTCTCCCCCTCCCTTTCACTTAGTAACTGTGAGAACAAAGAAGTCTGCTCCTGGGAGGGATACAGGATTCAGCAGTGTTTGAGATGATTAAAAACAAGAAGAAGATTGCTTGTGCCTTTCGACAGGGCTTTCTCCTCCCTGCTGGGGGAAGGCAGAGCTTCAGTCACCATTCTGCTGCTAGGCGAGGGGTTTCCAGCAAGGCTGCACCAAGCCTCCCCGGAACAAAACAAAGAATTTCCTCATTCTGTGAATAGTCTGAAATGTGTGCAGGCCCGGGGACCTCCTTCCCAGAAATGGAGTGCCTAAGTGACTCTCTCTATCTGACAAGCTCACAGAGTCACTTCGGGGAAGCCTCCCGTTTGCTTTGTGTATTGACCATGTAAATACGTGGTTCTGAATGTGAGTCTTTGCTGCTGCTGAGCCCTCAGTCACTTCGCAATTTCGCAACTTGTTTTCCCAACAGTGTTTGCTTGAAATGAGTGTTTGGGAAAGAGAGAGGGAGCGGGGGTGGGGTGGGGTGGGGTGGGGACCTTTCAGAAAGGGTTTCTGAGGCTAGTTTGGAGAGTCCTGGGACACAGATTTGCACATTTCTGGAACTTTAGTTCAAATCAACAAGTCTCAACTGAGCACACATAATGTCCTCTGAAATGTATTATATCATAAGGACGTGAGCACATTATCCTGCAGATTTTAGGCTTATCTGGTTGATTCTATTCTCTGGGGATTGCAGAGAGGTAAGAGAATTATATTTGTTTCCTAGGTTTCTATAACAAATTGTTACAAACATGATCGCTTAAGGCAATAAAAATTTATTTTCTCACAATTCTAAAGGCCAGAAGTCTGAAATCAAGGTGTTGATAAGGCCATTCTTCCTCCGAAGGGTCCAGAGGAGACTCTCACATGCCATCTGTTAGCTTCCAGTGGGTGCCAGCCACCTATGGCTCACCTTGGCCTACAGTTGTCTCATCCAACCTTTGCCTTCTCCTCTGTGGATGTCCTCTCTTCTTCGTGTCTATCTGCAACTCTCTCTACCTTTCCCCTGTAAGGGTACTCATATGGGCTCAGTGCCCATAGCTCAGTGGTTAGGACACTGGCCACATATACCAGGGCTGGCAGGTTCGAACCCGGCCTGGGCCTACTAAACAACAATGATAACTGCAATTAAAAAAACCGGCCAGGCTTTGTGGTGGGCAATTATAGTCCCAGCTACTTGGGAGGCTGAGGCAAGAGAATTGCTTAAGCCCAAGATTTGAGGTTGCTGTGATCTGTGACGCCACAGCCCTCTATGAGGGTGACATAGTGAGACTCTATCTCCAAGAAAAGGATACTTGTATGGTTAATTTCTTGTATTAAATTGACTCATCCCAGAGCTGCTAGGTTACCAAAATTCCTTTCCATCTACCAACCTGTGAATTTAGGGAAAAAAGTTATCTGCTCTCAAAATATAATGATTGAACAGGCATAGTTAATAGTTATAGACCTTCCCATTCTAAAGGGAAAAAATGGAAGGAATAAAGTAGTCATTGATCACAAGCAGTTCAAAACTCAGCAAGGCAAACTGCATTGGGTTTCGAGACTTGAGAGTAATCTACTGTTGCTTAAAGCTATGACCTCTGGCCCTGCAGCTCTGTCCTCTGTACCCGAATTCTGCCCTTAGAATCATTTCTCCTTTTACTTTATGGTAGCACATGATTGTAGCAAAGTAGTTTTGTCAGCCTATTGTTGGTGTGTAGAATCTCAGAAGTCTGACAGTCTTTCTCCATTAAGTCCCATATGTGTCTCTTGCAGGCCAATCTGGCAGTGTTTCTGCTAATATAACCTCATTTCTTTGTGGGCAAGAGTCTTGAACAGAGAATTCTCTGAAGATGGCAGGTGAATGGCCAAAAAACACATGAAAAAATGCTCATCATCTTTAATCCTCAGAGAAATGCAAATCAAGACCACTTTGAGATATAACCTAATTCCAGTAAGATTAGCCCACAACACAAAACCCCAAAACTGCAGATGTTGGCATGGATGTGGAGAGAAGGAAGCACTTCTATACTGCTGGTGGACTGCAGACTAATACAGCCTTTTTGGAAAGCAGTATGGAGAATTCTCAAGGAACTAAAAGTTGACCTACCATTCCATCCTGCAATTCCATTACTAGGTATCTACCTAGATGAATAAAAATCATTTTACAACAAAGACATTTGTACCAGAATGTTTATTGCAGTCCAGTTCATAGTTGCCAAGTCATGGAAGCAGCCCAATGCCCAGCGACTCATGAATGGATTAACCATCTGTGGTGTATGTATACCATGGAACACTGTTCAGCCATAAAATGATGGAGACTTTACATCTTTTATGTTTATGTGGATGGAATTGGAATATAGTCTTCTCAGTAAAGTATCTCAAGAATGGAAAAAAAAGTAATGTACTCAATACTACTATGAAACCAATACATAATCACTGGACATTCATATGAATGATAAACACAAATACAGTCCAGCAAGATGGAGCAGAGAGGATGGAGATGGGAGGGGAGAGGGCTAGTGGAAGGAGGAAGGAGGCATTTGGTGGGGTCGCACCTAACGTACACAATACAAGGGTACATTTCAAAACAAGAAGAATAAATTATACATTTGCAAGAGTAAATTATAAACATCTTACCACAAAAATAAGTAAGTGAGGCGATGGTTATGCTAATCAGTTTGATTTAAGCATTCCACATTGTATATCAAATCATCAGTTTGTATCCCTTAAACGTATATAGTTATGATTTAATAAAAATTTAAATTACAAAACAAAACAAAAAACCTTGTGACATCCCATGCACTCACACATGAGACAAAACCTTGTGACATCCCATGCACTCACATATGAGACAAAACCTTGTGACATCCCACAGTCACTCACACCATGAGACAAAAGCATCCATCAAAGACCTTTCTGGGAGAGCCCATCTTTATGCTCAGCTTCTACGGAAATGGCTGAGTTAATTCAGGAGCCACATCACTTTGTCAAACAACTGTCCAGCCTCATCCTTGGACTTCTCTCAAGAGCATGCTCTTCTGGCAGCGAGTCTTCATCTTTTTTTTTTGAGACAGAGCCTCAAGCTGTCCCCCTGGGTAGAGTGCTGTGGCATCACAGCTCACAGCAACCTCCAACTCCTGGGCTCAAGCAAGTCTCCTGCCTCAGCCTCCCAAGTAGCTGGGACCACAGGCACCCGCCACAACGCTTGGCCATTTTTTGGTTGCAGCCATCATTGTTTGGTGGGCCCGGGCTGGATTCGAACCCGCCACCTTAGGTGTATGTGGTTGGCGCCTTATCCACTTGAGCCACAGGTGCTGAGCCAAGTCTTTGTCTTAATCTTAGTTTGTTATTTTTGTTTGCAATCTGGATAGGTTGTGAATTCAGAAAATTTATTAATTTCTAGTTCCTTTCTACTCAGTTGGTCAGTCCTTACTCTACTTCTTTCCCTGTGCATTTTACTATGACAGCAAGAAGAAATGAGGTTGCACCTTTCACACTTGGCTTGAAAATCTGCTCAGCTAAATGCCCAAGTTCATTGCTTATAAGTTCTGCTTTGACACAACTATAGGACCTTATCAACCTCAGTTTTCTGCCACTACATAACAAGTTTCCAATAACATACTCCTCATTTTTTTAAGTCCTCATCAGCAGTGCTTTAAATATTAATATTTCTACCAACATTCTGTTTATGACAATACACGTATTCTCTGAAACAACAGAAGACTTCTCACCATGTTCTCACTTCCTCCTGAGCCTTCACCAGAATCTCCCCCCAAACCCGTATTTCTACAAATAATCCATTAAAGGAGGTCCAGGGTTTTGCTAGTATGCTTTACCAAGTTCTTCCAGCCTCTATCTACCCAATTGCAAAGCCACATCCACATTTTCAGGAATTTACCTTGGCAGGTATCAACCACCTGTGTTAGTTTTCTACTGATGTCATAACCAAAGACCCCATATCTGATAGCTAAAAACAATCGAAAGTTATACTCTCATGATACTAGAGGCTAGAAATATAAAGGCAGCTTCACTGAGTTGAAATCAAGGTACCAGCAAGGCTGTGCTCCCTCTGAATGCTCAAGAAGGGAATCCGTTCTTTGACTCCTCCTGCTCCGACTGGCTGTAGGGATTCCCTAGGATGTGAACATGTGACTTTGGTCTCTGTCTTCAATTGCTACTTTTCTTCTGCCTGCTCTCTGTGTCTGGGCCACATTTCCCTCTGACTCTTTCTTATAAGGATACATGTGATTTCATGGAGGTCCCACTCAGATGATCTAGGATCAGCTCTTCCCCTCAGGATACTTGACTTAATCACATCTTTTGCCCTACAAGATCGTAGTTGCCCTTTTCCCACTTAAAGTACTAGTTCCAAATTCCAGGAATTAGGACATTGACATGTCTTTTTGGGGAGTCATCTCTCTGAGGAAGATATTATTATCTCCATTGTATAGATGAAGAAATTAAAAATCAGAGAGGAACTGTCTTAGTATATTTTGTGTCACTATAAAGAAATATCTGCGACTGCGTATTTTGCAAAGAAAAAGATATGTATTTGGCCCACAGTTGCTCTAGATGGAAAATTAGGCATTTGGTGAAAACATCAGGCGCCTTCACTTTTGGTGGAAGACAGAGGGGACCTGGTCTGTGCAGAGATCACTTGGTAAGAGAGTGAGCAAGAGGGAAAGGGAGGTGCCGTGGTCTTTGTAACACCAGGTTTTGTGGGAATAAAGTAGAATGAGAACTCACGCTTCTAGGGAAGTTGTTAACCTATTCAAGAGGAATCCAGAAACTAAACACCTCCCATTAGGCCACCACCTCCAACATTAAGGATTAACTTTCAACATAAGCTTTGGAGGGTCTAATTATAGCAGGGACTAATGTCCCAAAAGTCTCACAGCTAGTTTGTCTGACTTTATAGGCAGAGATCTTAAGTATGCCTTAGCTATATGGCTCCACTGGCCAGGAGCTGACATTCTCAATCAAAAGGAAAAAACAGTGCATATGCGTAAAACAGTTACAGATTCCCTTATAATCCACACCTGCTTCCCTTTATGGTGTGTCCAGAACACTTTTAAAATAACGATTAAGGAGAATGACCCAACTGCAACTAGATATACTGTGAAGGTAACACTGATTTTCTTTATCTTTTTTTTGGATTACAAATATCCATTAATTCTCATTCTCTGCCTCAGGTGAAAGATTTATTGCTCTGTGATGGCAGCGTTACATTCAAGCAGTAAGGAGAAGACTGCGTGACTTAAAGCACCCTTGGCTTCATGTTTCCAATCTGATGAAGATTCAGAGTGAGGAGGAGCCTAGGGAGATGACACAGGAAGACTGGCCAATTCCTAGTAAATAACAAGTTGGTATCTAGCTCTCTCTGAGTCACTTTTGAGTGAGACAAAGGATGGAAATTGGAGTTCCCTCTTGAAAAAAACAGTGGAAGCTCCTGTACATTTAAATGCAGATGATAGAAAAATTAAACACTGATGGAAAGGACAGATGGGAAAGTAAAAGGTCAAGTATCAGCAATGCCTTGAGACAGAGAGGTTTTGGAAAACTGGCGTTGACACAGTCTGCTGTGGAAGTACATACAGCGTGTGGCTGGGCAGACAGAGCGGGGAATAGGTGGAGATGCTGCCGCATGTTTGTGTAGGGGGGTTTCCGACCAGAGCTGAACCCCAGGCCTGGATTAGAGAAGCAGGTCATTAGGAGGTTTTCCAAAAAAGCACCATTTCGTTTTCTTTCTTCTTTTTTTTTTTACTTTACAAAACAATATTTATTATTGCTAATAGTGATATATCCAACATAATCGATGTTAATATGAATCACACCAACAGACAAGTAAACACATGGAAAAGAAAGATCTCTGGTAATGCAACGCGCAGGAACAATCACTCTGAACATTTTTTTTTTTTTTTTTTTGAG
>NW_003852410.1:11653760-11672221 GCF_000181295.1 Otolemur garnettii
TATATATATTATATATTATATATATTATATATATATAAATGTGAGCCAACAGAGTCCCAGCAGATATTCAACATTAATATTCTCTCTTTCTCCTCCATGTATATAACACACACATGAATGTATGTATACACATACAAGTTCACACACATTGATAAAATAAATAACCTTGCAAAACAAATAACCATCTATTAGCAATGCTGAAGAAGTCCTTGAAATCTATACATGGTAAATCTTAATGGTCAAACTCAGTCCTCTCTGATGTTGAAATCTAAATTCTCCCCTCTAAAACACTACCACTAATACTAATAACTTACCTAAGTTGAGCACTAATTACATGGTAGACAAGCTACTAAGTATTTTAGTTTTATGTGAACTGTCTCATCTAACTCTTACAATAACTCTGTAAAATTCCTCCCCATCATAAAGGTCCATGGTCAACATCCCTATAACAAAACAAAGGTTAAGGAGAGAAAAGCGTAACACATTTATTAAATACAAGGGAGTCATTTAAAAAAAAAAAGCCACAAAATACCATTAAAAAAAGGCCAAATGGTAGACACTTAAATAACTTCATTTGCTGTTGTTGTTGCAGTTTGGCCAGGGCCGGGTTTGAGCCCACCACCCTTGGTATATGGGGCTGGTGCTCTACTCCCTGAGCCATAGGCACTGCCCTTAGATAACTTCTTTATGGAGGAGAGAAGTGTGCGTGTAGTGGGAAAGCCTTGTAAAAGAATGGGCCCAAAGACCAGGCAATGGTTTGTGAGTGATTCTCTTAGGACGCTGAATGTGACCAAAGGACACACAACAGCTGTGGAACAGTTACTATGCAAAGGTGAGCAGAACTGCCCTGTCAGCAAAGGTGGTCTCATTATGCAGGTGCAGCCCCCAGGCACCTCTCCAGGCTGCCCACAGAAGAGCAGACGAAAGTCTGCGGGGACATTACAGTGATTCCCAGGCTCTTCCCTTCTCCCTGGTTAATCTCCCCTGGTTACTTAACAAGACTCCTAGAGACCGGGTTTTAAAACAATTGCATTTCTTTTAGAAGAAGTTTTTTCAGGAAGTAAGGGGACTTTCAGAAAGAGTCCTTTCTGGTGCTTTGGAAAAGGGAGCAGATCAGAGAGACAGGGAGTGGGAAGGTCAGAGAGAGACCTTAACCTTCCCACTTTACTCCAGCGTGTCAAAGAGCCATATTTTGGGGTATCTGTTTCTGAGCCCCAACAAGGTAAACAACTATTATCATGTTATCACTTCATTTTAAGAATTGAAAAATTAAAGCAAAAAGAAATAATTTGTGCAAAGTCACACAGCAATTTACCATATTTGCCTGAAAGTCTCGGTACGTGGAAATATTATATTTCAGGATGACTTTTGTGTTTGAATATACTATGTAGGTTTGAGACAGGATTCCTTAGTACCTATCTTAGTCCTAACGGTGAATAAACATTGCAGTGGTGGCACTACAGTACATTAGTTAACATTACAGCCTCTATAGAGCCAGAATGCTTAAATTCAAATTTCACCTCTGGCACTCCCTGGCTGTGTGACCTTAGACAAGTGAATTAACATCTCTGTGCTTGAGTCTACTCATCTTTAAAATTGGAATCATTATAATTGGTTATAAAAATTGTATAAGATTATTTAATAAAATTTAAGTAATCTTTTAGAGTATGACTTAAATAAACATTAGCTAATATCCAAAAAAGTAATAACAATGACAAAAGCATTAAACAAAAAATAACAGAAAATCGAGGCCTTTACTCTTACACTCAGCTGTAAGAAACAAGGAGACTTCTGTTGGAAAGTTCCAGTTAGGCTTTCTCATCTGGTAACGTTTAGGGTGTAGTGAAAATAGAAAATACGACAAAAGCCTAGTACGTAACTTTTGACTATTTACATGTCTTAAAATAATTAGCTATTGAGTCCCTACTCCAGCACAAAGCAAGTGAGTTACTGGTTCCCTGTTGGGTGGGGCTTCAAACAGAAACTCAATTCACACAAAGAACTGAGATCACCTTTCTAGCATTTAGGGAAACAAAACCAAAGAGATGTTTAAAAAAAAAAAAAGTCTGCAGGCCTGGGTCAGAGAAGGGTTGGAGCTTGATTAGAGGAACACCTTTTTCATGATTCCAAATTGACACTTATACTTCCTCAAGTTGGATGATCATTTGACTCACCGAATCATTCTAAATAAGACATCTGTGCCACACCTGGTAAGGCAGGAGCTGGGGGGATACAGAATGAAAGCATTTTATATTGAAAGGGACATTGGTCCACACGCCAAGACAATGGAAGCCTGGGGTGCAGGGTGAGTGACACACCCAAAATGACTAGAATCCAGGTTTCCAAGTGCAGGTCAAGTTCAATTCTACTACCTCGTCTCCTGTCTCACTTATGCATGTGCCTGTATGCATCAACATGTGTATTTGTGGATATACATATGTGTTTATATGCTTGTATGAATGTGTTAGGTATGTATACGTATGCTTGTGTACATATGGGTGAATATTCACATGCATGAATGTGTGTATGGGAGTATATGATGAACCTGGATGTACGTGTGCATGAAAATATGTATGCGTATTTATATTTCATTTTGTATATTCTATCAAGTGCCTACTGACAGTGCTGTTGCATAATTTATGTCATGAATAATTGATAATATCCATAGAGGAAGTTTAGGTTCATTTACATCAAGATGCTTCTTGAACACATTTAGACGTTTTTCACAGCTACACATATAGCTGCATGCTTATAGATTGGTTTTTGTGTTCACGGACTTTGTTTTGCTGATGCAGTGCCGAGCTGCGGAGACATTTTCAAAGAGCAGATCTGAAGAGGTGAGATCAAATGACATCGTAGCTGAAGTCTGCATTTTTGGTAAGACTTTTCCTCTGCTTCTTTGTCACCGTGCGTAAGACAAGCCTGGTACTGTGCTGTCTCAGACAAAGGAGCTGGCAAGAGAAAGGCCACAAGACTTTACTTCTTATCTATTGATTTATGCACAAATAGTGTGCAAAACCATACCCTCCCCGTTTACTCTCGATTCATTTGTTTCATAAAAAACATGCTATGATTTCCCTACATGAAAGTAAGAAACCATGATTATGATCCCAGGTATTGTTTTTCATAGTAAAACTCACTCATTTCATCTACTATCATGATAGCATCTCTTTTTATCTTAACTCTTTCTTTTCCTTTAGACAGGAAACCAAGCTCAGCGGTGACAAAGGTTATAAGGGTCCCTTAGTCAAATGCCATAACCTACCTGGTCCCCGTAGGTCAGGTATGTTGCTTGGTTTGATTGCTTTGCGCTGAAATCCCTTTCTACATTTCCCGCGTCACACCGGGATGGAGAAAAGGGAAGAATAATTGGCACATTCCTTTTGATCTTTATTAGAATGTGATGTTGGGAATCTGCTTATTGGCAATTTCAGCCTCGTTACCAGGATGTGTGCCACTGCAGTAATAAAATAAGCAGCTCAGCTAGAAGATTAAGGCAATTGCATGACATTATGTTAAATGCTGGCATGCAGTTTTGGGGAAATAAATATAAGTGTCAGACAGACAAGTTCCGTTACACAGCCCTGTTACAGTGCGGAATAGGTGAATGAATGAATGAATGAATGAGTGAATGAATTTTGCCATTCCCCTATACTATCGATATTATTAGTGCCATAATATTTTTTTGCCCCAAATGGCCCACTTCTTGTAATTTTATAAATATAAGTACCTTTGGATACTTAATATGATATAAAGTATAGGACTATTTAATTAAGTTCAGTTTTGTTCATAGACAAACGCAAGACATAGATTATACCTTGGAAAACTGAAACTTGGAAACCTCAGTAATAATAATGATAACAAAGAATAATGATACTCAGTGGCCCTCCCCGAACTTCTTAGTATACACGGTTAGCATATTTATTTATTTATTCATTTATTTTTGAGGCAGAGTCTCATTTTGTTGCCTATGGTAGAGTGACGCAGCATCATTGCTCACAGCAACCTCAAACTCTTGGGCTCAAGCCATTCTCTTGCCTCGGGACTACAGGCACCTGCCACAATGCCCAGGTCTCGAGCTAGTGACTAGGCAATCCACCCGCCTTGGCCTCCCATAGTCCTGGGATTACAGGCATGAGCCGCCACCCCCGGCCCCAGAGTTAAGATAATACCTCTAAGAGGAAATTATTAATTTTTCCTCTATAGACAAGGGAATTGATGCACTACAAAGTTAAGAAGCCATGATATGATAAAGCCTATAATAAGAAACAGTTATCTGTTGAGCAGTTCTTTTATGCTGACATTCATTAGCAATGCAGGTATCACCTAGATTCTCACCACAACCTCTTGAGATGGGGAAAAATAAATAAAAAGCCTAATCACTCAGCAAGTAGGTGGAGTAGTCAGTCTGAACCCAGCTGTCTGTGTTCTAATCCTACAATAAATGTCTCAGCATAGCAGAATTTGTGTAATACTAACCTAGGAGTCAAGCATACAGTAGTCCCCCCTTATCCTCGGGAGACGGTCTACTACTTCCAATGGATGCCTAAAACCTCCATTAATATCCTATAGATTAGGACACAAATTTCTTTTTTCTTCATAATTACATAGCTAGAACATTCATTCTTACCATAGATCTTAGCAACCTCAGCAAATGATTTTTTTCTTTCCTTATTAAATGGGGAACTTTCACCTTTTCACATAAAGGAAGCATTTTACAGGTTCTCTCTGGCACATACAAATTGCCAGCATCACCACTCTTGCCTTTGAGGCCATTATTAAGTAAAAGAAGTTTTATCTGAACACAAGCACAGCGACATGGTGACAGTCTCCATCTGTTAATCGAGTGATTAACGAGTGGGCGATGTACATGGTGCATGATTGAACATTTATGAATTGTTAATTTCTAAAACTTTCCATTAAACATTTTTGTATGGCAGGCGAGGGACAGTACTATGCTTTGTAGAATGGAGAAGTAGGAGGACTTAAGAGATATTCCAGTCCTGCTGTCTCACTTTACAAGTGAAGAACCAGTTTTAGAATCTGAATTTGCAAAGCTAATGATCAGATAGACTGTGATTTCGAATCAATTAGAAGAAGTAGGGTTTGGGGTTTTTTTAACTGTTTATCAGAGAACGTGGGAGAGAATTGTTCACTATCAATGAAATAACCAGGTATTTTTGGACTGTTAACCAAGTCTTTTAGAGCTGTGTGTAAATAGTACCAGACAGTTTGTTTGCATAAACTGAAAAGAAAATCATTCATTCCTAATACCGTAGCAAAGGAAGGTTACCAGTTGACCTTTTGCCTTCTTTCAGAAAGCAGAGAAGAGCTAGTAATAATTCAAGCTTGAGGATAAGAGTATCCACAAAGCGTTATTTGTCTTCTTCTATTTGATTTCTCTATTCAGCTAAACACTGCCTTGAAACTGATGCCCAGAGCTGTCATTTATCCACTTTGCCATTATCACATCTGAATCCTGCAGGCCCACTTCAAATGCAGAGGGATACACCTGCAGGTTCTGAATGGATTTCTTCGACAATGCTGCCCAATTGACTCCCATTTAAAAATACTTTGATTGACCTATCTCTTTGTCACATGAAGTCAGAAGCATTAGTGGAGGCTGTTGGAAGAAAAGGTGATTCCATGGTCAAATATGTTAACATCTCAAAACAAAAGATGCTTCCCGTCTTTTTAGAAGAATCACATGTGATGGGAAGATTGCTGCTCCTCTGTGGGAAAGCTACCTGGGAACAGGTGCTTCCAATTAATTTCTGTGTGTCACATTTACCCTGTGGTCAGATAATTTAACAGATAACCTGGATGAACCTTCTTACGCTAGTTCAGTAACCACATTTGATGTAATGAAATAGCAGTTAGGAATATTTCAATTAAAAAATTGTATCTTTACTCTGGTATACATTTTAATGAAAGACATTATTGATGTTCTGAGAGCTGGTTCATAAAAAGACATGTGTTTATTGTGGGAAACATGCAAAACACAGAAAAAGATAAAGAAAAAAATTTCAATACCTAGAAATAAGGACGTGCTTATTGTCACTCTCTTGGCATCCGTATTGACATGACATTGTCCAACATTGTATGGAGTTTCATGAACTGGTCACACAGTCCTTGAAAAGTAATTAACCAAGTAATATACATAGCCATTTTAAACTAATTGGAAAACTGTTTAGTCAAACATAAGTAACCCCTTTTTTAAGTAGCACAATTTTTTTTCTGATATATGTTATTTTTGCTTGCTCGCTTTACAATTCAAAGAATTGTATTTATGTGGTGATGCCCTTCTGTGGTGGTTACAGAGCCCGTGCACCCCTGGGAAGGATTTTAAATATCATGAAACTGAGTTCTTCCAGTTTTGTTTCTCATGCGGAGTTCCGTAGAGCTCAGCCCCTTAGCAAAGATTTGACTGGGACATAAAAGAGACAATTATGTGGTCTATTACCAATTCCGATGGACTTTATGGTATTTAAATGAACAAAGCTCCCTTTGTCATTTCATTAACATGATGCCTTTTCAGAGAATGAACAGTTCTCATCTCCTTCTTCCATTTTGAGAAAACAACCCAATTTTTCTCTAGCTGATTTGAACAGGAAATGGTTGTTAGTTTCTCGATAATTGATTGAGGATCTGTAAGGCCTCTCTGCGCGTCCCGGACTCCATGGCTTATTCCAGACTAACACTAGCAGGAGAAGTGTGAGGCTATACTCCAGCCAAATAACTAGAGGCTTTAAGCACTGCACACAATAACCATTATTGATTTATAACTTCTTGGCCTCTGCTAGTTTGTTTTTCTCATTCCATCTCTTTTTCTCTCTGTAAAAATGAAATGTATCACAATGGTGACCAGAACATACTGTTCTAAAAGGGTCAAATGTAAAATGCTGGGATTTATTCACTTGGGCTTTAACCTACAGGAGGGTTTTAGTATTTGCATATTATTTTTCATTGTTTCCTTTAAAAAGTAATTTTATACATTAGATAGTCTTACTGATTAAACATGCATACACCCAAATTGCTCATACTTAAAAAGCCATAACAAGGATTAATGACAATAATGGTTCCAAATAAACAAGGAGTTTTTAAGATAATAACTACTTAAGCTCAGAAGTATATATATTATTGTATATACTATACATCATCATGCACGCATTATTGATTACACATAAACATCCCCATTTATTACTTATAGAGTTCAATATAAAAATCTGGAGGGGATTTTTTTATTCACTTGATTTTGTCTGTTTCTTTAATTCTTTGTGTTACTTACATAGTATAAGACACCACCTTGTGTAATGTAGGAGCCAAACTAATTAACTCAAGTCACAAGTCAAACTACCTCCTTTTGCTGCTTATTCAGAACAATAGGCCGCTGCATACCAAGGACCTTATCATACTTAGATGTTCCAGCCCACATCCTGACCCCCTCCCCTTCATCCCACTAGCCCCCTTGTGCACTCAGCCCACATCCTGACCCCCTCCCCTTTTTGCACTCGCCACTCTACTCTGCACTTGCCCCACTTGTGACCTTTATTCCTTCCTTCTCATTCGCTCACCTGAGACAAAGAAGACTCGTCCCTGAGCCAATCAACCCTGAACACGACCACCCTGTACCTGTCAGTTTAAGATAGACATGGTTTACCTACCAATAAGGGGATGGGGTGGGATGGTCTAATGGGAGAGAAGAGGGGAAGGTATAAAGGGACTTTCTAGATAGTCTGTAAGGGCTGTTCCCACTTTTTCTTAAAGGGCAACCCAGGCTCTGAGCTGGAATGAATAAAATTCCTCGTGCCTTTGCAGTGATGTTCAGACTCTCAGAGTGGTGCTTGAATTGAGTCTGAGGGTTAACACATTCATTTCTTCCTAGGCCAGTAGTCTATATTTGGGTGGGTCCCTCCATGTGATTCTATCCATGGGTACCTTTCTCAATGGTGAGTTTGAATCAAGCTGGAGAAAGAGGTTTGGGCTTTTACAGAAGCAGAAGTGAGTGTAGTTTCCAGGTCCCAGTAAGTTAAGTTTCTACAAATTCCTAAGAGCTGAGTGACCACGGGGAGGACCTTGCTGGTGTATCCTTGGAGTCTCCTTGAGAAGATCTCTGTTCTCTTAGACCTCACTTTTTCCAGGTATCCTCTCTCAATAACAGGTGACTGCAGACTTGAGATTTTGGCCACTTTCTTCCAAGATCTTTTTAGATTAGACAATTTGCCAGAAATGTTTAAGCAGAAATGACATCAGACTGCCTCCTGAATCTTCCTTCCCAACGTTAACAACCCCAACCACCTCTGGGACCCACCCAAGGAAGAAGCCAGAAAGCTGAAGCTTCTTTAAAAAAAAAAAAAAAAAAAACTTAATTGACACATTGTAATTGTTCATATTTATGAGGTACAATGAGAAGGTGTCATTTACAACAACATAAATGAACCTGGAGCACAACCTGTTAAGTGAAATAATCTAGACACAGAAAGACAAAGACCACATGTTCTCATTCTATTCATGTAGAATCTGAATTTAAAAAAAAAAAATGGTATCATAGAAGCAGAGAGTAGGACAGTGGTTACCAGAGACTCGAGAGGGATGGAGTAGGGAAAGGATGGGAGAGTTTGGTCAAAGGGTTCCTTAGCATTATGGCAAATCTCAGGCTGTCCCTTCCTGTACGAAATCTTCCCTCATGTGTACCTTCACCATTCTCTACCTGCATTTCCATATCATTCTGCATTCACCTCTATTTTTGCATTTGCTGCCTTGTATTGTAAGTGCCTGATTGAAACAGGATTCTAGGGGGCAGAAAAATCTGAATTCCTTCCCATTTTAACCCCAATTTCCAGCACCGCTCTTGACCTACAGTATGAAGTGAATAAATATATATATTCCAAACAGCAAATAATTGTATGGTGCCTACTATGTGCTGCTAATCTATGTTCTAAGCATTTTACCTATTTTCACTATGACTGAGTTAACATTCCGAACATACAGATGAGGAAACTAAGTAGAAAAATCAAATAGCTTGCCCAATGCCAAAGAACTAGTTCTGGTTGGAGCTGAGCTTCAAACCTGTTACTGGACAAAGAGGGTCAGGGCCCCTGTCACTGTCAGCCAATCCCCAGGGACAGGGGTAGGGCCACCAAACTTATTTGTCAGAAGGCCAGCGATTCTGGAGAACAGTGAGAGTAGCCTCTCCAAGACGGTTCTGTTCTTCCATTTTCAAAACCACAAGTTTTATATGTAGCCTCAAAGCGAAGACTACATTCACTTTTATTTTAAATAATAATCAACATTACTTTAGGATCTATTAACGACATTTCTGAATCAAAAGTCAATTTCCTAAATCAATCTTCCTAAACTATTCAAAGTGGGAGCTAAGTTTACAAAACAATAAAAATGGGAGCCAGGAGTTGAAGGTCAGATACATAAAGGACCAGACCAGCTGTGTCATGTCTGCCTTAGCCGGACTGACTCCATCTTCTTCTGACTACAAGTGCTCTCAACGCAGACAGTGTGCTTATGCAGTCCACGCTCTTGACCCTGTGCGATGCCACCTCTCGAGAGGAATGCCATGAGAATTTTTTTCTTCACTCCTGCTTTGAGTGGCATTTGAACTCCATGCCTCAAGGCAAGGTCTGCCATAATGGGCCACTCCTTAAGGACTGATAATCCAATTTGTGAATTTTTGAAGATTTACAGCCTCTTCACCCCCCACAGCTACTTGCCTGTAGGAAGCATTTACATGCTTGTTAGAACCTCCCTAGAGAGGGTGGCAGAAGGGGAGCCCATATTAGGCCATTGTCCTTCACAGCCTCAGGTTATCCTTGATGCCAGTGGGGGCTGGAAAGCTAATCTTGCAGTAACTTGTCAGTATGTCTAGATTCCAAATAGGAGGCAATTCTTTATTATCTATATTTACCCCTTTCACCCCTTAAGGGTTTAGCATCAATCCCCTCCTTGGAAAGATATGTTAACTACACCCAGGGAAGCTCAGAATATGCCCCTTCAGCAGTTGTAAGATTTTTAGTGTGAGAGTGACAGAAGGAAAATCATATTTGAGGAGGATTAGGAATGAACTGTAGAAGAGGAATTGATGGGATAGGAGGAGGGGAGAGAAGAGCAAATTGGTTTTACATCGCAGCAGCTTCTACTGTGGACATTTACGCTGCAAACATGCCAACCATTTCCAACCTTTTACTTTAAAATAATTACTGGCTGAAATTGATTTTATTATAATTTCCCAAGTGCAATGATTCTCATAACAATTTATTTTGAGAACCTCATGGAAAAATCTTACTTTAGTCTCGAAGATAAAATATGCATAGGCAATTGAGTTAATCAAAACGATAATTTATACTTGTTTCTAGCCAGAAAGCAGAATTTACTAAACTTTCTTCATATCAAATTTCATTTTGATTATGTAGAATTTTCTTTTTGTAAAAGGAAGAGATATCAGGCTATGGGGAAAATTTTCTTGCAACGGCAGGCATCTGAGAAGGGAAGTCTTCTCTGTCCAAGAGATGGCTTTGTGATTTTGTGATCCAGGCTGTATATGCTTTATGCAACATTAATCTGACTTGTTCTGCTCAGATGAGAGGTTTTTATATGTCATTCCCCAGAAAAATTGGTGACCATAACTGCATAATGAAGTAGAGTTGGTAGTAGCTTATCGCATCTGGGTTCCCCAAAATTTCCAATCATTCACGGCGCCTGGCAGAAATGAGCAGAATTATTTCACAATAAAATTTCATTCATTTAGAAGGTACTCATTTGGAGTTTATGAGCTCGAGTGATAGCTGGAGGGACCTTTAGCAGGGCACTACCTACTCAGCAGAGTTATGTGGAACCTATTGAGTAAAGCAAACCCTTTTAAAGCATTTGTTATCACTTTGGAGGTATCATTATAAAAGCTGACACATGAATTCAAATGATTACTAGCTCCTCGGTCAAGTAGGTTTTCTAGAAATTTCTTTCTATCAATGCTAATAGCTTAATTTGCATTTATTTATGTCTCAAAATACCACTTTTTAGTTTGTTTTAATTCTTTAATTCTGGTAATTCCACTACTTTGTGGGATGATAGTTATTTTATATTGAATTGATAAAAAAGAAATTTTTTCATCTGAAAAAATAAAATATTCTTTGACAAATACCCAATCATGCATTATGCATTGGATACTTTTCTAATACGTGACTGTTTTGAAAACTTTAGGAATGAGTTTTTATGTAATTTATTTTACAGCTCAAGCTGGGCTGTCTTTTGGTAATTAATCAGTTTCCCGGTTTCCATGTCCATTTCAGAATAGGAGCTACTTTTTGATAAACATGGATTTCCCTTTGTGGAGCATAACTTAGCACTTGGGAGATGCTCATTATTTTTCTTGAAAACCAAATAAATGAATGATTAAAGTAATAAGTGACTCAGGATTTTATTGGTGTACTCTGAATCTGAAGTCAATAACTATGAACACTGTCAAATCCATTGGCCAAGAAAATTCTGGCGTGGGATTCAATCCACATGGAAGGAGCTAGAAGGAGCAAGGGTCCAGGCAGGCAGAGATGTGGAATACTGCAGGATGCCAGCAGATAGGTACTGGGATGCTACATAGGCAGACAGGCTCTAGAGAGCCCCAGGAATGACACCTCAGCGACAGACCAGGTATGGTCCCACAGATGTTAGCCATAACCCCATATTAGCAAGACAAAGAGGGAACTATCTCTGTGCCTGAGGAACTATATATTCGTTATTCACCTTTCACTCGCTTGTTAATCTCAACTATATATAGTGTACTACTGTTCACCAGATGGTGTATTAGCTGCCGCCTAGAACATATTATATAGTGTTTGGCATTTCATGGTGCTCAATAGATGTTTATTAAATGAAATTGGTTGACAATAAAAGAGATGCAGTGAGTAAGGCTGAAGTGAGTCTGGAATGACAGGAAGAAAACCCCAGGGAAGGTGCCCATGCAGGCAGTAAGCAGCCTTAGGTCTCTACATAACTTTCTCTGCACCTGCATCACTGACTATGTCTGTCCTTACTCAGAAAATTGTGCATTCAAGCTGCTATACAATTTTATTGTCACATTTTCTAATATGATTTTTTTCTTTTTTAAAATTCAGATTAATATGAGGGTACAAATGATCAGGTTACATTGTTTTTGTTTCTACGGTAAAGTTCAAGTTGCAATTGAGCGCTTCATCCAGGAGTATGCCCGACACCCTCACATTGTGCCCATCAGCTGAGAGCTCATCAATCCCCCTCCCTTCTCCCCTTTCCTTTCCCCCAACTTGAATATACTTGTGTCACTCTCTTATATGGGCATGCAGTTGTTTTTCTATAGATTTTATATTAGTATTGAGTCCATTGGACACTTCCATTTCCATTTTCGTGATACTTTACTAAGAAGAAAGTTTTTCAGCTCCATCCAGGTAAATACAAAAGATGTAAAGTCACCATCTTTTTATGGTTGAATAGTACTCCACGGTAAACATACACCACAGTTTATTAAGCCATTCATGGGTTGATAGGCACTTGGGTTGCTTCCATGTCTTGTGAACTGAGTTGCAAGTAACATTCTAGTGCAAATGTCCTTGTGATAAAATGATTTCCTTTCTTCCAGGTCCATACCTTGTGATGTAACTATGGGATCAAATGGAATATTTCCATTTAGCTCTTTGAGGAGTTTGAGTTTCCTTGCTTTTTTCCATAGTGGCTGTCTTAGCTTGCCATCCCACCAACAGGGTAAAAGCATTCTCTTCTCTCCACATCCACTCTTAACATTTGCAGCTTTGAGATTTTGTGATGTGGGCCATTTTCACTTCATGTTAGGTGGTATCTCAGGGTGGTATTGATTTGCATTTCTCTGATGATTAGGAACAATGAGCATTTTTTCATGTGTTTGTTGGCCATTCATCTGTCTTTTTCAAAGAAAGTTCTGTTCATGTTTCTTGTTCAGTGAGAGATGAGATTGTTTGCTTTTTTGTTGTTGATTAATTTGCATTCTCTGTAGATTCTAGTTATATTCTTTGTCACAGTTACAACATGCAAATCTTTTCCCATTCTGAAGATTGTTTGCTTTGAGTGGTGTGTCCTTAGTTATAAAGAAACTTTTTATTTAATTAAATCCCATTTATTTATATTTTGTTGTTGTTAGCTTTGCCAATACCATCCTCTTCATAAAATTTTCCCAGTCCAATATCATCTAGAGCTTTTCCCATATTTTTATCTATGACTTTTATTGCCTTGTGCCTTAGGTTTAGATCCTTAATTCTGGAGTTTATGAGCTCATGAGTCAATTTTTGTAAGTGGTGAGAAGTACAGATCCAGTTTCAGTCTTTTACATGAAGCTAACCAATTCTCCCAGCACTGTTCATTGAATAGGGATTTTTTTCCCCAGTGTATACTTTTGTTTGGTTTATTGAAGATCAGATCGTGGTGAGAGGCTAATACAATATCTTATTGGGTTTTCCATCCCTAAATTAGAAAAGTGAATTTGAGTTAGAGAAGATAGCATGGCTCTTGAAGAAGTGGATTCAATATGACCCAAGGTCATAGTCAGTGATGACTAGTGCAGTAGAATTAGTTATGCCCGGCTAAACTCAGACCCAACACGTATTTTGTGTGTGGGTATGTATAACTGTGGACACGAAATAGTAAGAGCAGGCAATCCCAGCAGCAGTGACATAGTAGATACTTTTTCTTTTATTAAAAATTTTGTGTTTATATTTTTGCCTTGAGTACTGTTGCCACCCAACTGAGTTGTCTTGCTCACTGCACAGAGAAGAACCAGTACACTAAGACAGTTGAGGTCACAATGCTTATTCCACAGAGCACTGAGTAGGGAGAAAGAAGGAATTTCTTAAGCCCATCTCCTCAAGAATTTGGGAGATGGAATTTTAAGGAGAGTTTGGTGTGTAAAGGATTAGGTGATTAGGCTTGCTAATTGGCTAGATTTGAGGCAAAATTATAGGGGTGTAGAAATCATCTTGTGTTGCTTCAGTTCCTGAGTTGGGATCACAATTCCAGTTGTGTCAGATTCTTGGTATGGGCCACTGTTCTGGCAGGTCAGATAAGGCACTGGAATGCAGGGCCTGGTAGGTATCTCAGAAACTACCTTTAAGTTTTGAAAGGTGATGTTATCTACAGAAAAAATCAAGAATATATATATATATATTTTTTTTACTTTAAGACAGAGTCTCGGCTCAGCGCCTGTGGCTCAAGTGGCTGGGGCGCCAGCCACATACACCTGGGGTGGCGGGTTTGAATCCAGCCCAGGCCTGCCAAACAACAATGATGGCTGCAATCAAAGGATGGCCAGGCATTGTGGCAGGCACCTGTGGTCCCAGTTACTTGGGAGGCAGAGGCAGGAGACTCGCTTGAGCCCAGGAGTTGGAGGTTGCTGTGAGCTGTGATGCTACAGCACTCTACCCAGGGGGATAGCTTGAGACTCTGTCTCAAAAAAAAAAAAGACAGAGTCTCACTCTGTCACTCTCAGCGGAGTACTGTGGCATTATAGCTCACAGCAACTTCAAACTCTTGAGCTCAAGTGCTCCTCTTTCTTCAGCCTCCCTAGTAGCTGGGATTATAGGCACTTGCCACCATGCCTGGCTAGTTTTTCTATTTTTAGTAGAGATGGAGTCTCACTCTTGCTCAGGCTGGTCTCAACTCCTGAGCTCAAGCAATCCATCTACCTTGGCCTCCCAGAGTGCTGAGATTACAGGCTGAGCCACAGCCTCTGGCCAAAAGTTAAGAATCTTCCTGATTGTCAGCTGACTCCAAAGTAGCATTTATAGAGGCAAACACAGGGACAGTGACTAATTATTATCAAGCAAAGGAGGGGACAGTGATTGATTACTATTATTAGTTTTAGGCCTCTGCCTTCCCAGAGTTTTAGGCTCTTACCCCAGGTCTCACCTTTATTGATCTGTAAAGGGCAGTTTCAGTACTACACTGAGTTGCTGAGTCTCATGGTGATGGTGAAATAATTAGAAGCCTGCAGATCTTCTAGTTTTTCTGGTTACACCTAAGAATTTATAACCATATTAATTATAAGGAAGAAAATTACCATTGTGTGTCTTCAAAGTCTAAAATTGTTTTACATACGAGAACCTGATCAAACATCAGTTGACTGGAGCTAAGTTTGGAAAATGCATACAGAGTTGGGCAGTGTCCTTTAGACTTCCGAGGTAGTTGATGAAGATGCGGTCAGATTAGCTGTAGGGGGCAAGGGGAGTGACAAGAGGATGAGACCAAGGGTGGATTAATTTTTAAAGTGGAGAGAATAAGCACTAAGAAATCCTGAAATGGGGTTGGAAAAACAGAGAATAGTCAGGAATCACAAAGAACAAAACAAGTGGATGGTGGACGTGTCCTGCTGGCGATTTGCATTTCTGACTCTTGGTTTTGATACTGTCAACTGATAAACGCAGTCTGCCTCAGCATTTCTTTCAAAGAAAGAGCTAATATTTCTACTAATTATGAGTTAAAAGATAGCCTGAATATCCGTGTTTCTTTGGAGTAATAATAATTTGAAAATCCTGCTATTTCTAGATGCTTCTGCTGGTTGAGCAATGTCTCATGCCCTCAAATCTTATTTCGCACGATGCAACAAATGCTGAACATTATTTAGCAAGACAAATGTTGCTAAAAATTGTTATAGAGGCAATAGCTTTCGTGCTCTTCTTCTGAAGTCCAAAGTTTACTAGTTTGAGTAATATGGAATTGACATGTCCTGGTTCACATGTAGCAAATTAACTACATTGCCATATTTCAACTGTAAATTGTCTGAGACATTATCAGCTTTTAAAAACTTTCCTTTATAAAATTTCAACAGCAAGTAACAGGAACTTGTGGCAAATCTACTATATAACTTAGGGCTATGCAGGACAGAGTTCAGAAGGGAGCCGGAGCCACTCCTGCTTAAAAAAAGAAAAAAAAAAAAGAGGAAAAAAATCAATCTTACCTAATTGTATACAGTACATCAACATTTTGTAGACTTTCAGAGGATGTCACAAGTAAACGATTGGAAAGTTCAGAAGATTAGACTTGATATGTGGTTGGCCCTGAATTTGACCTTAGGCCTCTCTGAGTGCAGTCACTGGTGTTTTCAAAATACTCTGAGACTAGAAAAAGCTAGTCTGGAAAACTACCTGAACCAGATGGAAAATTTAAAAAAAAAACAAAAAGCAGGGGAAAATGACTATTTTTTGGACTCTAAGACCAGAGGTCTCCAAGACAAACCTCAAATGTGAGCAGTTGTCAGCTACTAAGAAAACAGGACCTGCACCAGCTTGTTTTGTCAAGGAATATTGAGTTTAAATTGAAGGAAGCCATAAAATGAGCTGAAAATATTTCATTTAAGAGAATCTGCTGAAACTAATGAAACAGTCATATTCATAAAAAGGTCATTTTGATGGATATTTTATACTTTTCTTTTTCAAAGAAACTCATAGTTATTTATGATAATACTCAAGAGCCCAAACAGGCAAACACAGAGAAAATAAAAATATAAAGTCATAGCAAGAAATACTTGAATCATTTTTCTGCACCCTGTCCGATGTCCTGTGCTCTGCAGTGCTTTTAATTCGGAGTACAAAGCTTTAATACAGGAGAAATGCAAAACCAGGGGAGAATTGGTGGGTTTTAAATGGGTTCTCACACAATACGGTGAACAGAAGTGCTACGGGGAAGGGAGGAGAAGGAAAGAAGGGGCGATTCCAGCCAGTGGAACTCAAGGCTTTCCCATGTTGAACTCAAGGAAGGCGCAAGCAGGACGTTGCCTTCTCTTGGCCCAGAGAAAGATGATCGACTGTGAGCAAAGTTCCGGCAGTTTGTGTACATTCTTATCTTTGTGTACATAACCACACACTCGTGTGTGTGTGTGTGTGTGTATTCATGCACACACACCACCGGAAATCTCCCTACTTACCCACCAGAATCCGACGAGTTGTGCACATGTGCAACACACACACTCATCACCACACGCTTGCACCTGCCTCTGCACACACATATTACCCACAAACACACCAGAGGGTGTATGTCACGCTTACACACGAGCATATACGTGCACTGGGTACACCACACAATGCATGCTTATCCATGTGTGTGCATGTACACGTACACGACTTCATACAGGTTACACACACTTTACACATGCAAGCCCCCTTACTTACATAAGGCACACACGGAGACACACACGCACAAGACCAACACACTGATGCCCTCCCCCACACATGTCACAACGCATGCCCGTGTACACTCACACGCAGGCACATGTTCACGCAGCTGACACCAGACACAGGGGCACAAACAACAAGCAGAAGCTGTACGGAAATCAAACATATGTCTGTTAAAACCTTTGGGAATTATAAGTTAAGGGAAGGGAAATGAAGAAATAAAAGGGAAATCAATATAAGGAGGGAGTAAGCGTATTTTCAAGCCCCTGAGACCTTTCCCTTGCAGAATGGAGATTGCCATTTTTAATTCAAAAGGAGCCCAGTATTAATGTCTCGGCAAGTTCAGGGTAGGTGTGTCTGCCTCCAAAATGTCGGCCAGCACTGCTTAATCCTCTAAATACACAATTCAGTTCCCAGCTGAGCTGAGCAATTTGATCAAGGTCACTGAGAATGGTAAACAGTAGGAGCTTGACTAACATTTGAGCATGAACCTCAGGACCGCTCCCTTAAACTCACTCCAATATTTCGTTTCATAAATAAGAAGGGGAAATAGATTTAAAATAAGGATTTCTCCATTTAAAATTCTATTTAATTCATCATTGTAGATTACAAGTTTGACAGTGACGAGGTGCTCATGATTTATGTATGAATCTGTTGCATTTTAAGTGTGTTCATATACAAGAAGACTCAGATATGTGCTTATAATTGGCGTTCTCTGCCTGAAAGGTGCCCAGCTAGCAGGCAGTATTCTCTGAGGATGCCAAATAATGCTATTTTAAATATGATGAACAATAATAAATTAGAAAAAATCTCTAAAGCTCCATCTTACATATATTTTAATAATCATTTGTGTGTCTGGAGAAAAAGACCCCCACGTCTGTGGGTGTGCAGATATAAAGGATAATTCCTTACCACCCTCTTGTGGTGATTTTGAAGAACAACTTTCTGATCATTGAATAGCCTTCCCTCTTTCCCAATGTTTCTAAGTAATAATGAGCCTCTACCAAGCAAGCGAAAAGAAAATGCTGATATTTGACAATTTTTGACCTCCAAAAATGGTAATGTCGTATGACATGGCTGGAACTAACCCCCTCCTGACTGCCCACCTATGTTCTGAATGCAAGGATAATTCATACACCAGGTACTTGGATTTGTTTAAATTATCGTTTCATCAGAATTCCCCCATCTCGTGCCCATGATTGTAACTCACCCTTCCTACCCACATTTTTCTCGCTGATTATGGACGTGGTCTCACCCAATCTAGTGCCCATGATTGTAACTCAC
>NW_003852410.1:11672358-11854345 GCF_000181295.1 Otolemur garnettii
CGTGGTCTCACCCAATCTAGTGCCCATGATTGTAACTCACCCTTCCTACCCACGTTTTTCTCGCTGATTATGGACGTGGTCTCACCCAATCTAGTTCCCATGATTGTAACTCACCCTTCCTACCCACATTTTTCTCGCTGATTATGGACGTGGTCTCACCCATTAGAGTTGGTTTTACCCGTGTGCTGTATACAGGGTTTCTTCTTCCTTAACCCTGTTCCATTCTTCGCTGAAGTCCCTTTCTGCTCCTTCCAATGCCTAGGCAGCCTTTATTACCCAGATCAGTGTAACTTTCTTGGGTATATCCTGTTCTCTTGGGTCTTTACCTTCTTTCTATTCCAGTGGCCATCACCGGAACCTGGTACCTGAATTGCTCTATACGCTCCTATTTCCTAATGGTCTTGTTTCTCGCTCCCTACTTAGATATTGATATATATGACCTCTCAACGATGTACTGAAGGGGGATATCTATCTGTCTATCTATTTATCGATCTATTTACCTATCTCTCTATCCATCCATCATAGGCAGAATATTGGCCTCCCAAACATATGCATAGCCCTAATTCCCAGAAACTGTGAATAGCTAGGGTTATATGGCAAAAGAGAATTAAGGGTGATAATTAGCTGCCTAAAACAAGAAAATTACCTTGGATTTTCAAAATGGTCCCAATGCAATCACAATATAATCTCCTTAAAAGTGCAGAAAGACACAGCTGAGAGAGAACCAGAACCAGAGACATGGCGTGTGAGAAATGCTCAGCCCACCCTTGCTGGTTTTGAAGACAGAGGAACCAATGCAGGGGAGTGACCTTTGGCTGCTAGAAGCTAGAAAAAACGAAAGCAAGCAAACAAGCAAGCCTGGAATCTCCTTTAGAGGCTGCGGCAGGAATGCAACCCTACAGATACTTTGATTTTAGGCCAGTGATCCATTTCAAACTATGACCTCCAGAACTATAACATTAAAAATAAAATGTATTGTTAAGTCACTAAATTTGGGATAATTTGTTACAGCAGCAATACAAAATTGACATTTATGGCTTTATACGGGCTCTGGTGGGAGAGGTCTTGGGTTGAGTAGTTGGAGACAACACAGAATGTGAGAGTCACTGTCTTACAAGGGCTGTTGTTTGTTATCTTCGGTATTAGACGGACCTGGTTTCTACTGACTCCACTACTTTTTAATTCTTCAACACATAACTTAGCCTGTCTAAAACCAGCCTCCATCCCCTCCCAAAGACAGAAAGAAGGAGTTACAAGGCATCTTCCTTATAGGTGTGTTTGGACATTAAATAGTAAAATTTAAGTGCTAAGCTTTCCGTGTATCATTTAGTAAAAGTTCTCTCTTTTTCTAAATATACGTGTTTTGTATCATAGGGATGCCCCTGCTGTTACAGAAAAGGGAATTTTCAAGACTCAGAAGAGATAACAAATGGAGTATGTAGGAAAGGAAAAAACTTCTCCTCTACCCATCTGCAATGGCTGGAATGCATATGTTCCCCCAGAATTCATACTTGAAATTCTAATCGCAATGTGATGTATTTAGAAGTGTGGCCTTTGGAAAGTAATTAGGTCATGGGGGTAGACCTTTCATGGGTAGGATTAGTGCCCTTTTAGGAAGAGACCAGACAGTAACTGACTCTTTTTCCCTTATGTAAGAATATAAGATGACACCTGCCTCTAAGCCAGCTCTCATCAGAATCCGACAGTGTTAACATTGTGATCTTAGACTTCCTGCCTCTAAAACGGTGAGAAACAAATGCTTGTTATTTAAGCTACCCAGTCTATGGTAAACTGTCTAGCACTCTAAGTGACTAAGACATCATCTTAGATTCATTAGCTGAGGCCCTATACACTTGACTGTCAAAAAATAAACTAATATGAGAAAAACGAGCAACTTGAGAATGCATGTAGTACCCATCAATTGAGAGAAACCTCAGTGATGGTTAAAGGCTGGTTAGAATTTGCGGTGTATAACATCTTAGCAAAGAAGGATACATTTGTAGAGAAGTGACAAGAAAAAGGGAAAGGATTTTAGGTTTCCAAGGGCTGTAACCTATGGGAAGGTAAATACAAGGCAGAAACTAATGGACAATAAAGGTTCTTTTAGTACGTTTATAGAGGTTCCTCAGGTGTCATCCTTGGACTGAGAAGAGTCTAGAATTATCTCTAGTGGTTAAGAATTGTCCTGCCCTTCCTGGTAGAGATGAGGAAGGTGGAAAGTATGTTCCTTGTCAGTTTTTAATCAATTGCCTTTAGCTCAAAATGATCCTTATACCATACTAGCATATTTTGGGGTGGCATACTGTGAACCCCTTCAAGTACTTCTCCCTAGATTATTAGCTCAACAAAGATATTCCAGCTATTCAAAAGCCCATCAATGTTGGGCACATGTAAATTATGAATGCCTTAACAGAAACAGCCTTGTGTATTTAGGTTCAAATATCAGCTCTGTTCCTATTGGCTTCAACAAGCACTGATGCTTAATGAAGATAAATTTTATGCATAGCTGTGATTGCTTGAGGAATAGAAAGTCTCAATAGAATTGGAAAGACTGATGGAGAGTGACTTCAGGACACTCTTAACATGTTTTTTAATACTTCCATATCCTCCCTCCCTTCCTTCCTTCCTTCCTCCCCTCACCTCCCTCCTTCCCTCCCTCTTTTCTTCCTTCATTCCCTTCCTCCCTTCTTTCCTCCCTTCTTTCCTTCCTTCCTTTCTTTCTTTCTTTATTTTTTTCTTTCTTTCCTTTTTTCTTTCTCACTCTGTTGTCCAGGCTAGAGTGCTATGACAACAGCCTAGCTCACAGCAACCTCAGACTCCTAGATTCAAGTGATCTGCCTGCCTTAGCCTCCCAAGTAGCTAAGACTATAGGTGCCTGCCACAGGACCTAGCTAATTTTTCTATGTTTATTTATACCTTATAGGTTTATTTATGAAACAGAGCATCACAATGGCATAGCAGAACTACTGGAAATATTAGGAACCATAATTAATGGATCTGGCTTACCACGGAAAGAAGAACACCAGATTTTCCTACTGAAGGTGTTACTACCTTTGCACAAAGTCAAATCTCTGAGTGTCTACCACCCCCAGCAGGCATACTGTGTAGTGCGGTTTTTAGAAAAGGACAGCACACTCACTGAACCAGTGGTGATGGCACTTTTCAAATACTAGCCAAAGACTCATAGTCCAAAAGAAGTAATGTTCTAATTCATTTAAGAATGAATTCGAAGAGATTTTAAAGGTAATAGAGCTCTAAAATTTGTGAAGATCATGGAGCCTCTTTCCCAGCACTTAGCCAAGTGTGTGGCAGAGCAAACACTGTATTATTGGAATAATGAGTACATTGTGAGCTTAGTCCCTGACAACAAGCCAAGATTTTGCCCTATTATTCTCCCATCCTTGTACTGCAACCTGAAGATCCATTGGAACAAGACGATACATGGCTTGATCTACAATGCACCGAAACTCTTCATGGAGATGAACCAAAAACTATTTGATAACTGCACTCAACAGTTTAAATCAGAGAAACTGAAAAAGAAGCTAAAAATGAAAAAACTAGAAGAAGCATGGGTTAAAATAGAAAATCTAGCCAAAGCTGATCCCCAGGCACAGAAAGATCTGAAGAAGGACCGTCCTCCTGCACACTCTAATTCTGACCTGCCTCAGGATCCCCGCACCAAGAAAGCCTTGGAAGCTCACTGTAGAGCCTTGGAGCTAGTCTTCCTAGATGGGCACTAACTTCAGGAGCTCCTTGCTGGGCTGCCCTGCCAGTTCCTCTCTGGATTCTGAGTGTTAGACCACAGTCTCATGTCTCTTTACATTCCATGGCTACTGCCTTTGCTCCAAATAGATCAGGTCTGGCTTTAAGGCAACAAGACCCAGGGAGACAGGTGTCTATAACCCTCTAACATCATGTCTCTATACAAATTCTGTTGAGCAGGATCCAGGCATACCCACTCTTTCAGAAAGAATTCTATGACCTCATCCCTGAATGTTAATGGTCTCATTCCTAGCTTCTGTGATGTCCTGGTGTCCTCCCAATGGATTTTCCAGAGCTCACAGGTCCAGGGGGACAGAAGCTATGGCAAAGAAACCTGGTCCCTCATGGAGATAGAATAGTGGACCACAGCTCAGTGCCCAGTGGAAGAGACAAAGTTTTCTATTTTTAGTAGAGACAGGGTCTTGCTCTGGCTTAGGCTGATCTCAAACTTCTGAGCTCAAGGGATCCTCCTGCATTGGCCTCTTAAAGGGCTAGGATTATAGCCATGAGCCACTGAACTTCCATATCTCTTAAACATTAAAAAAGAAAAAAATAATTATACTTTTGATTTTTAAATATCTTCAGCTTCTGGTTTATCTTCGACATGTGAGGAGCTTGGACATCACATTTGGCTTATGATAGAAAAAGTTATACAAACAGAAAACAATGGCTTCTCTTGGATCTATCATGTACATTCAGAGAGACACACCTGAGGTTTGCATATCTGGGAAACAAGATCTTGGGACAATAGATTAGTAGACACATTTATGTGGTAATTTGGATTGAGTTGGTGGAGTGTAGGCATGAACTAGTGTGAGAGTGAGTAATTCTTGGAGTCTAGAGTGTTAGGGGGGTCCTGAATTTTAGTTGACTTTATATTTAGGAATTCCACCAGGTTTTCAAGGTGAAGATCTGGAAAGATACCATCAAGCCTTTGAAAGGTGAAAGGGAAGAGTAATCAGCATGAAATACACTAAGTCTTCTGTATAACAAACGCTGACTCTCCAGGGGCAAGACTCTGCTGAGACTTTGTTGCAGTAGGGGCAAGGCATTGCTCCTACTGAAGCTCCCTGTAGCCTCCTGGTCTTAACCAAAAGGGGAAAACAAAATCAACAGCAATAAAGGTTTTAAGGAAATATACTGTGAATGCTACAGCCAAACAAGGGACTAAGAAGCACTGGGGACAAAAAGCTAGATCCTAAAGGCCACAGCTCCAGGGTATAGGCCCTTTAAAATGCTGAGATTTTTTTATGGGCATGTAGTGCATCCCTGTAATCCCAGTACTTGGGAGGCTGTGGCAGGAGGATTGTGAGAGCCCAGGAATTTGAGGCTCCTGTGGGCTAAGATCATGCTTATGAATAAGTATTGCACTTTAGCCTGGGCAACACAGTGAGACCCTGTCACTAACAATAAAAACAGACCACTAAGTTTAATTGGAGGATTATAATAATGCTTCTTCTCCCCTTATACCTTAACAACATATCCACAGGCTCCAGTATAATGACAGTGGATTATAACTGAAAGAGCTGTGAGATACAGCCTTTCTCTGAAAAAAAGTACATAAAGGCAACCCCAAAGTCAAGAGGGGAGGCAAAAACAAGGAACTTGTTTTACCAGAATTTGACACCTACAGCTTTAGCAAATATTAAACACTACTCCAAGAGAGATTAACAAATCTTCACACTGAAGGTCTATTTACCACACTTTCTAGTACCTAATATAACATGTCTGGTTTTCTATAAAGTATTACAAGACATGATAAAAGACAAAAACAAACAAACAGAAAACAAAAAAACAATCTGAAGTGATTGAGATATCATTAGAACAAGACTCAAATACGTCTCAGACATTGAAATTATCATTTAAAAACATATATGATTAATATTTAAGAACTCTCATAGAAATAGACAACATTTAAAAAGAGAGATAGAAATACTAGAAACCAAAAACACTATATAGGGACACACACCAAAAATGCCTTTGATGGGTTCATAAGTAGACGAGACTCAGCCAGAGAAAGATCAATGATCTTGAAGATAGGTCGATAGGAACTTCCCCAACTGAAATGCAAAGAAAATAAATAAAAATCTTCAGATTGTCTGAGAACTGTGGAGCAATTTAAAAAGATATAACATATGCGGAAATACCAAAAGATTAAGAAAGAGAAAGAGAAACAGAACAGCAGAAATACTTGATGCAAAAAAAAAAAAAAAAAAAAGGCTGTAAAGTTTACAATTCAACATAGATCACCAAGCTAAACATCTACTAAGATATTTCCAAAATTAAAGGGTGAGAACACAGGGCATGGGCACCAGTATTGATATGGAAGAGTCCGTATTTCTGTGGGTGATGAGTTCATTTAGTTGTAGCAGAAGGTATCAGAAAAGGAGCCGGGTAGACTGGTAAGTTGGGGTGACCATGTAGGATCATGAATCAGGCTGTATCACTTGGACTTTATCCAAAATCTGTGATAAAACTTTGCCTCAGCAAGAAATAGTAATAATGCATTTTAGAATGAGGTGAACCTGGACATCCTTAAAATCATTGTATGTATTGCCAAAAAGGGATAATGAGAACACTATCTATGACAAGAGGCAAAGACCTTTACAAGAGATTGAACATAAAATGAGTCTAAGAACCAAGCAAGAAAAGGGGATAAAAACAATGGATTCATAAAACTAATCAAGTTATAGATGCACGTTGGGAAATCCCATTAACAAATGCCAATATGAAACAATCTTCCAACAAGGGAGTTGACATTTCCAATATAGAGTTTTCAGAATTGCAAGTAGAAGCAAAGAAGTTATTTAGACTTCCTCCAGAAAGCCCTTACAATTTATAAATACATCCTTAACCTCTTATTTGACCTTGAAAATCATAGAGAAGGTTATCCATGAGGGTAGTACTGAATAATGTTGATATGGCTTTTTTTTTCTTTTTTAAATTTCTGAAGGATTACCATTAAGGCTTCATATCCTACAAATGCAGATGCTATGGGCATCTGGTTTCAGCTTCACCAAATTCAACACTCTAATTACCAGTTTTCTTTATGGATGAATTAGTTGAGTAGCTGTGTGATTTATCCTGATGGATTTTCATAATGGCATAACATTTGTAGATGCAATAGTCAATGAAATGCATTTTTAGTACTAGCCATTCTGGCTTGCTTCAATATACATGTAGGGTCAAGGCCTGACAAATATATCTTGCATATTTTAAGGCAAACTTTCTCTCAAGTATAGCATCTATAGAGTTTATTTGGGCAAAAATGCTGATACTTGCAACATTACACTTGGGAGATGAGATATAAAGGCAAGATGATTATCTGGATAAAGGGTTTGACATTGCTTCTAGGGGAATTGTTAACATCCTTGGCAGGATGACCACATGGGAGCAGATCCAGGTCCTAGATATTTAGACTATGCAATGTTATTTAGACCATGCTAAGTTATCATGCCTTTTTAAATAAACAAATTTGAAGAAAGGATAGATTTTTACATGAAAATATTACACCCCAAAACACACACACACACATACACACACACTTGGTTAGAGAGCTGGGCAATCTTAGTCTTGAAATTTTGGGTATCAACAATGGTCCCACTACAATCTCCATGATTTTCCAAATGCATGGATTTCCAGTTAATTCCTACTGGCTCATTACTTAAATTACTTATTAGCCCTTTGTGTCAGTCAATTAGGTCTGCTGAAACAAACCACTACTGATTGATATCTTTTCATCATTTCAGGGGCTAGAAGTCCAATATCTCCAGATGTTGATAGGTTTAGTTTGTTGGTTTCTCCTGAGGTCTTTGTCCTAGGTTTACAGAAATCCTCACATGGCCTTTTCTCTGTGCAAGTGCCTTCCCAGAGTCTCTTCTTCTAAGGACACTAATCTATTAGGTTAGGGCCCCACCTTTATGACCTCTTTTAAGCTTATCTCTTTAAAGGACCTATCTTTAAATATTGGATTAAGCTTTCAATATACAAATTTTGGTGAGACACAAGTCATTCTATCACACCCCTGTAAGCGTTTGAGTTTGTGAATACTTACAAGGCATTTTCAGTTTTTAATGTTAAGTCCACACCCAGAAGGACTTAAAATAGGAGAGGTAGAAGGGGACTTTGATGTTATAAGTTTGATTTCCTAATTGATACACCTCATAGGTCATTGTTCTTGTCCAACCAACTTTTGCTTCACCCTTTCCTAGAGAGCTAAACATTCTTACTACTACTATAAGATTCTTTTTCATTAAAGCATTGTTTTGATTTATTGGCCAGCATCTAGGGGAGAATTCTGTTTGGGTTATCATTTATCACCTCATGAGAAGTCTTCTTTATGGTCGTCCCTGGGAAGAATTCCCTTCTGATAATGAAGATAATAGTCCCTGTGTTGTCCTAAGCAATTTTTTTCCTTTGTTTTACATTCTTGGGACAATGTATTTTGCATAAAAGCCCATATTTCCTATTTGACTGGCCCTCGTAAATTTTGGAAATAAATGTGAAGGGAGGCTGTGCTGCTTAGACATCAAGACGTGCCTGAGGTCAGAGAGATACAACCTAAAGATCTTTCCTGTGCTCAGTAAGTGACTTGGGGCAAGTTACTTATTCTCTGAGAACTCTGGTTTCCTCACCTGTAAAGTGAAAGCAGAATAACAGCAAATGTCTCTTTTTAGTCAGTTCTTGGCAAGCTTTTGTGAACTAAAAATAAAATCCTAAGTCTCCTGCTGACTGAATAGACATTTCTCAGCCAAGGGGACCACAGGGAGACCTGGGTTTTTAGCTGGGATAGGATGAGAGGTATAAACTACAGCTGCTCATGTGTGTGTTTTCTCTTTTCATAAATATTCACGACCCCTCCTTTAGCTTGTTAAAAGTGTATATTTGGCTGCCCTGCTCAGTATAGATTCCTTTTCTCTTTGTCCTTCCCTTGTGGCACCTGTTCCTGGCTGGGAGTGGTGGTGGTGGAGGGGGCAGGGAGGCGGCCTTCTAGCCTGCAGGCTATAACCCTTTATGAGAAACAAAGCTCTCCTTTTAAACCTCATTATTTTTTCCTTTTCAGTTAACACTTTCCTGCGCTCAGGAGTCACCTGAGGCCTGTTAAAATGTGGATTCTGATTCAACAGACCCAGGATGAGACCATAGTTTGTACATTTCTCACAAGCAGCAGGTGACTGATGCTGTTGGGCTGTAGGTCATGCTTGGAGTGGCTGGGACTGGCAGGACTTAATGAGGTAACAGTCATAAAGCAGCTAGAATACTTCCCGTCACATTATTAACCATCAAACCGCCCTGGCTCCATGGGTGGAGCTGCTAGGTGGGCACAGTCCACCTTCCTAGGAGTATCCGTTGTATTCCCAGTGCTGTTTCTTTTGTCTCCTTGCTCCCCCCCTTTAAGTTCTCCTAGTTGCATTATAGTTTATGTATCCTTAGAAACGACACTAAGTCATTTTTACATAAAAAGAATGTATAAATTTAAATAATCAAACAGACAAAGAGAATGTACTTTTTTAATGAATTGAAAATGATGTGATCTCAAAAACTCAACAATAGGACCAGCTGTAATCACCCAGTCCTCTGCAGACTGTGTCGGGTGCCTTTGCCAAGCCATCATTCCCTGGTTTGGACACCACAGCCCAGCTTTTCCAGACTTCTTTTAGGCCTTCAAATGTATTACTTCTGCAGGTATCCTGGGCTTTGCATTTGCTTTTTTTTCTTTGATATTCTTTTTTGTTTGTTTGTTTTTGGAGACAAAGTCTTTGTTGTTCTGGGTAGAGTGCTGTGGCCTCATAGCACACAGGAAGTTCAAACTCTTGGACTCAGCCATTATCTTACCTCAGCCTCCACAGTGGCTGGGACTACAGGCACCCGCCACAATGCCCAGCTATTTTTAGAGATGACGTCTGGCTCTTGCTCAGCCTGGTCTCCAACTCCTGAGCTCAGAGTGCTGGGAATACAGGCATGAGCCACCACACCTGCTCTCCTTTGATATTCTTTAATTCCCTTTTCCTTCAGATCTCAGTTTAGATGGCTCCTCCTTCAGAAAGTTGCCAGACCTTCTTAGATCTGAGTTTACTGCCCCTACATAGGATCTCATTGCACCTTCTGCCTACTCTCATCTCTCTGCAAAGCAGAATGTATCACAACTGCTTATTTACTGATCCTCCCCTCCCTCCTTACCCCCCAATATGGAAGCTCCAGGAAGTCCAGAGCACTATTTAAGTCCTGTTACTTTCTTAGCACTTAGGACAATTACTGACTGTTACCATGGTAGGCACCATACTAAAGAGTCAGTAAGTATGTTCTCTACTGATAAATGAATAGATGAATGAGTGATGGATGGATGGATATAAAAGTAGATATTTGCATGGTTTGAGGATTTTTACACATTTATCAGCAGTCACTAAGATTAATTTTATTCAACCTGGAGTCCCCAGACATGATAATCATCTCAAAATCTATATACTTACTGGTAGTATCAGCCAACCCAGCTCCTTTGTGCAGCTAAAAAAAGTAAGGATAATAGAATTCCTAACTGGATTCTAGCTTGTGGCAATCATCTCTGTCTGGTACCTGCTAGGAAGGGGTCCAGGCTGAATCTTGTTTAACTTCAGTGTGTGTCTCGGAGTCCACTTTCATCGGAGTCCACAAAGTAACACACATAGAAGTGTGCACAGAAACAGACAGGCAGTCACAGAGGAGGATCTTCATGAACTCACCATCACTATAAGAAAAAGAAAATGAAAACCCTATATCGCGTTCAGGACTGATCACACCTCCTTCTCACCATCTTCATCATTCAAAGGAGAGGCAGCACCTGGTCCTTACCGTGATAAAAATAATGAAATTGATTTCAGCTTATATAACATGATTGCATAATTCACTGCTCATTTTAAATAGAACGAATCCTTCCCTTTGCATTGAATAAACTGAACACTTATCAGAAATGATGTTACATTTTTAGAGAAGAGCAATAGTCCTACGCTTAATCAACCCTCTGAAAAGACAATGTACATTCATAGAAATATCTTAAAAATGTATCCTGAGGTTTTTATCTTGGTTGGAAGTAGAGCGCACTCAATTATATAGGACAGAAACCATTCAGCATGTGCCTTGAGGGCCATTAAGTTCCCCAGGACTTGTGATAATGAAGATATACAGTTTAACCTTTGCTAGACTTGGGACCCTGGTTACCACAATGTCTCATTAGGAAGAAACACAGTAGGAAAAGCATGGATAAATGTATTATAAAGTACCATGCCTCTAAGGGGTGCCCTAGATTTGCTACTTTTACAATCTAATTTTGTTTTCTTACTACAATTTAGCTATTTAGCTATTTCCTACAGCCAGACAACAGTGCTTCTGTAAAAGATTTTTGTTAGCAAATTCTCAGCTTAGGTTTTGATAGTTAAAATCATCTACATGTTGACACAGTAGCTTGCAATGTATTTTATAAACTAAAATTCTTCTTTTTTTATTGTTGTTGAGACAGAGTCTCACTTTATGGCCCTCAATAGAGTTCCATAGTGTCATAGCTTGCAGCAACCTCAAACTCTTGGGCTCAAGGGATCCTCTTGCCTCAGCCTCCTAAGTAGCTGGGATGACAGGTTCCCACCACAACGCCTGGCTATTTTTAGAGATGAGCTCTTTTTTTTGCCTCTGGCTGGTCTCGAATCTGTGAGCTCAGGCAATCCTCTATCCTCAGCCTCCTCCATGAGCCCCTGCACCCTGCTTAAACTGAAATTCTTTAGGGACAAATGTTGGGATGCTCACTAGCTTTGCAACACATTTCTAAAATTTGATTCGCAATTATCAAGAATTCAATTTGCAATTATTGAGGTAACCGGGGTGGGAGGGAGAAAAATACAATTATTTATGATAAGCAAATTCTCTGATCAAAAAATCAAAAGCAAAAGTAGCAAATTTATGCTGATCATTGGAATCTGACAACAGTATTTTATTTCCTTATGTTAAAAAGATAATCCAGTTGATCGGATTATTTTCTGCTTCTCTTGAATGGATCATGGATGAAATAAGTCAAGGGGAAATCCTGCTTCTAATCCCCACCTTACTTCTGCATCCAGAAGTAAGTCCCTGCTTCTATTAATGGGAGAAGTAGGGTGAACATTATTAGGCACATCTAGAATGGAGAAAAAAAAAAATCCTTGCTATTTGGAAGAGCCATTTAGACTCCCAAATTGTACTAAGAGCTTTGCTGAGGATTCTGCCAAATTAAGGATGTTCTCAGATGTTCCAACATCAATCTCACCTTTTACCTTTCTTGAGAGAAAGTAAAGTCATCCTGCCTCCAAGTAAAAGTGGATAACAACTTTGCAGAGATGATGTCACCTTATTCCCCAATAGATTCCATTAAATAGACATTTTTCTTTTATACAAGGCTAAAGTTGAGGGTTTCATTTGATCAAGTTACATGAAATTCTGGAGATTGGAATAAACAATTTTATTATGGTTCCAAAGCCCCTGGTTCAATCGTGGATCATGGAGAATCTTTTTACTGTATTTTGTTATGCATCCAAGATAGCTTAAGAAATTGAGCTTGGGAAGATGAAACGTTCAAGAACACAGTATAATCTGGATATATACATATGTAAAATGGAAAATGGGTGGCTTCTAAGAAGCCTAAAGGTAAGGAATGCCATCAAAGCAAGTATAAAACAGGTCATTTGAGGCATTAAAATAGAGCAGAATGCTGTATCTTTGCTTGCCTTGCTGGGCACATTATGACTTGAGGCATCGTCGGAGCTTTTGTCTTTGTGGGCTCTTTCCTCCCCTCCCCACATTTAAAAATTTTATATTATAACTGTATTGTCATAAAATGAATACACTAATATTTTGTGGTTTTGACCTAAAAGTTCATTTTCTTTCTCTGATAAAAAAAAAAAATAAACAAAACATTTTCCTGGGCCCCTAATAGTTTTATGGGCCTCAGTCACTGTGTCTCCTGCATGTGATGAAGAAGTTGACCCCCCTGCTATAAACTTCTATCTGGAGGGTACATGCTTCTTTCAATTCACAATACAGAATTCTCATGCCTAGGAGTCACATCATTAAAAAACACCCTAGAAAATAAGACGTTCCCCCCAAAACATAAGGTATAATCTCAAATTCTTTTTTCATCCAAAGTCATTATTTCAACCTTGTTTGATTAGCAAATATACCTGCCACTCAAAGGCAGTTTGCTGCTTCCCTTGAACATGGCCTCCCTTCCTCAAGTGACCCCCCAGGGAAGCTCCAACTTCTGAGGATGTAAGTCTCCCAAACTCTTACTACCTTCTGTACCCCCACCATTCATCTCTGTGTCACAGTCCTCATTCATGAAATCAGTGGGATAGATAATCACAGTCCCTAGAACAGGTCTATGAGGGCAGAGATAATTTTGGGGGCATCTGTTTTGTTCACGATATATCCCAATACCCAGAACTGTTCCTGACACATAGTGAGCATTCAGTAAATATTGAATGAACAAAGTTCAGTTGATTTTTACTTTTGTAAAATCTGTTATAGTGTCTGTTCTCCATCTCTGTTAGTTTATATCACCACGTCCTTTCCTCAGTTAATACAGCTTCTCTTCTGCTTCTCTTGAATGATTCATGGATGAAATAAGTCAAAGGGACTTCCTGTCTACTCTATTCTGGTTTTCCTCTTGTGAGATTCCCAGAATATTCTTCCTAAAACTCAATTCCAATGATGTCGCCATCTTATTTAAAGTCTTTTCATGGCTTCCCATATTCTTCAGAAATGAACAAATAAAAATCCTAAACTATTTAAGAATGATATACAAATGGCTCTTCATGGTCTAATACCAGACAATATCTAGCTTTTTCTCTAAACAGGCTGCTGAATTCTTCAACAGAACTGAGAATATGCTAAGAGCATTAGCCTCTCGGCCTCCACACATGCTGTTCTTCTGCTTGGGTCATTCTTTCTCAGTCCTTATCAATTTAACCTCCCCTTACTCCACATCTTACCTGGCTAACTTCTACCTACATATCATCCTCTCTTCCATTTAGGAGTCCTAGGCACCCTCCCATGTTCTCCTACATCACCCGCACCTTCCCTTACGATAGCCCTCAGTTGACCTCATTGGGACTATGTATTTAGGCATCTATTTTCCCCACCAGATTGTAATTTTTTTCAGGGCACTGTACAAAATTTTATCTTTAGAACCTAGCACAAGGTGGGGCATGGTGGCTCACACCTGTAATCTCAGCACTCTGGGAGGCTGAGGCAGGAGGATTGCTTGAGCTCAGAAATTTAAGACCAGCTTGAGTAAGAGTGAGATCCATCTCTAAAAGTAGCTGGGTGTGGTGCTAGGCACCTGTAGTCCCAGCTACTGGGGAGACTGAGGCAAGAGAATTACTTGAGCCCAAGTGTTTGAGGTTGCTATGAGCTGTGACACCATGGTACTCTACCTCGGGCCCGGGAGACAGAGTGAGACTCTACCTCAAAAAAAAAAAAGCAACATCTGGAACCTGTGATGAATGTACCTAACAGAACTGGAGGACAAATTCATTGATAAGACTTTCTTACATTTAAATAGAAATTGATATATTCCAAGATTTAACAAATTAAGGTTAGGTGTGCTGATTTATATATCCATTTATTCACACTATTTCAAGAAATAGGAAATAATATAGACAATTTAAATTAATATTATCATATTGGAATATTATTTTTAGAAGTCTGTGCACATTCAATATTGGGGTGTATGTTGGGAAATGAATCAAATGGGATTTAAATCAATATGTTCTTTTTTGGAAGATATATGGCATCGTGTAAAACTGAAATTCACAGATCCTACGACCCATTAACATTACTTCTTTGTACTGATATGTATTATGCATGGGGAATCACAGGTTACAGGTGCACCAATAGGAAAAAGACCAAACAACACCGGGTGTGATCACGTAATGAAATGATTCATATTACAATTAACGTTTTGAAGCAGATAGATCTAAAATATTATGGTGATTGGAAAACAGCAAATTATAAGGTAACAATTGTCCTAGGCAAGCATTTGTGTAAATAGAAATCTCATTAATTAGCACACTACTGTGGATGCTGTATGTTGTTCACACAAATGTATGTATATCTGCCTGGGCACAGTGGTGCACGCATGTAATCCTCGCACTCTGGGGGGCTGAGGTGGGAGGATCACGTGAGCTCAGGAGTTTGAGACTAGCTTGAGCAAAATGAGATGCCATTTCTACTAAAAATGGAAAAACAGCCAGGTATTGTGGTGGGCACCTGTAGTCCTAGCTACTCAGGAGGCTGAAGCAAGAGGATGGCTCGAGCCCAGCAGTTTAAGGCTGCTGTAAACTATGACTCCATGACTCTGTACCCAGGGTACCAGCATGAAACTATCTCAAAATAAATAAATAAATAAAATAAAGTATTGGTGATGAGAATGTGGGCATTGGTTGTAATAGATTGTATACTTATCTATGTCATTTATATTTCCTACAAAAAGAGGAGATGAATAAAGCATAGACACCCAACCATGCTCTCAGAGGTTTGAGTTGTAGCCAGAGAAAGAAAAGAGAAATGTCATGAGATAGTGCCAAGGTCAGCATCAAAATCCACCTGCAGAAGTGAACGGATGTCGAGGCAGAGAGACGTGCATGGCCCTCAAGTTTCCTTAAGAGGATGCCACGACACTCTTGAGGCAGCTAAGAGGGGCTCATGAGTACTGCGAAACTAATGGCCTGGGAAAATGAAGGGAAAGGGATTGCTGTGAGAAGAAAGGAGTAAGATGGGCGAAGTGATGTTTGCTGTTACTGAGGGTAGAGCGTGGAAGGGCAAACAAGCTTCATTGCAGGTCTGGTTGTTACAGATAAGATTTCTCTGAATGTAAGGGTCAGTGCATTGAACAGTCCAGCAATAAATCAGTAGTCTTAAACTATAAAACAAAAAACATCCACAAACACACAGCCCATGGCATGGCTGCCATGTGCTACCATTATTTACAGGTTTCCTAAAAGGAGATCAAAAGAAACTGAATTCAATTTTCTTATAGACAAACAAAAGTGACAAGATGAGCAGCAATGCAGTCTGTAGCTTCCGTAAAGGAAAAGATTTCCCAACAAACACATATTCTGCTCACAGAATGGAAAAGAGAGAGCAAAGGAGAATAAAGTTAGACTGTGAATTTTAAGGATCATATTCATGGCAATAGATTTCAGGAATTAGTGTTGTGTTTTCATCAAAGAACGTACACTTTTAAAGAGAAATGACAGTAATTCAGAGTGCTGAATGAGGGTCTTCCAACTCTGTTAATTCATTTGTTGGCTATTATAAAATCGAGAAAAAAATCAACTGCTATTATAACACAGTATTTTTTTTTTATATTGAAAGTCAAGTAGTACAAGCTTACTCTTTAAGAACAATAAACATTTGGGGAAATAGAAGGCGTATTTATCAAAGCAAGAAAGCTGGGTTTAGTTCTAGAACGGCCACAGGCTAACCCTATCTGTTTGGGTAAGCTGCCCAGATAATCTAATTTTCAGGCTCCTAACCTGGAAATAAGAAAATCAAAACAAATGAGCCATTAAATCCCTTCCTGTCCTAATATTTTCAAATTATATTAAATCTTTACACTATGCTGTGGAAACTAGAAGAAAGAGACAAGCATTTTCAGAAGAAAAGGTATTCTTTCAGTAAATGATAATAGAAGATCATGCTATATTTTATAAATTGTTTAATTAATATATGTTCTTCAATTATATAGACAGAGGGAAGTATGGGTGTTAGCAAGTGACTGGATTACAAAATTTAGTGTGGAAATCCTTTGTTTGGCATTTTACTTTCTTTCCTATGCCAGAAAGAAAATACTAAAAGTACTTTCCCTTAATTTCTGGAAGGATATGAAGTTGAGTTCTCGTTCCCCTCAAATAAATAAAAACTAAGATTGAAGTTACTAATGATTTGGTTTGAAATTTAGAGAGATAATAAGGTTTATTTTGAAAAAAAAAAAGAAGAAAAGGGTCTGAGTGGAAAATAGAGTGAACATGTGAATGGAGCTTGTGGAGATATTATAAGGAACACGGTAATAGTGTGTGGGCGGGGCGAGCACAGAAAAGGAAGGAGGAGACTGAGGGGGAAAGTGGGCAGGAAAGTCGCCTTGTGGGTGAGAGTGTTCAGAAGAGAAGCTAGATAAAGGATACCCCGGGGTATCCTTTTTTTTTTTTTTTTGGTATGTGAGCCAAAAATCCCACTCTCTTGCCCCAGGCTAGACTGCCCTGTGGTCATAGCTCAAATTCCTGGGTTTAAGCTATCTTTCCTTTAGCCTCCTGAGTTGAGTGTCAGGGATGAGAGACATCTGCCTCAACCTCGTCTAGTTCTATTTTTAGTAGAGACAGGGTCTCACTCTTGCTCAGGCTGATCTCAAAGTCCTGAGCTCAAGGGATCTACCTGCCTTGGCCTCCCCGAGTGCTAGGATTACAGGCGTGAGCCACCAGGCCCAGCCCCAAGCATATTACTCAATGCTGCAAACTAAGTGCTGTGTGATGTCAAAGTACATTGAATTAAATCACACAATCTTTTTTTATATTGATAATTCCAGAGTTGCGTTTGCCAGGCTGGTGAGACTGGTCTATTTTATCTTATTGTCCTACCATCCCTTAGACTTCTGTGGCCAAACCTGGGTCACAGCCACGGGAGGAGAATAAGGGAGAAAGCAGGTAAACACCATTATTCAGAAGACGCCGAAGGAAGTTGCACACATCTCTAATCCTCTCATTTCACTGGTTCAAATCACAGGTCAAGGACTCATAGCAAGGGAAGCAGGTATCAGTGGACGGCCACGTGTCCACGTACAACTGCAAGTATTTTGTTAAAGAAGGAAAACCCAGGAAAATGGATACTGCCTGGCAAGTAACTTACCAAGGAAGGGAGTGGGTCCACTGTCCTAAAGGGGCTGAGTAGAAAATTGGCAAAGACACTGGAAGGAAATGTTTTCAATGTTTACCTGTCATGGAAGAGCCGGCTCACTGCTGTGGGACACTCAGGACAGCTGTACCAGAAGGGTCTGGTGAACATTTTGCTTCCTGAGCATTCAGAATCTTTTACTAATAAGAGAAACGCCACCCTATACGATAAGACTTTACATAGGCTCCGATGAACTTCCCCCATGTCCAGAACACGGACAACCCAGGATGACAGGTGTGGGGCCCTGGGCACTTAGGGGAGTAAGTCTACTCTGGCAGGCATGCTGACTCGAAGAGCCGAAGACCCCGTGTAAGCTGGGAAAAACTAGTAATTTATTTGTTTACCATTATTTATATAGACATGACTTAATATAACAAAAAGAAATCTACACATATAATTTAAATACAAATAGAGAACCTATATGTGTGTGTGTATGTATGTGTGTGTATATATATATGTATATGGCAGATCAAGTATTATTATAAATAGAACATGACAACATTTTCAAACCTCCTCTTTAAGTGGACTATATTGTGTGTAGATGCCACTGTGATAGATAATTATAGGAAGGAAAACTAGTTTTTTTAAGTCTCCGAGTAAGCTCCTAGGAATGTGCCTGATGAATCAGAAATGTGTTTTCTCTAGCTCCAAGTTCTGACATCATTACTGGGAAAAAGAAAAAATTCTTCAGACAGAATATATATGAGATAAAATGGAATTACTATAAGGAAAGCCTTCAATTAGCTGTATATGTGCCCAAGACACAAAATATACTTATAAGTAAAAAGACTGCTTAAGGAAAGTTATGCACAATTTTAATTATCATTAATTATTTTAGTGTGGCAGTAATCCACTAGAAAAAATATGATATATGGGTCAGGTGTGGTGGCTCATGTCTGCAATCCTAGCACTCTGGGAGGCCAAGATGAATGGATGGCTTGAGTTCAGGAGTTCAGGAGACCAGCCTGAGCAAGAGTGAGACCCCGTCTCTACTAAAATTAGAAAAATTACTGGGTGTTGTGGTGAGTGCCTGTAATCCCAGCTACTTGAGAACCTGACGTGTGAGCCAAGATTCTGAGGTTGCTATGAGCTATGATCATGGCACTCAACCCCCTGGTGACAGAGTGAGACTCTGTCTATGAGCTATGATCATGGCACTCAACCCCATGGTGACAGAGTGAGACTCTGTCTATGAGCTATGATCATAGCACTCAACCCCATGGTGACAGAGTGAGACTCTGTCTCAAAAAAAAAAAAAATATATATATATATATTTTTTTTTTCTCTCCCAAGATTATTTTAAAATCCACATAAAATATGTTATTAAAGTTATATAAATAGCATGTGTACATATGTGGATATATATTATTTTTTTCCTTGAGACCTGGTCTTGCTCTGTTGCCTGGGCTAGAGTTGAGAGGCCTCATCACAACTCACTGTGACCTCAAACTACCCTAATTAAGTGATCCTTCTATCTCAGCCTTCTGAGTAACTGGGACTACAGGTTCTTGCCACAAGGCCTGGGCCTCTCTTTCATAGAGACAGAGTCTCACTCTTGGTCAGGCTGGTCTCAAACTCCTGAGCTCAGGCAATCTTCCTGGTTGGGCCTCCCAGAGTGCCAGGATTACTGGGTAAGCCAGTGTACCTGGGCTAAAAGTTACCTTTTCATCTAGAGCAGAGAAAGAGTTTTTCTGTATCTGTTTTGCCACTTGATGCTCTTTTTGAATGGCTGGAAGTTTTGAATATCTGACTTAGGTTTGCTGAGTTCTCAGAATTATGACTCTTCCCAAAGTAGTTGCCAGAAGCACATGTTCTCAACCTCTTCAAGGTTGGGATAGAGGCGATGTCATACACAGATCAATTTTTGAGTATAAAACTGCAAATTGAAGATCCATTTCTGCTCTGGTGGTTGCACACCTATGTTGTTTTTGGATATTTCACCTGCAGAAATTCTAGTGTTATTAGCCAACACCCAGTGCAGTGTCTTTGGCCCAGGGTGACTGAAATCATTATGAGGTGTGAATCGATGTTCTTCCTTGATTAATAGCCTGGTTTTCTGTCTCTGACAGGCATGATAGGTTACCTAGTCTCTTTCTAAATTTCTTTCTGTTTAATAGAGTACATGGGCTCTAATTAGAGCAACATTGGGCTGCCAGACCTATTATCTATACAGTCTTAGACTTTGAATCTGAAAACTTTATGAGGATGAAAACAATTTTAGTAACCAGATGCAGCTTAAAAAAAGTAAATGTGTCATTTTAAAAACACTTTTAATATGGAGGAGGAGACACGGTGAGATAGAAAGGGTGGTTTCTTTGTCTAAAACAGGATTATACGGTAGCGGAAGCCCCGAGCTTCCTCTTAAAGGAAGAAGAAGCCTGACCCCTTGCACCAGCACTGACTGATATTGAGCAGGTAATCTCACTTCCAGGGGCTCAATTAACTTACTCGTAAAATGGACTTAGAATTACTTACTGTATCATTTGTGCTATTGTCCTGTACCTGGGTCAACTGATAGTCTGCTCCTGGCTTCCTCCTGGTCTTTCTTTACTCTCTTCTGTTTTGCTAAGGAACCAATTTCTTGAAACTACACGTTAGCTTTAACTGATGTGATGCCAGTAAAAGGAATTGACTGGAAGCTGGAAGGTAGAAGGAAGGAAGAAATAGCATCAAAGGCAGCAGCTGGCAAGTCTGGGCCCTCGGATTTCCATCCAGGCAGTGTGGTCCCAACAGTGCCAGCAACGGCTGGCCCTTGGCAACATGGTGACCATCAGGGCTTCAGAAACATCGGCTGGGAGCCTGACTTCTGACTCTCAGCAAAGTGGGGCAAGTCATTCCAAAGCCATTGTGGCTGTGAGAGTTGATCCAGCAGCCCACGAGACACAGTGATCTCGAGTTCTGGATTCCATCATTATTCATCCCTAAGGGTAAGATCAGTTACGGTTACTAACTGATACAGTTTGGATGTTTGTTTCCTCCAAATGTCAAGCTGAAACTTGAGCTTCAATATTAGACATGGGGCCAAATGGGAGGTGTTTAGCTCATGGGGTGAATCCCTCATGAATGGCTTGGTGCCCTCCCTGTCGTAATAAGTGAATTCTCACTCTCCTGGTTCACAGGAGACCTGGGACCCTCTCCTCCCTCTCTGCTCCTTCTCTCGCCATCTGACACACCTGATCCTCCTCCACCATCTGACTCCATTGGAAACTTCCTGAAATCCTCACCAGGAGCCGATGCTGGCACCTGGATTTTTTAACAGTCTACCGAACTTTAAGCCAAATAACCCCCTTTTCTTGATAAATTACCCAGGCTCAGGCATTTATTTACAGCAGCACAAAACAGGCTACAATACTAACCAATGGGTAACTTCATCTTTTCCTTCTGTTCCTCAGGCCCTTCCAACACTTTTGTAAATGTTTTCCTATATTAAATTCCCCTCTGTTAGTAAGGCTGATATAGTGGTTTCTGTTTACTTGGATGGGTATTGGTTAAAATCAGACAGATGAAGCATTTTATATTTTGAAATTCATTTTTTGTTAAGATTTATATTTCTAAAATGAGAAAAAACTTGTATACCTTTAGAGTACCTTGACTACACTGAATACATCATAATGCTGACAGACTTTCACTTTTGATTGTAAGGGAATAGATTCTACCAGATCAATATTCTCACCAAAACAAACTAGAAAAGTCGGATAAAAGCAAACAAAATATGTTTGAAACCACAGAGAACATTCTCATGCAGCTCCCTAGCCCTCCGGTTTCTGAGTTTGGAGAGTGGGGAGCCAGGTAGGACAGCAAAGAAAAAAATGAAGCCTGAGGTCAGGAGTCGACATTGCCCTGGCCCTTCTTCCTGAGTTGCCTTTTGTGGCTGTGCCTTCAGACCCCTCTTTTCTTCCAGAGTCTGATAATTGCTTCCTCCCCACTCCCGCCCAGACATTGCATTCCTTCTGGTTTACTTTCATACGCTTACTCCTCAGATCACTTTCATTGTGAGAACTGGCTCTCTTCTCCAGGGTCATTGGGAAGAGACTGGACTATTCCCTTATAGTGACATATCATCATTTATTTTGCTATTTTCCTAATGTTTCACATTTTGAATTCTTTTGATTACTTTAAATCCAAACATTACTGTAATAAAAATGCTAATGCATTATCCTGGTGCTCTTCACTGGTCATTTCTTAATTGTATTTTCTAATTGCTATTACATAGAGATTCTATGTGTTTTCTCTTAATATAGATTCTACTTTAAAAAAAAATAGATTCCTTTTAATCCACCAATCCTGCTAAAAATTTCTTATTAGTCTTGCTAGTTTAACCACAGAGTATCTTGAATTTTTTTTTGAGACAGAGCCTCAAGCTGTCCCCCTGGGTAGAGTCCTGTGGCATCACAGCTCACAGCAACCTCCAACTCCTGGGCTCAAGCGAGTCTCCTGCTTCCGCCTCCCAAGTAGCTGGGACCACAGGCGCCCGCCACAATGCCTGGCTATTTTTTTGGTTGCAGCCATCATTGTTGTTTGGTGGGCCCGGGCTGGGTTCGAACCCACCACCTTAGGTGTGTGTGGCTGGCACCTTAGCCACTTGAGCCACAGGTGCCTAGCCAGTATCTTGAATTTTTATGGAGATAATCAAATGAGCTTTAATTAAAATTTTGCTTCTTTGAATCTATTTACTTTTCATATCTTATTGCATTGTCTAGGATATTTAGTAATATGCTGACTGCAAGCTGTTTTTTAAAAACAATTATTGCTACATAATCATTGTGTATCTCTGTGGGGTGCATGTGGTACTTTGATATGTGTATAGAATATGCCCTGGTCTAATCAGGGTATTTAGGATATCTACCACCTTGAACATTTATCCTTTTAAGGGTTGAAACAGTTCACATCTTCTAGCTATTTTGAAATATATGGTACATTATTGTGAGCTACAGTTAGTCAACTGTGCTGTCAAACACTAGAGCATATTCCTTCTATGGAACTGAAGACGTATACTCTTTAACCAGCATTTTCTCATGTCTCCCATGAAACAGTTTTAATGGGTATATTTTCTTCCTGATTTCAAAAAGAATATTTCTTAATTTTATCTCTCAACATAAGCAGTTGCTTTAGGATACATTTTTAAATGTTAAATTGTTCAAACAATGTACATATTTTAAAGCTTTTTGGACTATGTTATAAAATTTCTCTTCAGAAAATTGCAACATTTTCCATGATTGTCAATATTTTCTAATAGTGCCTTGTCCCACATAATTTTACCAAGATTAGGTGTGGGTTATATGTGTTTTTTAATAACTTGATTTCCAAAAGTTATAATTCATGGCCATGTTCAATGGAAAAAATTGAACATTACAGAAAAATAAAATCTCTCTCTCTACCTCCTGGTGTTTCCATTCCCATCCTTTAAAGGTAACTAAAGCTGGGATAGTTTATTCATCTATAGCTATTCACTTAAAAATTGTATGAGCTCTTTCATGGTAATTACTTCAAGAGACATAATTAGTTATTACAGAGAGAGAAAAACAGAAATTATAGCTTCTAACTGGTTGATAGTTTACATAAAGACTGTATTGGGGGCTGGGCACCTGTGGTTCAAGCAGCTAAGGCGCCAGCCACATACACCTGAGCTGGCGGGTTTGAATCCAGCCCAGGCCTGCCAAACAATAATGATGGCTAAAAGCAAAAAATAGCAGGGTATTGTGGTGGGTGCCTGTAGTCCTAGCTACTCAGCCTCCGGCTGAGGCAGGAGACTTGCTGGAGCCCAGGAGTTGGAGGTTGCTGTGAGCTGTGATGCCACAGCTCTCTACCCAGGGCGACAGCTTGAGGCTCTGTCTCAAAAAAAAAAAAAAAAAAAAAAAAAAGACTGTATTGGGTCACCACATACTAAAATTGTAAAAATTAAAAAACAGTGCTTAATTCAAGTGCACAATTGAGTGTAACACTCTCTTTTTTATTTTCCTAGATGAGAAAACTGAGTTTCACAGACATAGGAGATTGTTGCTGACCTTGAGTCATGCAATTGAGGACATATAGACACAGTCCTCTTCAGCCCCAATCACTGTTCTTTGCTCCATGCTCACATCTAGACCTTGATTTACCACAAGAGCAAGCAAAGTAGAAATTAGGTTCTGCTAACAATTAGTCAGGAATATTGTCCTTGTAGGCAGCTGACAACCTATTCCATTTACTTTAAAATAAGTGTGAACTTCCCTATTTTCTAAATGCATGGAGCTAGAGCATTTTAATCAATGGGCCATTCTTTATTTCCTATAAAGACCCTTAGAATTACTTTAGAAATCACCTCCCCGCTGAGGAAAGTCATTTTTCTCTAGCATAAATACTAGAAACTTTTAAAAAATAAAATTAAAAAAAAATTCTACTTTCTTTGCCACACACAGTTTTCCAAAGTGAGATGTTTGTTCCCTCGCTGCATAAATGTAAGTCATAAAAAAGACTAAGTGTTGACAGCTTTACTTCACCTGAAATTTACATTAGGTAGTCACTGGGCTGTAGAAGGTACAATGTCTAGGAGAGAACTCATCAAAACATAGATATAAAACATATACCTGCCTTTTGTCTCACAAGGCTGCATGACTTTTATCTCATCCTATAAATAATGAAGGCATCAGCACATTTATCTGCACACAATAACAAATCCCATCCTCCTGGTAATTGTAAAAACACTGAAGCCTGTTATTGACCTTGTGTAAAATATAGGCATGGGACAAAAAGACGGAGAAACTTTTTGTCTGCCTCGATCCACATCTGAAGCCCCATCACACACTTTGAAAACCATTAAACTAAAAGTCAATGATGTGAAAGGAGGAGGAAAATATATTATTGAATAAAACAAAACAGACAAGTTAAATCAAAAGATGCATCCGTCCACGCCGTGTCACTCAGCCTTCCGATTTCCTCTGCTGAAGTTGTTTTCGAGATATTTGCATTTAAAGGAAGGCTAAACCCTTCAGATCTCCAAGTTTTGATTTGTACTGTTATTTCTCACATTCTTTTACTTTGTTTACGTATTTTGCAAGTGAATATTTTCAATGGATGTATTTTTCAGGGACCTTTCGTGTATCGTCAAAGCAGACGTATTCTGATTGAATTATAGCGAACATGATTAGCAACTATTTATTGATCCATTTGGATTCAAATATTTATTATATTTCCATTCTAATCTCTGCCAGTTTCCCTGGGCAGGGTTCACAAACTAGGACACTGTGCATTACCCTGGGAAGATGAGAGGCATACATTCTGGCAAGAGAACATGAGACCTGATAAGTCATTAGGTCCTCCAATGAGACATACACAATAATTATGAGAATATTTTAGAGCAGGGAGAGAGAAACACAACTACAGTGGTGAAAAGAGGCCTCATAAGAGATGTAGGATTTGAGCTGGATGGTCAATTTCGGGACTGGAGGGACAGAGAAGACAGCAAAGAGTATTTCACAGTGGCTAAGGTGAAGGCATGCAATGTGACTGGAGAGGTGTTTGTCAATGTAACTGGAGAGGTGTTTGTCAATCTAACGTGTGCTTGAAGTACAAGATGATAGATTTGCTTGGGGGGAAAATAAATGTGAGTTTGCAAAATGAGTCTAGTAAGCAATCAGTAAAAATCTTCAAAAGGAGATAAATAGTTTGAACTGGATTTGAAAGTTGAAGATCACCAAATATTTCAATTATAAACTGCAACTTCCCTTCCATAGCAGCCACCAGAATTTGATCAAAGCTCTCCATCAGCCTGTAGACCCTCAGAATTCTTAATGCTTATAACTAACTGACTAACAAAAGTGCCTCATCATTTTAATTGCCATTTGTCATCCTGGGTTCACATAGTCATTTTGAACCATAAGTAACAGATGACAAAATCAGCCTTAACGGATGGCCTTGACTGAAGGTAGTGGAGTCAGTCAAATAAAATATTACTGGAATAATCCAGGCAATGAATCCTGAAGATGTTTAAATTAAAAGGGCAGGTTCTAATGGAAAGCTGGTGAAGAATGGGAAAAGACAACACTACAGGAGAGATGGAAAAGGAAATAGCGTATGGCAGAGACAGAGGGTTCACTTACGCCAAGTTGAAGAAAAATTCTTTTTTGGGTCAAGTATATAATTTACTTTAACTTACTCAATGACTATTTATTAGCATTCAAATATGTGATAGTATAGGACTATAACATTTTCAAACTTTATTTGAATTAATTTTTGTAATATCAGTATTAATTTTCTCTTTTTATAAAAGATGGGGAATGGCTCAGAGAAATTAACAAGTTCGTTAAAGATTCCAAACTCTTTCAAGTCTATCATATTTCTTCCATCTGAAATAAGATGAAACATGAGAAAAAAAGATTTAAAAAAATCCCTCGTCGAGTTTACATTAAAATATTGATTATGAATTATAACCAAATTAAAAACTCAGTGCTGTAGAATTTTAGAATGAAACAAATTCTTCACCAATTTTTAAAATTAAAATTGCTCTCGTACTCTAAGTAGGAATAAATCTGTTACACCTCATAGTGATAAGTTTGAGAATGTTAAACTTTACTTTTAAGACTAATAAAAAATGAAAAAAGAAATTTCATTATTTAAAGAGGAATGGGATGTAATCAAAGGAAATTAAATAAATCACATGTGGAATGTTCTTTAGTTTGTACAGTGGCATTTATTTAGATTATTCAGGAAAAAACTCTGAGGATTTTTCTTTGGGTATTTGTATCATTTGTTATTTCAGATAATTGAACCAATAATGCACATTTTATCAAACAAAGGTTAATTCTTCAACTCACAGTCCCAGAATATGTGCTGGATAATACTTATTGACTGAATGACTGACTGGCAAACCATGAGGCCAGAGATAGTAATTTATTATTCTAAAAAATATAATTAGCCAATTAGCTTAGAATAGTGTCATTCCTTTTTTTCCAAATCTTATAATTCTCACCATTTTATTCAGAGTAGTTACCCAAATCCAGATCATGAAGGATTTCTAAGATCTGTTGCTGTGTTCACCCCCCATCCTTGCTCTGACTTTATCTCCACTTTCTCTCTCCCTGTGTCTCCCCATAGCGTCATGCTGAGTCCAGAGTTAACCCTGTTAAAAATGAGTATGGATAATGTCTTTCAACCAAGGTCACCCACACCTTCTTATTGTACTCAAAAGCCCAGGCATGCTCACTCTTTACAGAGTTTTCTGTACCTATTCTCTTGCACAGAAAGCTTTTCCCACTTTTTTTTTCCCCTTTCTAAAAGTTTTCATTCAAATCTGGCCTCCTAAAGACATCTCTAAAGAGCGTCCCATTGAATTTTGCAATGAGCTGGCACTTTCATTCCTTTTTCTTTGTTCTCCTTCAGTATTTTTCTCCTATGACAATTTCATTCTTTAACATAGTAGGTAGTTGACATAATTATTACATTTGTTGGTTATCATTTTCCCATTATATTATCATCTCAATAAAAGCAGGAATCTTTGTCTGTCTTGATGTATCCTAAGCATCTACAGAAAGCCGTGTATATATATATATATATATATATATATATTTATTTATTTATTTAATAAATAGTTTTTCAACTATGAGCCCACATGAAAGAAAAACACAAGTATAGTCTAGCAAGAGGGAGGGGAGAGGAGGAAGAGGGGAGGAGGTGGGAGGGCACCTGGCGGGATCTCACTCAGTGTGCACGATGTGAGGGTGTCCACCCCTGGGTGAAGGACTCAACGACAACTTCAACTTTACCTCAGAAATGAAAACAATGTAGCCTAAACATCTGTGCCCTCATATCAACTTAAAAAAAAAACATAAATTAATAAATAAAAAGAGAGTGCATGGGGAGGGAATTAGGAAAGTATACTTTAAATTGATATGACAGAGTGGAAAATGGCACTCCTAGGAAAAGCAATCTTCCCTCTGTCAATATGCTGATGAGCCTAACATAATGTATTTATTGTTCTTTCTCATTAAAAAAAAAGAATTGGTCTCAGGGAAACAAGAAGATAAAGAGTTAGGCTTCATTCTGTAAAACCAGTGAAGATAAAGATAATTTACAAAACCACATACGTTCCATGATATTCATTAAAATGAAAATGCTAGGTTTCCTGTTTTGGTAAGTGAGACATCCATTATGGCTTTTTGGAGGCCTATTTTGCTACTTCCATAGGGACACTGTACTGGCTTGGTAATGTTTTGGAGGGGACCTTTACCAAGGTTAGTTTTCATCACATTTCTTTTCTTCTTATTATGTATATATTTTTATTTTTATTTTATTATTATTTTTTGAGGCAGTGTCTCACTTTCTTGTCTTTGGTAGATTGCTGTGGTGTCATAGCTCACAGCAACCTCAAACTCTTGGGCTCAAGGGATCCTCTTGCCTCAGCCTCCCTGGTAGCTGAGACTATAGGAGCCCACCACAATGCCCAGTGATTTTTAGAGATAAGGTCTTGCTCTTCCTCAGAATGGTCTTGAACTCTTGAGCTCAAGCAACCCATCAGCCTTGGCCTCCCAGAGTGCTGGGATTGCAGGCATGAGCCACTGCAGCTAGCCTCATTTTTATTTTTAAAAAGTGTAGTAAAATATATATAGCACACAATTTTTAGGGTCAAATTTTATTCATTCAAGCCACATACTAGGGAATAGATTAAGGTCAAGAAGGAATTTTTTTAGGGAGTTCTATTGGCACATAATTTCAATTTTCCAAGTGAAATGTGCGATACAAGTGCATTAAAGGCTTTGGCCTTTGGGATACCGTTACCTGCTTCTAGCTGCCTTTATTTTTGCTTCGTTTCTGTAAATTTATATGCACCTCTGCCCCATATCCCAAAGTGTGCTTCTTAGCACATCAACTGTAAGGGTGTTTATAGGGGTTACCCAGGAAAAAGTATGTAATCAATTAAGTTCAGACCCACTAGATTCAGCAGGATTCCCTCCTGGGAGTTTTCTTAGAACTTTTCATTCACTGGCACACATTGTTACTCTCTGGGTCAGAGAGGTGGCCGGCAGGTCTTAGAAAGATATTTGACCATTAAATTCTATTATTGCTTGAGAATATGTAAGGACTATTTTGCAGTGGAGCGATTGGGAAAATGAGACTACAGCTCTACAAATCAGAAGTTCTGATTATTACATTATCTTTTGGGACTAAAACCCCTTAAACTACCACCCACTTGGTTTGGTGTTTCATAATCTGGGAACCAGCTGTCACATTGCACATGCACCATTTTTTCCTGGACTGCCCAACTGTTTACTGCAAAACTCTGGCCCTTTCTGTTCTTTGTTCACTCTGTCAAGTATTTTACTGCTGAAACTTTGTCTCCCTTTAGAAGGGGCTGGGTTGGGAATATACCACTTAAGTGAGAAGGACAGAAGAAATTCATTACCTAAGTCTTAAAAAATAATAATAAACCCAGAAAACCCAAAAAGAAAGAAAGTCTTGCAAGAGAGAAAGCTCAGGAGCTTTGTGTCACAGCAAAACACCGAGAAAGTTCTGAGGAGGCCACAGCGGAATGCTCTCAGCAAACTCCATCCCCAGGGTCCACAGTGCACATGCAGGAACAGAGGGTAGATCAGTCTTTTTCTTCTTGTGACATATTAATTTTGTCTTCCACCCCCCGTCCCAATCCACTGGTACTTTGAAGAACAAGTTAACCACTGCAGAACCCAGGAGGAGATTGGGGTATTCAGTTCACTGTGAGTGAGGGTGAGAACAGGTCCCAGACTCCAGTCAGGGGCAATGAGTCTGACCAGAACACATCAGATATCCTGTAGGAACAGTTTAGGTTAAAAATTGCTGGATTCTCTCTTGAATTTTGGTTACCAGCAAATATTCTTGGCACTTTTAGCAATATTTATTAGTGTAAATAGTGGTAGACAATGAGTAATCAGCGTTGGAAAGGCTTTCACTTGAGAAAGAAAAATAAAAGGCACTTTGACATAGATATCAGGATCAGTGATTCTTTTGCTAGGACTTTCAAAGCCATGCCCCCTACAAGGCCTGCTGGAGTCTGGAAAAATGGGAAAATTTCCCTTTTTAGACCATCATGGTGGTTGTTTGTCAATATCTTAAATGTTCAAGGCCATTTGCAAGAAGCTGGTAAGGGGATCTTTGCCAAAACTGGGAGCTACCTCATTGAGTTTATTTTTTCCTCAGATCTTCTCATCTCCCCGATGGGTAAAGAATGATCCTCGGCTTTCTCAGGCTTTCAGATCTCTGCCTGTCCCAGTCCTGGAATCCTTTCTTCTCTCTCTCTCCTTCCTTGCCTCAGCCTCTCTTCCCTGTCCACTGATTCCTCTCTCAACATACTTTCAACAAGAAGCACTATCACCTAACTAACCTGGGCAAATAAAAGCCAGGAAGGCAGGTCGTCTAAAGGCAACATCCATCTTTGACCCTGTCATGTAGTCCTCACCAAAGGCAAACGTTATAGATCAAATGATGTCCTTCAGAAGATAAGTCAAGTGCCTGACCTTCAGGACCTATGAGCAGGACTTTATATGGAAATAACCTATTTGGAGATGTAATCAAATTTTGGTGAGGTCATATTAGAATAGGGTGAGCCCTAAAGCCAATAACTGATGTTTTTATAAGGAGGGGGAGAGATTTGGAGACACAGCTTTGACACAGAGGAAAAAATGTCATGCGAAAACAAGGAAAGAAATCTGAATGATTCACCTTCACTCTGAGGAACACCAAGGATGTTGGCAATCTCAGGAAGCTAAGGAAGAATCATGGAAGGTTCTTTTCTAGTGCCTTCAGAGGCAGCACAGCCCTCCCCCCAAGCTGGATTTCAGAGTTCTAGCCTCCAGAACTGTGAGAGAATAAGGTTCTGTTGTTTTAAGACACGTACTTTGTGGTAATTTGTTACAGCAGCTCTAGAAAACAACCACGAGAAGTGAGCACAAAGGTCTAGCTGTTTGCATGGGGAAAGAGAGGAAATAGTTTGAGAAGAAGGAAGCTCAGATTAACATCCGAATAAATTATCTGGTGCACCAGAAAGTCCAACAGAAGGGAGAGTAGCATCTGACAGGCTACTTGTAACCAGTTCACTTCAGTGTACAAATCCAAACCGAACACTCCTTTTGGCCGCTGGAAGGGAAGTGAGACGATGTTTGTACACGAAGGAGTGAAGCATACTGGACGTGCAACAATGCAGGACCAGGCGATGTCAGGAAGCGTGTGGGCACTCTGTCCAGGTGGAGAGCAGGAATTTAATGAGAACCTGAGGTCTAGAGAAGACTTTGCAAGAAAATAAAGTCTTAGCAGGGGCCCTGAAGGATGAGCAGCCATTGGCCAGGGAAAAAATGTTGCAAAGGGCACCTGCCACAAGGTCCAAAGTAAACAATGTCCCCAGGGTCGTCCAGTGCATTAGATCCACTGCGCATTACAGATGTGGAAGGTCCGCCTGCAGGGGGCAGATAGAGCCGAGGATATGAGGTAAGTCGTGAAGAGTCCAGAGTCAACCCTGTAACAAAGGGGACCTATGATGTCTTTCAACAAAGAGGCATCATGGTCATTTTTTCATTTTGCAGATGTCACTTTAATGCAGGAGATGAACTAGAGAAAAACAAGATCTCAGGCCTAAGAACTGGACTTGGAAATTGACGAGGGCTGCAGTGTGACCTCACCCTCGGAAGGAAGAGGGATCCTGAGGCTGGGCCTGGCACTTACTGCACCACTAGGAGTATTTGGGGGCTGTTTCATAGCTATGTAGTGATGACAGCCTCTCTATGACCTCACAGCATGCCTCGTGGCCTCAGACTGATGTGAATTCATATCGTCTCTATTGGCCATCTCACAGCTGATTAAATTAAAGCCTTCCAGGTCTCTTTTCTCTTCCAGCCCATTGTAACAAAGTACGTTGTAGGTGTTTTCTATTCACCCACTAATCAATAGCCCTAGAAAACGTTAAGATGTTTAAGCACTCTATTTTCCGCTAATGGATTCATCCACACGAACTCTATCTATCGTAATATGTTCAAAGAACAGACTGAAAACTGCAGGAGATGGAACGCTGCTATCCTCTGTGCCAACTATTGATTCTGAACAATCCATCAGCACTTCTTGTGGCAGAAAGCCCTGGGTCACCAGAATGCTCAGGTGTCTTTGCACATCAGGCTGTGTCATTTGAGACTTTGATGTGGCTCTGCTCCTCTTCAATCTCAAGGGTTTGCTCAGCACTCTAAGTCAGTCTGTCCATCCTTGTCAATTCCCAAGCACGTCAAGTATAATGTTAATTTCTCTTTGGCTCCTAGGTAAGGTCCACAGAGTGTCATGATTTTTTGCCTATTTCTAATTTTTCTAGACCTACTACCTCTTGAAAAGCCAAGTGTAAATGGCTCTCCTTTGCTTTGTTCCGTAGATACAGAGTAATGTTACTCTCAGTCAACACAATTTCTCTGAGGCTATCAGTTCATGAGATTCCAATCTGCTCTCTTCTTACGAGAAGGGTATGCCAGCAGAGAAACCGTGTGCAGAGCAGCAGGGTAAATCGGACATCCTCTACGTGATGGAAACTAAACTAACCTACAAAGAGCCTCAAATTGAAGGAGAATATTCTGCCTTTTATAATATTAGTGTAGTAGTTTGTTTAGTTCAGGCTAATAAAAGCACTTTATCTTTTTCTATAGCAAGGAATGATAAGGACTTTAAAATAGGGTGTTATATATGTAAGAAAAAAGATAGTACACTGTAAATTTTATTGAATAATATTAATGAAAAAGAAACATGATATTAGTGAGAACTCATGTGTGAAAATGCTAAAGATTCAGGTCAAAAAAGCTTGAATGAAAGGACGACCTTACTTTATTTGTAACTAAAAATTTAGGGATCAGAGATAAAAAACTTATGAATATTTTAAGTTTTTAATTGTGTCTCTCTTTTCTTTTTATCCTCCATCTTTGGGCTTATCTTCTTTCTATGCTATGTTATTCTCTCTTACTTTTCTACAGCAGACTGAGAGATGGGGGTCTCACTACGTTTCCCAGGCTGGAATGCAGTGGCAATTACAAACCATGTCTCACTACTGATCAACATGGAAATTTGACCTACTGCATTTCCAAGCTGAGTCAAGACAAGCTCCTTAGAGAAGTTAGTGGTCTCTGGCTCCTGGGAAGGCACCATGTTCATGCCAACCTTGGTGTACACACCAATCAGCATAGCTCATGACATCCCAAACTCCTGGGCTCAAGTAATCCTCCCCCTTCAACCTTCCGTGTAGCTAGGACTCAGCTATGTTATCCCACACGGCTGTTATTCTTATTCTTTCCCATTATGAACCTGTGTAGTCAAACAGTTGCAGGCAAAGAAACTGATTATTTTCCTATTTGAGATCATTGCAGTTAAAATAAAATAAAGTAAAATCATTGCAGTTTCAAGGCTAAAGAAAGAACAAAAGCATTTCTTCCCATAGAGAAGTCTCTAAAGTATACTATGATTAAGTCTACTGTGTGTACCACCACCCCAAAACATGAGTTATATTCAATGTACGTAATAAAGTCTCAAAGGATATATAGTTTCTCCAGAGTTTTGTGGGTGAAAATTCTTTATCCCAGTAGTTTTATTTTATCCCTTATGGAACACTGTTACTCTTTAACTCTTTTCTACCCTTAGCAAATAAATAAGTAAACAAACAAACAAAAACAAACGGACAATTGTACCAGTCTTTGCTTCCTCTGACAGATCTTCCCACTGCCAGAAGAAGAAAGACATCCCTATCCTCCAAATTTCTAGAATGCTTATTTTGTGGCATTTATAAGAGACTTAACACATTCTGTTTTAAATATGAGTTAATTATTACATTTTTACATATTCTGTTTGGAAAATTTTTAAAGAATACCTCCTTAAAAGACAACAGCAATAATAGTCAATTGAGCAATTACTATGTCAAGTCATACACCAGTTACGTATGTGTGTACACATGTATGTGTGCGTTACTTAAAATACCCCAGGAAAATGGTGAGTCACAAATGTCCATGATGAACAGCTAAGGAAAGGCTGAGATAAGCATATGTGTTGCTCCAAAGCTTCTGAAATAGTTTGAATGGTGTTTGATTAGAGAGAGACCACTTAGATGCCTATGGCTATAATCCAAGATGACAGTAACTTGGACTATGGTGAGGACAGTGAAAATGGGGGGAAAAAACCTAGCTGGATTGGAGGATATTTTAGGGTGACATCAACTGATCTTGATGTGAAAGTAGAGGTCTGCTCAATCCGTCTATGTTTCAGTCCCTTGGAAGTACTTAGAAAACATGCTGTGGATGGGAGATGGAGAGTTGGGTTGGGTGATGCAGTAAATCTACTCTACCTCTGACCCTCTCCTGAAAGTCTTGGGCAGTCACCATCTTAAGAGCATAATGGAAGTTTTGAGAGAAAATGGACCTTGGATATGTCATTTCTTCAGTCTCACATTAAGAGACAGGGTACTGGGGAATTGAGAATTAAGCATTAGTCACAATGAGGCAAAGACAGAATAGATGTTTCCCTACTACTACTATAGTCTACTAACTATAATGGCAAGAAGGCTTGGGAGTCACTGGCCCAGACGGCATGAATCTGCCTATCACATTTGCATCCATGTCACCTGTGAATATGTGGATAGTCTCAGGAAAAAACATCTCACCCTTTGAATGATGAGTGTACATTTAAAGGCGTATTTTACTCATTGGAAAGCATTAATCACTTTCAACTGTATTAATGAATGACTAATTAAGGTTGGGGAAATCTTGTTAAATTTTCAAAACCAAAATTAACTTTTATAGGACAGGATAACTCAGTCATCCATTAAAGTGGTAGTAATTGTCTATTAGTCTAATGTCATTTTAGTACCAGAGAAAGGCCTGAAGCTAAATGGTTTCTATTCTGGGTAACATTTTTAGATTATAGTTGAAATAAAATAAAATAGAAGAATTCGAATTGTATATGTACCAAACTAAATTCAAGGTCACCAGCAGCAATGTAGAATAATATATTTCCCTCAATATAGATGTCATTCCTCACCCCTCACTACTTCTTTCTTTCCTTCCTGCCCTCCTTTCTTTCCTTCCTTCCATTTCCCTCTCTGCCTCTCTGCCTCTCTATTCTCCTATTTTCCTTTAATTCTTTTTCTTTGTTTTAATATCTCTATATGTTCTTCCCTAACTAATCCAGCAGAGGGTGAATGATCTTTGCTTAAATTTTATAAACTGGAACGCAACTGAGTTCTGAAACGCTGCTTTTCTCTCTCTGCATGAGGTAAATACTGGATATTAACACTTTATTGAATCCTTAAATGTTCTGTTCTTTTCTTAGGGTTCTTTTTAGTTAACAAGACAGTGGTGAACATTCAATGGATAACGATCTCTCTCTCTCTTTTTCATTAACAACCTGTTTGCTGTTTCCAAATAAAAATGGGTTCCATGAGACACATTTTTAAAACCAGTTAAAAGTGAAGTGATCTTCAGGTCTAATTTTATGTCTCTATAAAACTACTTCCCCTAAATGTATAAGTAAGCATCAAATAGTGAAGTTAGACAATCTCTTTGCATAATAAACAAGGAGAGAGAGAACGGCACTAAAATAGTAGCTGTATTAAAGATGGTAGAAATTATGGCTCAAATTTAATCAGTGTAATGTGGTTGTTTTGTATAATATTTATGTCTGTGAGCAATAATTTTAGTCTATGCAGAGAGAGGTTCTAAAAGATACAATATGGAATTACATGTGAAGTTGCCAGAGGCATTGGGTTGAGAAACTTCTCTTTAATCTTTAAATCAGAGAAAATATAGCATACCTTTGTGTTTCTCATTTATAAAAAGGATTTTAAAAATTCAACTCATTTGGAATGAATCACTTTTAAGTTTTAGTATTTAGTCCATTGATATCTTGAAAGGCTTGATTCAATTCAAAAGGCCTATTCCTGGAATTTGAGTAATTTTTTTCTTTATTTTGATTTCATGTGTGGCACCCAAAAACAGTGTCTTTTTTTTTTTTTCTTTTAAGACAGAGTCTCACTTTTTTGCCCTTGGTAAAGTGCTATGGTGTCACAGCTCACAGCAACCTCAAACTCTTGGACTTAAGTGATCCTGTTGCCTCAGCCTCCCCAAGTGGCTGGTATTACAGGCACTCGCCACAATAACTGGCTATTTTTCTGAGATGAGGTCTTGCTCTTGCTCAGGCTGGTCTCTAATAAGTGAGCTCAGGGCAATCCACCAGCCTTGGCCTCCTGAGTGCTGGGATTACAGGCGTGAGCCACCATGCTCACCCAAAAGCAGTGTCTTTCATTTTTAACTGAAGAGAAGTATAGAGTGAAAAGCAAAAGTAATTCATTCATTCACTCTACAATAACTACTAGCTTCTACAAACCTGGAAAATAACCCTTTAGGGATGGTTATCCTGGAGAAAAATTGAGTACCTGGTCCTCTTCCTCCTCAATCCACTAATTTGATACAAATCTTTTCATATAATTTAATATTCATTTTTATGCATATACAAATAATTGCAAACTCATCCCAGCAAAAATGCTACATACTTCATTGCTGAGTATCACTACAAACAAAGTATTCCCCTTTAGAAGGTATGTACTGACACCAGCATCTAGTCTACCATTTAAAGCAATTTGGAAGTTTTTCCTGGAGTGTCCATCAGAGCTGTGGTCCTATTACCCTTGATGTCCTAAATGTCATCAAAATATCTTTTTTTCAATATGTCCTTTATCTTTAGGTAAAGAAAAAGTCATTAGGGGACAGATCAGGTGAGTAGGAAAGGTGTGTTCCAGTACAGTTATTTGTTTACTGGCTAAACATTCCCTCAAAGACAGTGCTGAGTGAATTTGTGCATTGTTGTGATGCAAGAGCTATGAGTTATTGACCATGATTTTCCATTAAGATTTTCCTGTTTCTCTATGGATGTTTATTTGGTGTGCTGTGCTTTTGACAGTCAGCCAATGATTTTAATGCACAACTTGACACATTTTCAGAAAGTTTTTGTCAGTTCTGGCTACCCTGTCCTCTCTTATTAGTGACACTCTCCCTTCAGAAAAATGTTTAATCCATTTGTACACTGCCATTTTCCTCATGGTATTATCCTCATAAATTTGGAATAACATGTCCCTGATTTCACTTCCTTTCTTGCTAAGTTTAAGAAGAAATTTATGAATGTTTGTTTGTTGTTCTAATTCAATCTCTGACATTCTCAGGTTGGCACACAAAAACAACACTCAACAACAATAATGAACAATACTCAGCAAGATGCTGCCACATGTTGATAGGAACACAACTGTGAGACACTGATATTCGCAGGTAATGAAGCCTTGCTGAGTTGTATGTACAGTGCTGCCAACATAAGCCCATGGTGGAAAGTTCACAAACTTCATTGTCAGAACCTTTTATCCTTTCTGATGTATATGTGTGTATTTTCACAAAAAGGGGATTCAATATTTATGTTGTGTGTTCAATGGGACTTGTCCTAAGCAAAAACTTGGTTAACATTGTAACATTTATTGTCACTTTTAGTTAATATAAATAGTACAGATTTAGAAAGTATAAATAGCACACAAATAGTACACTTCTCATTTGATAATCAAAACTCCAAGGTTGTTTTAAAGTTCTGGCCTGTGTGTTAGAAGGAAGCCTCCAATTAGGAAAGGCAGTGCTACTGGCTTTTTCATTCTTCTTCTTCTAGCAGCTTTGCTCCGCACTTAGCATCACTAATTTTAGTTTCTGGTACTTGATGGGGCTGAGGTATTGAAGAAGGCAGGAAAGAACTAAGAGGGACCACAGAAAATTCTTAATTGATGGATAAGGGATAAGATGGGGTTGTGTTTTCTCTGTGTGGCAGACATTTGAAGCAGACTCTTACCTGGGGCTTTGCATGAGTTCTGTTGAAATCTCTCTCTTGTTTTGACCTGGAATCCCATGGTTTACCTTCATCTCCCCTCACTACAATTCATTCAGCCTTCCTGGATGAGTTCTGAAACACATCACTCAGCATACAGAGAATATGACCTAGGTCTGAATCACTGGTGGATCCTGATGTACTGCTCTGACACATTCTGGAAGAAAAAACAAATCCTAAGGCAAGAGCAACCTCTGTGTCTCCCCAGGTCAGCAACTTCCAAACCCAGCTCTTATGATAGTTCTCCTGTGGATTTCAGGCACAGTTGTCCCCTCTAAATGCAGTGGACACTCTGCAGCCTCTCCTTTTGATCTGGCTAAAGCCCTTGTCAGGAGTCTTGAGATGAGGGGGGAAAACTGCATTTTCTCAGCAACAGGAGCAGGGCAAGATTTTTCAGCACAATGACAGTTTACTTCACATATTCTCATTACAAATAATTCTTAAGTTCTCTATTTATCCCCTTCCCCACCACCACTTTCACTTTCCTGGATCCTTTTATGAATGCTGTGTTTTGAGAATTAAAAGTTTGTCACTAGTTTTTGGATATGTGCTTTGAAAATTTGTATTTAGCTTGATATCTAACTTCTGAATGTCATTGCTTAGCCTCCAAGTTAAGTGGTTACACAAATACTGTCTCTTTGGGTCGTAACTGGTCTTTATTGATGTTTTGGTCACACCAATTCTTAAAATTATTATTTATTTTATGAGAGGAAGTCTCATTCTTTTGCTCAGGCTAGAGTGCCGTGGTATCAGCCTACCTCACAGCAACCTCAAACTCTTGGGTTCAAGTGATCCTCTTGTCTCAGCTTCCTGAGTAGCTACAGGGACCCACCACAATGCTTGGCTTATTTTTATATATTTAACAGAATGGGGTCTAGCTCTTGCTCAGGCTAGTTTAAAAGTCTTGAGCTCAAGGGATCCTCCCACCTCCCTCCCATAGTGCTAGCATTTCAGATGTGAGCCACCCACCTGGTCCATTTCTTAAAATTCTTATTTATTTATTTTTTATTTTTTTAAATTATTTCTTATTAGATCATAACTTTGTACTTTGATGCATTTATGAGGTTCAGGGTACTGCTTCGATATACAATGTGAAATGCATACATTGAACTAAGTAACACATCCATCACAATTATAATCATTTCTTAATAGTTTTGAAGTGTACCATTGCATCATGCACATCAGGTGAGGTCCCCCCAAATACCCTTCCTCCTCCCATATCCTGCCTCCCCTCCCCTCTCTCTCTTGTTTCTTTCTACTTTCTGGGCTATAGTTATGTTTTGCCATTCGTATAAGTATGTAGGTGGTTATATATTGATTTCATAGTAGTATTGAGTACATTGGATACTTTTTTTTCCATTCTTGAGATACTTTACTAAGAAGAATATATCATTTCTTATAATTCTTATGCAATAAAACTTTTCTCATCTTTTCTCAGAGATGTGTACCTTCTTTAAGAAGACTATCCCTAACCAAAGATAGTATAATACAAATTACCTTTCTCTCTTTTTCTCTAAATCTTTTAGTAATGAGTTTGTTTATACTTAAGTAAATGAATAAATAAAATTAAATAAATAGTGACTTCATCTGGAATTTATTTTCAAGTAATACTAGTAAGACTAGAACAAAAGCAATAGGTGATCTGCTTTTAATTTTGTGTACCTGGAAAGTGAATTGGTGTTGAAATGGTGATGCTTTTCCCATTGATATGAAATGCCATCTTTATCACACGTCTAATTCCTGAGTAGGATTTAGATCTGACCAAGTAAATATTCTTTCTCCCAGTCAGTGGTAAACTACTATATTAGCAAAGGCCAGAAATTTAGTTACTGATCTGAGCAACATCTCTGTTTTATCTGTTTCCATGTAGTCTACAGAGTAGGCCATAGTTACCTCATATTCTAAGATTCTTATAAGCCTATAACAAAATTAGATGATATAGACAAGTCCCTTTGGCAAACTCATGTACAAATTTATGTAGTAATCTTTAATTGAAAATGTTTTTCACCCAAAACGAAAAAAATTCCTGACTGAACTGTCTTTGTAAAACATAGGCCTAGTTAATCAAGTGTCAATCCATTTCCAAACATTATAGGGTGAAAGTTGCCCACTGTAAATTGTTCATTTTAAAATTAGTTTTATTCAAAAATATTATATAGGACACAAAATATCATATAGTTGAACAAATGTCAATTCCATACCTCTTTGACATTACATCTACATTTGGTTTGGAATGGCAAAAGAAAAAAAAACTGATTTCAACAAATTTGTCCCAAATTCAGCTGAGTCTGCTGAGTTGAGATAATGGAATGATATGATGAAATGACACAAATATTGTTATAGCTGCAATAAATAGGATCATGTTTTTCCCTCAGGAGAAAAAACCAGGGGCTAGCAATATCAGAAAATTTTATTTTTGTCTGTTTCATTCTGCAGGTAGCTTTTATATGGTTTCATATTTTAAAATATGATACACTGGACCCGTTCTTATCAAGCCCAGTAGTTAAACAGTGACAATTTCCTTTCTACTTTGAAAGAAAGCTATGCTTTCATTAAAACCATAATGAGAATATATCACAATATGCCATCCACTTATCTAATAACAAATCTTTGTAAGGATGAAGACTTAATTAAAAGTTACATAGCAATCAGTTGCCTAGAAGTTTGAGGTCAGGCTTGGCAGATAAAAACTCAGAAATTTTTTGCCGTATGCTTGAATTACCATGTAGCTTCAGGAAGCCCCCCCTTTTTTTTTTCACTAGTGATTGCATGTGTTATCAAAAAAATACAAGAGGGAAAGTCATATAACCAGACCTAGTTCTTCAATGATTTCACTTGAATGAAGTATTCCCACCTGAAGTCAGTATTCAAGAAATGCTGGGTTTATGATTAAAGGGAGAAAGGGCTAAAGATAGTAGACAGGCAAATCATTCCAAATTTACACATATTGAAATCTGACAAATTTTAATAAGCAAAAGACATTTCTATCTTTTCTGTCTTTCAAGGAAATAAACAGCCTGTCAATTTATATGAAATCTTTGCTTGGACAAAGATCTACAAGGGACTCAGACCTCAAAGAGCCTCTGGCTGTTCAGTGGGCTGCGCTCAGCCCTCAGCACACCCAGCAGCTGTCTGCGCTCTCCGCCCTTCTGTCCACTGTGCTCCAGCCAGCGGAAGACCTGCCCTTGGCCCTCCTGAAGAGTCAAACTCATGGATCTGGTTTGCATTGATCCTGCTGTCTCAAAAGTCTTGTAATGACTTACAAGAAGCATGTAGGCCAGAGACCAGTACAAAAGCAATCATCCTAAGATATACCAACCGTGAAAGCAACTCGTATTTCATCCGGAATACATTTAATATGTGTCAATGATTGCGCTGTGTATGAATCATCTCAGGTAAACCTCACAACACTTTTGAAGGTGTTTTCACCCCTTTGTTGAAAGTGAGGTACAATGTAAGATGACACAACTCATTGGTGACAGAGTGGACAGAAAAACCTGGGTCTCTACATGGGACCACTGAGTTCTCTGGTTTCCCTCACACCCTTGGCATCTGGAGTGAAAAAGGGATGTTGCATTATAGTTCTGGACTTTCAAAGAACAAAGAGGTCTAGGACAGAAATGATATGGTGAAATGCTACTCTCTAAGGGCTGGGCCAAAGGGGAGTACTCATGATATTCAACTTGTTGAATGAAGAAATGTGAGTAGCAAAATATCCTTTGAGGAGTCTCGTGGAACTAGAATCAAAAACTTCTGCCCTCATGCCTTGTTATGGCTTCTGTGGTGCTTCATAAAAGTCACCCATTCTAAGTTAACTTTTCAAGGCCCAAATAAAACGTTTCCAGAGGCATATTCAATTTCACAGCAAAGACTCAGTATGCAAGTTGAAGAATGATGGACATTGAATTGGCCCCAAATTCAAGGCAGATTTGCAACTTTTCAGTGTCCACTTAACCCAAGGAAATATTTGGAGTAATGTTTTGCAGCATCTTGCCAAAATAAAAACAAGAGAAACAGAGAATGAAAAGATCTGAAATTGGCTTTTTCTTAAAATTCATACTTCTGAAATTTCAACCAGTAATTCAACCAGAAAGGCAGAATTTTTCTGATCTCATAAGTTCTAATGAGATAAGGCAGAATTCAGCCACTAGGAGTTATTCATTCATCATGTATTCATTCAACAAACATTTTTTTTGAGGGCTTCCGTAGCACCAGACTCTTTTCTAGGTTCCGGGAGTAAAATTGTGAATAAAAGAGAGATATTCTCTACTTTTATGAGATTACAGTGGATGAGACAAGTAAGTAAATAACAAAACAAAATATCATATGGTAGGTGACATGTTACAAGAAAGATAACATTAAATGCAGAGCAATAATAAATAATGGCCAGGGGCCTGATTTAAATAAGACAGTTGGGGGCAGGGTTATCTGTGGAGGTGGCATTAAAGTTAAGACTTGATGGGATTAACCATGGGGAATTCCAGACAAAGAACACCCCAGAAGAAAAGAAAAGCTCATCTGAAAAAAACTAGTTAAAAAATAAATTTTCTAGAGATCATCTGTGAATCCAAATCTATCCCTGGAGTGTACGTTTTTATCAAGCTGCTACAGTGGTTCCGCTGTACGTCAACTTTGAGAACCACAGGGTTGCATTGCATCAAGGCCCAGCACAACACATTCACAATAACATTACAGGGGCTTCAGATGAACAGCTCTAATAATTCTGATGGAATTAAGACACTGTCAGCAGAAGCAGAGTAATTGCCTGCTTCTCTCTGCCTCTTCACTACTCATGTTATCCTTGCAATGATAAAAGTAGTGCTTTGCAACCTTAGTGGGCATCAGAATCCCCAGGGAACTGGTTCACAATGCAGATTCCATGGCCCTACAATATGCTTTCCCAAATAAAAGTATCTGGCACTGGGACTTCAAAAGCTGAATTATCTGCAAACAACAAAGTTGATTCTGATTTGACCGTTTGGAGGGCAAGACTTGGAGGAGCTTTCACCATGACTTTGACCTTTTCAATGTATTTATGAATCCTAAACTTCAGAGAAGTTTAAGAAGGCAAAAATAATTACCTCTCTTGAGCTTGAGCAACCTTTAGACCAATGACCCTGAAATACATAGTATCTCCAGTCATGTAGTCATGTCTTTCCCTGTCTTTCTCTGAATTTCAAACTCATCAGTCAATTGACTACTGGACACCTCCCCTTGGATGTCTAATAGCCTTTATTAACTTACTGTGAACGAGTAAGCTCTTTTTTCACCTGCCCAAGATGCACCCTTGCCCAAATCTGTGGAAATGGCAATTGTAGCTGTCAAATTGCTGAAGCCAGAAAACTAGGAGCCATTGTTCATTCTACTCTTTCCATGGGCCATCCACTCTAAGAACTTCTTCCCCCGTCTTCCAATACTAAGTCCTATTCCATCTGCATCCAAGTCTGCATGCATTGTCAGGCACGTATGCATCTATTTCCAGGGACAGATTTGGATTCCCAGATGATCTCTAGAATCTTTATTTGTTAACTAGCTCCTGAATCTTTGATTACCTAAGTGATTCAGCACAAATTTCTGTTCTGAGTTTCTTCCCACATGAAAGCTTCCATTCACTTACTGGGGAAGCCCTGTTGTCTGGACAAGTTCATGAACAGCATTTGATTTACCTTATGTTACAGCGCCATCTGTCTGTGCTCTTCTTATGTTCAAAGAGACTAACGAGAGTAAACAGCTGTGTTGTGCATTAACTTTCTGACAATTAAAAAAAAAATCAAAGTTAATTTTGTTACATACGAATTTTACCATATTCCCAAGAAAAGAAACTCTTTTACTTAAATATGCTTAAATTTTAAAGTATATTTTCCCCAGATATGTAGATGTGAAAAAGATATCTTTTTTTTTATTAATTTTCTTACTTATACATGTGTATATTAGGTTTCCACTTTTGCCTTTACAGAATGAAAAAGATATTCTGAAATAAAATATTTAAGAGAACATATTTTCCAGGACATCATGATGAGCTGCTATTTGATGTTAGCTTTACATTTTGCATTGGATTTTTCCAGTTATAAGTAAAATATAATAAACCTGAACAGACTATCTGAAGGATAAATGCAAAATGGAAATAAACTACTTGATGTAAGAAATTATATTTTCTTATTGTATTTTCCTTTTTAGGCACTTGAAAAGCTTTTATATACCAGTTACCAATTTGTTTCTTGTAGTAGTCATGTAAAGTAAGCAAGAGAGGTAATTATCAATTTTATTTTATAACCAAAGCCCTAAGAAAATAAATGACTTGCCCAAGGTCTTATACAGTAAGTGCAGGATCAAGGTCTTAAACTCAGGAATTCCCTACTCCAAGTCTAGGGTATCATCTCAAATACCTGAGGAGTCTTGTCAAAACGTATGTGACTGATGTTTTCCTTGACACTTTGAATCAGGGTCTCCCCCTGCTGCCTACTTGTTCCTTAAGTGCTTATAAACAGCCTTATCAGAGCATTCCCGAGATTATTATTCCATTTTTTTTTATAAAATTAGGAAGTCTATTCTTCACGATACTTTTGATGTAAGAGATTTAAAACTCACCTCAACTGGCTTAAGCAGAAATGAGAAGGCAGCAAGGATTTATTTTCTGACACCAATGAAAACTTAGTAATAGATTATCTTCAGGTATAGCTGGATCCAGGACATCAAATGATGTCTTCAAGACCAGATCTGTCTCTGGTGCTTGGCTCTGTGCTTCTCTGAAAATATCTCCTTTCCTGGAGGCCTCTAGGTGCTCCAGGTTTCATTTCCAAATTTCCATGTCAAGGAGAGGCAGCTCTTTCCTCCATAGTGTTCCAGTAAAGACTCTGGGGTTACCACAGATGAACTCTAAATCAATGACCTTGGGGTCATCAACAGATATCACAGGGCTCTGACATCTTAGGCCTCTTTCCTGAGCTTCCTAGTCAGGTGGAGATTCCAGCCCACTACACACATTGGAAATAAGTAAAGGTATTGTAGAAGCAAATTCATCTAATATTCACTATATTAAAAATGGCAAAGAACATTTAGCTTAATTTTCCTCTAATTTAGTATTCCCAGGGAGGTATAGGATATTGGCTTGTTTTATCAACATGAGAAGAATTTGAGAGTTCTAGGACTTGGTAGGGTAGTTGGGCTTTCAACTGCTGGTGGAAATATTTATAGATTAACTGACTTTTCAATTAGTTTATCTCCATTTAAATAGGTGAAGGTGATATAATAGCTGGAATTTAGAAAGTTTTAGAACATTCCAGAAGCTCTACTGCTTTGAACTTAGACTGTGAGGGGCTATTAAAGCCACTCATTGTAATAAATTTATTATACCATAGTGCTTGTACACGTCTGATGCCAGACAGAGTTCAGATTTATGGGCAATCATACATTATGTATCAGCTATAAAAAAAGTTTTATGCTCTTGCACTAAATTTCAAGAAAATAAAAATTCTGACAAAGAGGATACTACACTAAAAAAAAATGTCTAGTTTATGATCAACACCTTGGAGTTGCTTCAGCATCAACCACGGATTTGTGTTTAGAGTCTCACAAAAGCACCTGGGGACATCAATAGTAGCTTTCAGGAGCAAAAGTGAAAAGTGGTATCTAGAAGGAAGAAAACTTTCAGATCAGAAAAAATTGAGTCAATTTTTTATTTTAAAATTGTGAAGTTTTCAGTGTTACTAAGCCCTGGAATCACCCTCACACACACACAAAAAAAACCCATTAGTCCTAAATCAAAGTGCAATCTTGTGTCTTTAGTTGGATGGTAGAAATGAAATAAAAGAATTAGAACCACATTTAAATAATTATGATTGTTAGGGCGTCACCTGTGGCTCAAAAGAGTAGGGCACCAGATCCATATACTGGAGGTGGTGGTTTCAAACCCAGCCCGGCCAAGAAAAAAAAAAAATATGATTATTAGAGAATAAAAATTTTGAGATAATAATGTCATAAATTTATAAATATTAGGGGTTTCCACCATCCACAAGAAGATAGGAAACTAAGAATGAAATGATATGAAAATAGTACTTGTCACCTCAAATTCATTGCTAGGTGAGTCATCACATTTGAAAAGTAAAAAAAATTAGGTCTCCATAAAATGTATTGTCCTAGACCACTGACTTATATAAATTAGAAATTCAGCCAGTACGCAAAAGAAATCTCCTACTGCTATTTACATTAATCACATTTTCTTTTTGCTAGCTTACTTTATTGTAAGAATATATTATAATACACATTTAATGTAGAAAATATATGTTTGATTGACTATTTGTTATTGGTAAGGCTTCGGGTCAATAGTAGGCTATTTGAGGAGTCAAAAGTTATACATGAATTTTTGACTGTGCAGAGGTCAGTGCCCCTGACCCTCCATGTTGTTCAAGAGTCAACTGTAAGTACATACGCATATGTATGATTAAACATATGAGTATGATTAGCATGAATTTCCCTCATGCTTAATGTTAGAGATAGCTCAATAGTCAGGAAATAGCTTCCTCTTTTCTTTCAGCCTTCTCTCACTTTCTCCTCCTGGCTTTCTCCCTTTCTTCTTTTCAATTTTTTCTTTTATTCTTCCATTTAACAAGTATTGATTGGAAGCTTCTCTAACAAGTAAACCAACTAATATATCTTCAAATAGTAACACTATGTATTTTCTGGAAGGTATTTTGATGAGTTGTTTTTTTCTGCTCACAGAAAAATATTATAGGATATGGCTAGAAAGTAAAATTAGCCAGAATATTTGGTTCAGCATATTGCTTTAACTATTTATTTTGAAATAATTCCATACTTAGAAAAAACATAAAAAATTTACAAATAGTTACAGGGGAGTACAAAAAATTTCATTATACTTTTCACCCAGATTCTCCAAAGATTAATACGAATACATTGCTATTTCATCCCACTTATTTCATCTCTGTTTCCTTCTGAAATGTTTGAGAGTAAGTTATAGACACAAGGCCCCACTACTCCTAAATCTTTCAGTGTGCATTTCTTAGAAACAGAACATTTTCACAGATAAGCATAGCATGATTATTAAAATCAGGAAATTAACATTGAAACATCACTATTAGCTAACTTTTAGGCATGATTTAAATCAAATTTAAAATTCAAATTTTCTTAATTATCTCACCATTGTTGTTTTTAGCAAAAGAGAAGAAATATTCTTCTGTCCAGCATTTCATTTAAGGTCTCACATGGTCCTTAGTTGTCATGTTTTTTAAATCTAGAACACTTCCTTGGGCTTTCTATTTACACTTTCTAACCTTGACATTTTGAAGAATATAGGCCATTTCTTTGCATAGACTTTCCCTTGATTTGGATTTGTCAGATATTCTTTATGATTAGGTTCAGGTCATCCTTTTTGGTGTAGCAGTAACCTCAGAAATGCTGTGTTCTCCTCGGTGCCTAATATCAGGAAGTTCATGATCATTGATAAAGATTTCAACTTTGATCACATAGTTATGTTGCTATCTGCCAAGTTTCTCCACTAGGAGGCTATTATTTTTTTCTATTTTAAATTTAATGTGAATCTTTTGGGGAAAATATTCTATTTATTGTTGAACTGAGTAAGTTTTAGCAACAGTTGATGATTCTGCTTCAAATAACTTTTGCTCTGGTGTTTCCTCAATGGTGATGTCCGGATTTTTTCACTAGTTCTATGTGTATTAGTTTACATTCTATTGTAAGGAACAATTCTATCCCACAAATTCATTTATTTATGAACCTACAGGTAATTATTTTATTCTGTACTCCATTATTATCACTATTTATTTTAGAATTCAAAATTTCTGAGATTGACCAGATTTGAATCACTTGTATTTTAATTGAATAACATATCCACACTGAAGAAGGTGAGTGGGGAGCTGATTTGAATACATTTTGAGCACAGTATTTTGATTATTTGGTCTTTGTTAAAGACCAAAAAAACAAAAATTATGCAAGTATTCAATGCTAATTAGTAACTGTTTTTCCATTGCAATATGAATTAGCTATTCTGAAGCTGCTTTATGTGATAGTAGTTAAACAAATAAGAAAATTAATTGTTGATAGTGAGAACTTAGTATTTCATTGTTGGAGAAGAGACTGACATGTATAGAAAATCTAGGGAAAAAAAAGCAAACATTATGTTGCATTGTAATTAAAAGTTTTACTATAATCTCAAGGTTTCTAATAGATATAAAGACCTATGACATAGAAATAAATACAGCTGCCTGCATGTGTAATTGTGTATACATGTGTATGTTGAGTCTGAGAATGCCTGTGGTCTGGTATAATGACTCAACTTTTCATAGATTGTCTACTAACTCTTTATGTGTACCCTCTAAAGCTCCTAGCAAGTAACAAACTCATTGAATTAGGGCTTGTTTTCACTCTAGTTATACAGATAAAAACAAAGGAGTTTATGATTATTAATTACAATGACATCCTTAATGTTATTATTGATTACTGCTTTCATTACTCTAAGACAGTGGTTCTCAACCTTCCTCATGATGCAATGTATTTTCATTGTTACAAAGGGGTCGTGACCCACAGGTTGAGAACCATTACTCTAAGGGCTAATTTAAGTGTTCCTAGGAAGTTGGGAACGAGGGAAGTAAACTGATTGTCAGAGTTAAACCATAAGCTGAACATTCAACTCAATGAAGATTAAAAGAGACTCTGTAAATCCATATCATGCCATCAAGACTTGATGGTAACCTGATGGAATGTATTAACATATCTAAGAAAAGACTATGTCTAACAGAATGTAGAGCTGGCAGAAATGCAGCAAGAAGCAATTATAAGAACACAGACTGGTTGTTCCCATCATCAGTGCTGTCTAGGAGGAGAGATCATCACTATGCATCGAGGAATTAGTAATTTCATTCTTAGTGGGTGCTGTATTGCTGTAGTTTGGAGAGGCATGCATTACAAACTTATGTAAGATTGAAATCTTACATTGAACTCACATTGTCCCATACCATACCCACCACAAAACTTTTAGATCTCAATTTGGCACAGGGGATGTTAACTGGGAGCCAGTAGAACCACCCGAGATGTCATTAAGCCATCTTGACAGTTACAGCTCTCCCTGTAAACTACTGTATTTGCAGTTTCATTCTATCTTCAGTCTCATATACTTGGTTACTGTAAATCTGTGCAAGTTACTTATGCAAGTAACCATTACTTATGCAAGAGAACCATTACTTTAAGGGCTAATTTACATTACCTGCATAATTACATTACCATGTACTAAGGGAAAATTGGGGTTTTAGCTATGAGATTACAAACAGGAAGCTTCTTGGGGAGAAATTATCAAACCTCTTTGAATCTCCAAATTAGGTTTATTGCGGTCTTCAAAATTCTATTGCCACAAACAAATCATCTCGATTACATGAATTTATTGATTTCCAACTCTTAGCCAGCCACCATGTTAGGTGTTCTGCCAGTAGGATTGGATTTATTCATATTACACATCAAAATATATAATGCCCCAATTCAAACATTTTTATACATAGAGAACTATAATCAAAATACAGTTTACTTTTAAGCCAATAAATAGAAACTTATAAGCCAATAAATCTTTTTCAATAGAAGCACAAATAGAATCTGATAAATAAACTTACTTATAATTTTCTGTCGTTCCCAACAAATAGCTTATTTTCTATCTAAGAAATAAGGTTGGTAATGATTTTAGACCAGGCACCGTGCAATTCTGGTAATTTTTAAAGAATAATCTTCTGTACCCATTTGATTAATTTTGTCATTGCTAGAAAGTTTTTTTTTTTATTTTAAATGAGCATCCTAATGACTTTTGAATAATTAAAAAGTAGAGACAACCATTTAGTGCAACAATCTCACTGCCAAGAATTTACTCCACAAATAGATATACTTGCAAGTGTGTGCTTAATATATGAATTTGGGTGCTAGGTACAACATTATTTCTAACAGCAAAACTTTGTGGGAAAAAATGTCTGAGTGTGTAGCAAGTGTGGATTGCTTAAATAAAATATGGTAGAGGCACATAATAGAACATAAGGTTTCTGTTAAAATGAATTAAGTACATCTGCCATGGCATCATAAAAAGCTCTTAAAATATAGTACCAAATTTTAAAAAGGCAAAGGACAAGGAGTGCAGATACTAGCATTACCATGTAAAGAAAATTTGTACAATCAACATGGTGGTGATTTATACATGCCTATGTATACACACAGATGACAGTGTTTGTGAGTTTCGTTTGTTTGCTGCAGAAATATGCTAACATGTTAGCTTTTTATTTTATTGATATATAATATTTTACATATTTATGAGGTTCATGTGAAAGTCATATGCGTAGAAGGTACAATAATGAAGTCCCTGTATTTAGACTGTCCATCACCTTGAGTATTTATCATTTCTATGTGCTGGTAGGGTTTCAAGTCCTCTCTTCCACTTAGTTTGAAAATATTAGATATCATTGCTAAATATAGTCACCCTTTTCTGCTATCAGACACTAGAACTTATTTCTTCTATATAACTGTATCTATTAATTAACTTCTCTTCCTCTCTCCTTCCCACCTACACATATTTCCCAGTCTTTGGTATCTATCACTCTATTCTCTATGTTCACAAAATCAAGTTTTTTAATTTCCATGTGATAATGAAGAGTATACACAATTTATCTTTTGTGCCTGGCTTGTTTCATAAAGTCGATTAACATAATGAGTTGCAGTTTAATCCATTTTACTGAAAATAATATCATTTCATTCTTGTTTTAATGGCCAAATAGCATTTCATTGTGTATACATACCGTATTTTTTTATCCATTCATCTGTTGAAGGACACTTAGATTATTCCATATTCTTTTGTTATTGTGAATGGTGCTATGATAAACACATGAATGCAGATATTCTTTTGATATACTGATTTCCTTTCCTTTGGACAAATACCCAGCAGTGGTGGGATTGCTGGATTATATGGTAGTTTTATTTTTAGTTTCTGTTAAGATTCCTGCTCTGTCCTGCCTCTCCCTGGCCCTGTAAAGTGCGTGAATCTCATTGCTCTTGACTTAATTTAGTAGTCAGTTGTGTGACATCTGCTCTACTCTAGATATAGTCTCCATAGATGACCAGCCTTTCTGTCTGTTTTACACACTCTTTGGAACATTGGTGGCCACAGCCTCCAACCAGTGGAGTCCTCTGAATGAATCATCCAGAGGGATTCATATCCTATTTCCCTAGTAATCTTCCTCTCTTCTTGTCCCAGAGAAGAAATTATACTGCTATATGTACATGTACATGTTTCACTTCTTTCCTAACTTACTCTTCTCTTCCAGATCTAGAGAAATATAAAAACTCAGGACTTGGTCCACAGTCATTTGACTCTCTACCTATACATCCTTCATAGCTGAAGAAACAGGAACCGATGGCTTTTTTTTTTTTTTTTTTTAAGAGACAGTCTCATTATGTCACCCTTGGTAGAGTGCTGGGGCATCATAGCTAACAATAACCTCCAATTCCTGGGCTTAGGTGATTCTCTTGCCTCAGCCTCCTGAGTAGCTGTGACTACAGGCACCTGCCACAATTTTTTATTTTTTTGTTGCAGTTTGGCCATGGCTGGGTTTGAACCCACCACCCTCGGTATATGGGGCCAGTGACCCACTCACTGAGCCACAGGTGCTGCCCAGAACCAATGGCTTTTAATACTCTCTAATAGATAATAAAACCCCCCAAATTAGAGATCCAGCCTTAACTTCAATCCAGAACTCCATATTTACGTATTTTAATGCCTATTTCACAATTCCATGTGGCTATACAATAAGCATCTCTAAATTAATATCCCAACTAAATCCTTCAGTTTTTCTCCATTGCAGGTAATCTCAGTAGTAATCACTGAGGCACCCAGACTCCAAATTTGGCATTATCTTGGAGCCATCTCTTTCCCTTATATTTCCCATGCAAGTTATCAGGAAGCCCTTCAAATATGTTGAGAATCCTTTCACTTCTCCCACCTCATAGGTCCCACCCAGGTCTGAGCAACAGTTTTCTTTCTCCTGAAGTACTGCTTAGTCCCCTGGTTCTTTGTTCCCACTCCAGCCCCTCCCACTGTATTCATTATTCACAAAGCAACAGAAGTGCTCTTTTTATAGTAGAATCAGGTTGCTTTTTATAATTTTCTAAGGGTTTCCAATTATGGCTAGAATAAAATTAAAATTTTTTTAGCAACCCTTCATTATCATTTACTACTATACAACACAAATTCCCTGAATTTCATCAGATAAAATGATAAAATTACAAAACAATTAGGAATTATCTTGCAACAAATTAAAAAGTTCCAGCAAAAAAAAAAAAAAAAGAAGTTATAAAAGTAACCAAATTACAATCCGAAAACTGAAAAATATGGTAACTAAAACAACCCTGGTTGGAGTTAATAATAGAGTAAATGAAAAAGGGCAGGCTCAGTGAACTTGAACAATGATCAGCAGAATGTACTCAACTGGACTACAGAAAATAAATACAACTTAAAAAGACTCAGAGACCCTCGTGAACTTGGAAGACAATAACTGAAGAACTAGCAACCGTGTCATCTGAGTCCAAGGAAATGAGAAAAAGTGTAGATTAGGAAAATAGTAAAAAAAAAAAAAAAAAAAAGCAATAAACTTCTTAAATTTGACAAAAGTAATAAACCCATAGATTCAAGAAGCTGAGCCAAATCCAAATAGGCTAAATCTAAAGAAATCCACACTAAAGCACATCATAATTAAACCTGTGAAAATTAAAGATATTGAAAAAAACTTGACAACAGTCAGAAAAATGCATTCATTATAAAGGACTACCGATTCAAATGGGCATTTCTCATTGAAACCACAGAGGTCAAACGGAGAAATATGACATTTTTCAAGTACTCAAAGACAAAATTGTCCACTGCAAATTCTATATCCAGTGGAACTAATTTTTATCAACTAAGCCATTCTCCAATGAACTTAGAGAAATTGTTGCTATCATATCTACTCTTAAAGAAAGCCAAAAGGAGGCTATCCAAAAATAAAAGACTGGGATCTTCAGAAAGGAAAGAAGAACAATCAAATGAATAAAAACAGAGGTAATGTTGTCCCCAGGAGTTCCACAAGACCACACTGCCAAACGAGTTAAATTTAAAGAGGAGTCCTGGGCAACAACTGCCTCAGTGTCCCAACATGGGGTTTCTGAGAGCAGCCCTGAGTGATTAAAGGGTTGGGTTTTTAAGGCTTGGTTTGCATCCTGGTTGGCATGCAGGCTGTCCAGCTGCATTTGGGTAGGGTAGCAAGCAAGTATTGTACAGAAGCAGAATTTTCAGTTAGTCAGTCATATATCATACATCTTTGTTTTAATATTTTCCCACTATAAATTTTAGTTTCAGTACTTTTCCCCCATACATCTTAGTTTCAGTACTTTTCCCACCTGATATTGTTTAAAGGTCAGTTCAGGAACAGTTGGTACCTCCTGGTTCGTTTCCCAGAGAGTTAGCCAACCAAGAAACTAGGAGTGAAGTAGAAGCAAGAAATCAATTAGTACTTTCTCATTTATCTTGGGAGTGAACTAGACTTATTTCATTTTGTTGAGGGCTTGTGGCTCGGCAATTTGCCAGGAGTTAACTGGTATTTTTATACTTTAGCTTAGGCCTAACACTAAATGTAATACACTATTCTTCAGCTCGTGAGCTTTTTAAATCATATTTTATGATCAATGTAAAAATTATAATACCCTTTGATGTGGTATTCAGTGTATGGAGAGGAGATACTTATGATAATTAAAATTAAAAATAAGGGACTCTACAGAGACATAAAAGGAAGTCCAGTGTTTATGCTTCAATTGAAGAGCTAAAATGTCCACACAAGTAGGCTGATTCAATATTGGAAAACTAGTCAATGCAATAGGAATAAGAAGAAAAATAATTAAGATCTTATTGATAAATATAGAAAAAGCATTTAACAAAGTTCAATGCTTTCATGACAAAACACTCTCAGAAAAACAAGACTAAATGATAGTTTATCCATTCAATATATAGCATTTGTCTACTCCATTCAGGTTGACATAACAAAATATAATACACTAGGTGGTTTATAAACAACTGGAACTTATCTCTAAAAGTTCTGGAGACTGGAAAGTCCAAGATCATGGCATTGGTGTCTGGTGAGGGTCTGTTTCATAAATAGTTACATTGTCTTCTAATTGTGTTTCATATGGCAAAAAAGGAGCAAGGAAACATTTTGAGGTTTCTTTTGTAAGGGCACTAATCCCCTTCATGAGGGTTCTACCTTCATGACTTAATCATCCATCTATCAAAGCCCCCACCCCATTAATATCATTATTTTGGTGTTTACTATTTCAACACATGAATTTTGGAGGAATAAACATTCAGTCTATAGTTAACATTATGTTTAATATGTTAAGGTTGAATGTTTCTTCCATAAAATAAAACACAATGTCTGCTCTCGCTACTCTTATTCAACACAGTACTGTAAGATTTGACCATCTCAGTAACGCAAGATTTGACCATCTCAGTAACGCATAAAAGTCATATAGATTATAAAGAAAGAAATTAAGAAATCTGTATAACTGGCTACCTACTAAATTCCAAGTAATCTGCAAAAGTACCCTTGAAGTATTAAGTGAATTCTGGAAGCTCATAAGATACAAGACCAACACACAAAAATCAATTCCATTTTTACATACTAAAAATGAACATCAGAAACCAAAATTAAAAGCACAATACCAATTACCATTACTCAAAAGAAAAAAAAAAGAAGAAGAAAAGAAAGAAAATATACATGGGAGTTATATGCTGCAAAGTGAAATATACTGATAAAAAAATTAAAAAGACTTAAATAATTGTAGAAATGTATCTTATTCATGGATTGGTGGACTCAGCATGATAAAAAATATAAATTCTCCCTAAGTTGATCTATATATTGGTTTAACGCAATTCCTATCAAAATCCCAGTAAGGTTTTCATAGACATGGGAAAGTCATTTTAAAATTCCTATATAAAGGCACAGGTCAAGAATAGCTGAAACAATCTTGACAAAGAAGAACAGTGTGTGAGGAATCACTCTACAAGTGTTAAGTCTTACCATATAGATAGAGAATCAACATAGTGTGTTATTTAAGAGGAATAGACACATAGATCAATGGAATAGACAAAAAAACAAAAACAAAAACAAAACAACAACAACAAAAAACCCTCACAGAAATAGACCCTGCCAAATATGTAAAATTGAGATTTTACAGAGAAGTAGAAGTAATTTGATAGAGGAACAAGAAACTTTTCAACAAATGATGCAGAAGCAATGAGACATCCACAGGTATAAAAAATGAAACTCCTAAACATCACATCCTATATAAGCATTAGCTTGTTACCTAAGATGGATCATGGAGTTACATATAAAATCTAAAACTATAAAATATCTAGAAAAAAATACAGAAAAACTTTAGGATATAAAACTCAGAAAATAACTCTTAAAGTGGACAACAAATATATGATCCATAAAAAGAAAAATTGACAGATTTTCCCCCATCAAAATGAAAACCTTTTCATTTATGAGAGACCCTATTAAGAAGATGAAAATATAAACTACAGACGGGGAGAAAATATCACATATTTGACAAAATACTAATATTCAGAATATGTGCTCTTATCTCATACCATATACAAAGATCAACTCGAACTGGATGAAAGACTTAAACATAAGACTTAAAACTACAAAACAACAAAAGGAAAACACAGAAGGACAGAAGGAAAAACTACACAACGTTGATCTGGGTGATGATTGTTTAGATTTGATCCCCAAAGTGCAGGCAACAAAAAACAAAAATAGGTAAATGAGATTACATCAAAATGAAAACCCTCTACACAAAAAAGCAATATCAACAGAGTGAAAAGGCAGCACACCCCTCATCTGTTAAGGGGTTACTATGCAAAATATTTAAGGAACTTAAACAACTCCACAGAAGGAAAACAAATAATTTGATTAAAAACTGGGCAAGGAACCAGAATGGACATTTCTCAAAAGAAGCAGTACAAAGCATCATCAGACACATGGAAAAATACTCAACATCACTAATCACTAGGGAAATGCTAATTAAAACCAAAAGGGAGAATTACCTCACACCTGCTAGAATGGTGATTATCAAAAGAGCAAAAATAACAAGGGCTGAGGAGGAGGGGGAGAAATGGGAACCCTCCTATGCTGTAGGTGGGAATGTAAATTAGCACAGTCATTATGGAGAACTGTATGGCAGTTCCTCAAGGAACTAAAAATTGAATTACCGTATGATTCAGCAAACCCACTTCTGGGTATTTACCAAAAATATTTGAAATCAAATATGTCAAAGAGATGTCTGCACTTCAATTCAGCGCTGTGCACAATAGTCGAGTTAGGGAATCAGTCTAAGTGTCCAAAGGAAAGGTGGTATATAGCCGTAATAAAATACCAGTCAGCCTTTTTAAAAAAGAAATTCTGTAGCTGGAAAATGTTCTTCTTAGCAAAGTATCACAAGAATGGAAGAAAAAGTTACCAATGTACACAGCCCTACTAAGAAACTAATTTATAGCTTTCATATGAAATCATAAATCATGATTTCCCCATATACCCCATAAATATATACAATTATAATTTATAAATTTACAATTTTTTTAAAAAAACCATTGGTGATAATTAGAGGAAAGTGAAATAACAGTTATGATTGAAGATATTTTATTGATGTTTATTTTCTTAGGGATGATAATGGTATTGCCATCATAGAGGAGAATGTCTTTTTCTTAGGAGATATACATCAAAATATTGAGAGATGAGAGTCTTTATGCTTACAAAATGCTTTCTTCTGGTTTAGAAAACCAAAATAAAAAGTGCATATGGTGAGACAGATAAACAAACAGACCGAAGTGGGTAGGTTAACATTGTAAGTCCAGAAAAAGACAGTCAGTGTTATATTCTTTCAACATTTCTGTAGGTTGGAACATTTTAAAACTAGAGAGGCTGGGGGGAAAGGATGAATTTAAAAATACTATTACATTTGAAATGAAAGAGGTATTATTTATCTATGTGGTATTTTACTTTGTTATAAATTATTATGCTCATTGTGAATTTTCTAATATTAAAGCAGACCCATGTAAGAAAATGTTATTACATGCCTTTTGTACAAAATAACATTACAGCCAGTATTTGTGCGTGGATGTTTGGACACACTCATAATGTATCTAGAAGTCTAGTATGGGTAACCTTCAATTCTACATGTTGCTGTATGCTTGAAATATCTCATTAAAATAAGACACATTTATAGATGCCAACTTAATAAAAATATAGATATCTCAAAAACAATTGAGCATGTATATAGCATATAATTAAAATCACATTAAGTAAAATGTGAAATGTTTTTTAAAAGATCAATCTTAAGAAAAATTCCACTAAGGACCTAACCCAAAAAGTCCATGACACTTTATTTATTTATTTATTTTTTTGAGATAGAGTCTCACTATGTCACCCTTGGTAGAGTAAGTGCCATGGTCTCACAGCTCACAGCAACCTCAAATTTTGGGGCTTAAGCAATTCTCTTGCCTCAGCCTCTCAAGTAGCTGGGACTACAGGCGCCCACCACAATGCCCAGCTATTTTTTGTATTGAGTTGCCATTGTTGTTTGGCAGGCCCAGGCTGGGTTTCAACCGACCAGTCCCAGTGTATGTGGCTGGCGCCCTAGCCACTGAGCTGCAGGCGCTCGGTGACACTGAGCCCTGTGACATTTTCTTAAACCACAAACTTGTGTGGAATATTCCCTCACACAGGCCAAGAAAAATGCTGGTGAATGTAAGATTCACAGAACCGGGGTGGGGAGTGGGGGGGGAAATGGCAGTGCTCCATATTAGATCTGATTTCTCAGTCTCCACCAATTCCCACACCTGGCCAGGCAACAGAAATATCAAAGGAGCTTATTAAATATACAGAATGTTGGTGGTGTGGAAACATCTCAGTCTCCACCAATTCCCACACCTGGCTGGGCAACAGAAATATCAAAGGAGCTTATTAAATATACAGAATGTTCTACCCCATACCTGTTGCCTCACATTCTGTGGGTTCATTGTCAGGAATATATCTATCTTTTAAGTTCTTCTCAGTAATTCCAAATCACAGCTGAGTATGAGATTCCTTGAACAAATTATCATCACATGACTGAAACAGTTTCCCTTGAAAGGACTGATTTCTGTACGCCTAGAATATTTTGTTAAACATGCAATTATTCATAGTTATAGGCTAATGAAATAATAAGAACGAATGTATTGCATTTAAAATTGAATAACTGCTTGTGAATTATGTTTTTAAGACTTGGAGGCTACTGAATGCAGGACAAATTATTTTATTATCTATTTCTCAAGGCTCCTTTGTAAAAGGGGAGATGGCCATGAGATAGCAACGTCCAGCAATGAGTTATGGTACTGTATTTGTGCTTGTGAGGGGTAGTCATTTCAAGACCTTTATATTTGGGGAACTTATGCCAATCAGTGTATGACCAAGCATAATAGGTAGGCAAAATGCTGTGATTCACAAGGAATCAAAATTTAAATCTGCTTATAGAATTTGATATAGGTAAATGGAAAGTACATGTTTTCTTTCTAATTGCTTACACTTGGAGGTAAAAAGAATATTCTGGAATCTCTGCTTAAGTCTGAAGTAAAATCACCTAAGATCTAAGCATGTTACACAGTGTGCTGATATTTGCTTCTTTATGATTTACTTATAGTGAGTCTTCAATGGATGTTTTTACTTATAGTGAGTCCTCGATGGATGTCAGCACAGCTATGAGTCAGGGGCCACTCCCCAAATTTTCCCATTCAAGCTGACGTCTATGGGGTCTTGTGCTGAGTTTAACTAAGTAGGCCTTAAAATTTCACCTTTTAAAAATGTGTAAATAGCTGGGTGGTGCCTGTGGCTCAGAGGAGTAGGGCGCTGGCCCCATATGCCGGAGGTGGTGGGTTCAAACCCAGCCCTCGCCAAAAACTGCAAAAAAAAAAATAAAAAAAATAATAATAAAAAATGTATAAATAGCAACAGTGTGGATACACTTGAAGAGATTTTAGCAAAGAATAAAGCAGTGTCTCACTCTTTAAGGAAATATTCCTAATTGTAGCCTAAATACTACTGGTTTAAATATTAAGGCCACGTACCTTTTAACAATTTTTCAAAGTTATAGCCTATGTTACTATCCCAAACTCCTATATTTTAAGAGTTTTAAGGGAATTGTCATGCAATTAGCACGGAGGCACGCACAAATGTTGAATAAAACAAACCAAATTCCCTACATGCATTAAAGAAGCATCAAACTGCTAAAAATTCAAAACAAGTTTGGAATAAATTTGCGTTTCAGAGGAGAATAGCAATGTGTATATAGATAACAGATGCGCTCTATGTGGTAATAGGCACATACTTTGAACAATCAACTTTAAATGAGAATTAAGTGTTAAAATATGCACTTTATTAGAATAAGTTGCTCGCTAAATGAAGAAAATTAATGTGTGCTTAAAGGATAGGTAGTAAGAGAAAGAGTTATTTAATCTTTTAAATAGCGTGTAAAAGCATTTTTATACAACCAACAGTTCTCAAATCAATTAAATACAGGAGTGAAATTCCCTGTCTTGTGGGGTGATTTTTCTTCATCCCCCTCTCCACTGCAGACTTTGGGAAGTCGCACACATTCTCATCCAGGTGCACTCTGGTTTATGTGGCTCATCTTAGCAGATGCCTTGCCAATCATAAATTAAAGGAAGACTTTATTGCCTCTCATTTTTTCTGACATTATTAGGCTTGCCACAGGACTGGATGCGGCATTTTATGAGACCTACTAAATCCCTCTTGGTGTTTTGTTACATGTAACTCTATTTCTTTGCCATCGATAACTTATTAAAACACACACGCCCGTGTGCACACACACAACTTTATGGTTAGAACAAAAATTTCAGGGGCTATCTTTAGAGAGCTGGTTTATAGTACCTTCAGCACTGAAGGCTGAAGGCAAAAAATCTGACTATCTTTGATCATGTCCAAATTGCTAGTTGAATGCCAATCGTCTCTATAAAAATGGGAATAATTCAATCTTATTTATTATTCTCTTTCCCTTAAAGTTTAATAAGCGTCAACATTTGTAATTCTTAGGAGGTTTTCACTTCTATTATTAGATATATTGGTGTCTATAAAAAGAACAAAGAGAATAATTTTCCTTTGGAAAGACTAGTGTTCAAAAGAGTGGCAGAAGATATTCTGCTTTAGTGCTGTATCCAAATAAAATGACACGGAACAAGATTTGTGTCAACCTTTAACTTGCTTTATGCATGTTCTCATTCGAGGATCAAAGTGCTTTTATGACACTTGGGATATGAATTCTTAAGTGGACTCAGGAGGATCAAAAGAATCTAAATCCAGTCAATTCAGAATTATTCTCCTGTGAGATCTCCAAGCTAGCTACTTCCTCAATACTTTAGCCCATCTCTTCTACTGCTTTGCTTTCCTTACTATTACTCTTTTTCCTTTGTTAAATGGTTCCTGAAAACAGAAACTCATCTAGGTCTTCTGGGGTGTGTGAGTACATCATGATTTGTACTGAAATTCACTGAGACCTTCCACAATTCCTTAGGAAGGGGTTGTTCCTTCGTGTCTTCACTGCATTACCTAAGGGGGCTTCAATAACGGTTTTCTTTTCTTGTAGAGAAATTCATCCTCAGGGATGGTGTTAATCAGAATTTTCCAGAGAAATGGAAATGGAATCAATAGGATATACATACATATGTAAAAAATAAGATATATATGTGTGTGTAAAAAACAAGAGATGTATGTGTGTGTATATATACATATAAAGAAGAATTAGAAATTATTGTTAGAAACTGGCTCATATGATTACAGAGACTGAGTTGTCCCCAGAGCTGCAGTTGTCATGCTGATATCCAGGAGCTGATGGACACTTCTAGTCTGAGTCCTAAGGCCTGTAAACCAGGAAACTGATGATATTAAGTTAAAGTCCGAGTCCTCAGGCAAAAGACCAATATCCCAACTCAAAGGCTGGCAGGTGGGGAAAGAGAATTCTCTCTCACTGAGTATTTTTGTTCTATCCAGGACTTCAGCAGCTTAGATGAAGCCCATTGCCTTGAGGAGGCCAATCTGCTTTACTCAGTTTATCCATTCAAGCAATCTCATCAAAAACACTCTCACAGATGCACTCGGAATGATGTTTGACCAAATGTCTGGGTGCCCCGTGGCCTAGTTAAGTTGATATATAAAATTGGTGGGCATAGGAGTATGCATTGTAGTAGAGGCAATCAGTGTATGAGGTCACAGGTTTCTGTATCACATATATTGGAATTCAAACACTTGAAAATCAAATCTCTTCACTACTTACTAACTATAAAACATTGGTTAAATTTAATATCAAAATCTTAGTTTCTCAATTTTTTATCTGAGACAGAGTCTCACTATGTCACCCATGGTAGAGTGCTGTGACATCACAGCTGACAGTAACCTCCAGCTCTTGGGCTTAAGCAATTCTCTTGCCTCAGCCTCCCAAGTAACTGCGACTACAGGTGCCCCCCACAAGCCCTGGCTATTTTTTGTTGTTCTTGTTGTTGTCATTGTTGTTTAGGTGGCCTGGGCTGGGTTTGAAGCCACCAGCCTTGGTGTATGTGGCCAGCACCCTACCCAATGAAGGTGTTGCCCAGTTTCTCAATTTATTAATGGAGCTAATAATGCCTGGAAGACTTTACTGATGAATAAATAACATGATGTTTGGAAAGCACTTAGCAGAAAACCTGCATCTGTCTGCTAGTATCAGCATCATACAGCAGTTTAAGGGACAAACAGAGACAAGTAAGAATCTTGCCTCTGACAATTTCATCTAGGAGTTTGACTGGATTACTTGAATTTTCCTATATTTTCATTTCCTCACATAATAAACTGTCTCTTTTATAGGTATTATGGGACTGAAATGAAATAGTTCAAAGTGCTTATGTAGTTTCCTGCTTGGTCAACATTGGTGTATTTCCATTTTTGGTGTTCATGAATAGAGCTGCTAGGGACATTTGAGTATAAGTCCTTGTATAGACATATGTGCTCATTGCTCTAGAGTAAATACTAACAATTGGGTTGCTGGGTCACACAGAAAATGTATAGTTAACAGTTTAAAAAAAACAAACTGTAGGCGTGATCCCCACAATATCATTCTCTTCACCCATCCTCCCCCCTGCCCTCCCCCTCCCCTTTCCCGTAGTCTAGGGCTCCATTTGGATTGTAGCTTTCCTAAGATAGCTAACAATTAGTTTCATAATAGTGTTGAGTACATTGGATACTTTTTCTTCCATTCTTGAGATACTTTGCTAAGGAGGGTACATGTGAATTTGTCTAAAGGTTGAATATAAATGTCTTAACACAACAATTATGAGAAAGACATGATGGCTATGTTAGCCAGTTGGATGAGAGTTTTCCAAACTGCATATGGAAGCAACACACTGTATCCTATGATAGAATTAATGTACGCAATTATGATCTAATAAAAATAAATTTAAAAAAATTAAAAAAAACAAACTGTTTCCTCAAGTAATTGTGAAATTTTTTATTTTTAGCAGCAGTATCTGGGAGTTCTAAGGGCTTAACATCCTTCACAACACTTGGTGTGGTCAGCCTTTTAGAACTTAGTCATAAAAATGAGTAGGTAGTGGCCACCGTTCAGGGTTTTAATCTGCATCTATCTAAAGACTAAGGGTGCTGAGCCTTTTTAAATATGGTTATTTGTAATTTATATAACTTTTTTTTTAAACTTTTGCCCAACATTTTTATCATGAGATTTGACAGCTTGTTATAGAGTTGCAAGAGTTCTTTATATATTCTGTAAACCTTTTATTAAAAATGTCTTGTAAATATTTTTTTCACAGTGTGGCTCGCACTTACATTTTTCTAGCAATGTCTTTCAAAGAGCAAAATGTTTTAATTTTAGTAAGTTCCTACATTATCCAAGGTTTTATTTTACAGTTCATGCTTTTTGTGTCATATCTAAAAATCTTTGCTTAACCTATAGTAATTTTAAAAAGAAAGCTCTTATGGTTACATGTATCCATTTTTGTTTTCTTATTTTTCTAGAATTATTATCCATTTCTTGTTAATTTTTATCTATAACATAAGGATCTAGATTCGATTTGTTCTGTGGGTATATCCAATTGCTTTAGCAGCATTTGCAGATAGATTTCATTTTCTTCAATGAAATTTCTTGGAAACTTTGCTGAAAATCAATTGACAAAATATGTATGGGTCTCATTTTGAACTTTCTATTCTGTTCCACTAATCAGCTGTGCTAGCACCACATGTGAAGGTTAATATCGTTTTCTTTTCCTATAGTCTTGCCTGTTCTGAAGTTTTTTATAGGAAACTTAACAATTCTTCAAACTTAACCTTCACAATTATATATTATGCATTGTGAAGTCCTTTATTCTTGACCTCTTTGACTTAGCATTATGCTTTGAGGGTAATCCATATGGTTATATGTGACCATAGCTTTACCTTTTAGATTTCTGGATACATCACAGATTGTTTATTGGCTGTAGAATTTAGTTATTTCTCTCATCATCAAAATTTTCCCATGATAGTTGAAGGGATTGGAAGATAAAGAAACATATAAAACAGGTTTCATAATTACTAGAAGTTATATTATAATAATACTCTCAGAAATCATTTGCTAATGCAAAAGGTATTATTAAACATCAGTAAAAACCTGGTTTGTTTGTACTGAGTTACATGAACCTATGGTGAATTCTGTCTTCAAGACAACTGTGTGTGTTTTCAGTGAAAGTTTGGTTAAAGAGTGAGGATAAGGAACATTCATAAACCATGATGATGGTAATAATGGCAAAACTGACGTTTTTGACATTCTTTGATTGTGCCAATCAAATGTTCCACATGATATCATCTTCCTTCTGCCTGAAAATATCCTTTAACATTTTTAGTAGTGCTGATCTGCTGGTGATAAAGTCTTTCAAAACTCTCCTTTGAGAATGTCTTCACAGAGCTTTCATTTTTGAAAGATACGTTAACTGTTCTGAAAACTCTAGATGAACAACCTTTCCCCCCAGTTGTTTGAAGATGCCTCTCCATTATTTTCTGGCTTGCATAGTTTCTAATGAGAGGTCTTCTGTCATTCTTATCTTTGCCTTTTTGCAATGTGTCTTTTTTTCCTGGCTGCTTTTAAGAAGTTTTCAACCACTTATTTTTTAGCAATTAGTCTCTTATGCATATTGATGTGGTGTTCTTAATGTTTACTCTCCTTTGGTTTGTGGAATTCTTGGATCTGTGGTTTTAGCCTTCATTAGATTTGAGAGTATTTTTACCATTGTTTTTTTCTGCTCACGTCTCTGCTTTGTGGTCTCCATTGGCATGTTTATTAGAAAGATTACTATTGCTCTACAGCTCCCTGAAGTTCTGTACCTTTTTTGCTTAGTCCTTTTTCTCAGTGCTTTACTTTGAGTATTTCCTATTGCTAGACTTTGAAGTTCACTGATCTTTTCTGTTTTGAGGATTATGCTTCTGTTAATCACATTTACTATGATTTAAAAATTTCTAATATTAAATCATTCCTTTCTAGAAGTTTGTGGCAGTGTCTTTATGCCCATGCCTCTCTTTTCATGGTAGTCATATTATTTTTTAAATCTTTGAGTATATACTTAAATTTATAACATTTTCAAGGTTCTTGGGTATAATTCCATCATCTCCATTGCCACAGAGATTGCTTTGCATTGTGTCAATTTTTTATTTATTATTGAATGTTATAGATTTTGTGTTGTCAGTGTTGGATTTTATTTTTTAAGCCTGTTGTGGATTACTTTTATTATCCCTTTGAGCTTTTTTTTTTTAAGCCACATTACTGCTTACTCTAATCTGGGTCTAATTTTGTCTCACTATTAAGGTATACCCCTTCAGAAAACTTCATCAATTCCTCTATTACAAGGACTTTCCATTTTGACTGGTAGAAATGCAAATATCCTCAGCCTTGTGTGAGCTTTGTAAATAATTCAATCTAATGTTTCCCAGTTGTTCTTTCCTTGAAATATTTTGTCCCACTCATGTGCAAATTAGTTCTCAGCCAAAGACTCAAGGGGACCATGCATGCAAATCTCTAGAGCTCCTTTTATCTACAGGCCACGCTTATTCAAACTCAGCTCTCCATACTTTTAGCCCAAAAGGATTGCCAGATTTTGTTCCCCTCCCTATGCTATGGTCTAATAATTGCATCTAAGCAATGAGGTGGGCCAATAATACGGGTTATCTCATTTGATTTCCTTTTCTCAGTCATAATAATCACACACTGGCTATTGTTTTTTTGCCTAAAATCATTGTTTTATTTATTTCTCTCTGATTATATAGTTACTTACAGCAAAGGGTAATTCAATTGCAATTAGTTCTTCAGTGAAAATTATAAAAGTATTGTTGCAAGTATTTTTAAATGAGATAATTAAAGTATAAAAGGTAAAAATTCTTTCCATCTTGCTTCTACTTCATTCCTCCTCCCTCCCCAGTAGCAATTACTGTCATGAGTGTAGTGTATAAAGAGAAGTACTTCATTTTTTTAGGAAGATGAAAAATGAGAGAATTTAGTTTGAAGGTCATTAGGTCTAGAATGTAGTGTTTCACAAGAAGATTGTATCAGGGTGAATTGAAAGAGTAGAGAGGCAACATAGTAATTTGGATGAGGAAAATTCAATAAAAAGAATTATTAGTTAGGCATGGTGACTCACTCCTGTAATCCTATCATACTGGAAGGCTAAGGTGGGAGGATCCCTTGAGTTTAAGAATTTGAGACCAGCCTAATTAAAGAGCAAGACCTATCTTTACTAAAATTAGAAAAGTTGTCAGGTACGTACATGTAGTCCCAGATACCTAGGAGGCTGAGGCAGGAGGATTGCCTGAGCCCAGGAGTTTCAGGTAGCTGTGAGCCAGACTGAGGCCATGGCACTCTATTTTGGGCAGCAGAGTGAGATTATGTCTCAATAATAATAATAATGATAACAAATAAGTAATAAATGAAAAAGAATTATTTACTAACTAGGAAATTGAAGTGATAAGGGACTGGCTAGTAGGAAGTAAAAATAACTCCTGATAACGAAAGGGTAGGAGGGTGCTGGATATAAGGAGCAGAAATGGCTGAAACTGGATCTCTGGGATTTGTCAGGCATTCTCCTTCTAGGACTGCTGTAAAACCTGTTCACAGGAATCTGTCTCACTGGAGACATTCCAGTATAAAACCACAAGAAGCAGAGGCAGAGGTGCTAGGGAAAGCCAGTGGCCATTGGGTACCATTTATTGCAATGTATTATAGTTGCTGAGCCACTGCATGACTTTCCTGAGAGGGGTGAACAATCACCAGAACCAGGAAGCAGACTCTTGGTACCTGCAGTGTCTCTCTGGCGCCCTCTACTGATAAACCTTAACATTGTGCCAGTTGGAGAGGAAAGATGCTTCAAGGGCCCAGACCCATTTTATAGAGCAGCCAAAAGGATGAATTTGGAGCTGAGAGGCAATAAATCAATAACTAACACAAAAATGCATGTAACAATTGTATTCATTATTAGACATCCATTTGTTTTTGTTTGTTACTTAATGTATTTTTGCCTAGCAAAATGATCCTCCCCCCACAAAAATAATTAAGTGTCCACTTCTAACTTGTTAGGTCTGAAAGTGAATATACCATTTAAAAGTGAGCCCCTGCATCTGAGGGAATCACCTTCTGTAGAAGGGTAAACAAAGAGCAGAAGACAATATATGTAAAATATATGTAAAAAGCCTTGGAGACAAGCTGGGACGGTGCCCATCCTACTTACCTGACAATACTGTGACTTGTGATTTTACTCCATGACATTCCCCTTTAACTAGAACTCCAGAACTGGGAAAAACATGAGCCTGATGGATCCATTAACATATCAATGATCAAACAGGGTCATTAACAATTTTGTCATATTTCCCATCTATAATCATTAGAGGTAGAAAATGATAGCATCGTGTTTTGATATCTTGGAGACAGATGAGGAGAATCTGAGAAGGATTGATGCTCATTGCTTATTCCTGCAGTCCTTCCCACCCCAAAATAATGTGTCAGTAAGGACTTGACTGCATGGATGACCAGGTAGGGAAAACCCTGTTTATAATGCTGGGAAAGTGAGGCCTGAGCTCTGGAGAACCATGAAAAGACACAAATGCTACATAAAACGCATACTTAGCCAAATGCCAAATGGCCAAATAATAAAACCCTTATTGAACCAAGCCTGTGGTCTGAAACAAATACCATCATGATAAAATAAGGTTCTGGTGGGCGGTGCCTATGGCTCAAGGGAGTAGGGCACCAGCCCCATATACTGGAGGTGGTGGGTTCAGGCCTGGCTCTGGCCAAATACTGCAAAATAAATAAACAAAACAAATAAAAAATAAAGTTCTGGCTATCAAAATACAATCTTAAGTTTTATAAAAAAAAATGCAATTACTGATAAAAATCTATTATTATTTTGTTAGTCAAATTTTAATAGTGTGACATTTGATGATTAAAATAAGCACTCTTCAGAGCCCAGTATATTAAACAATAGTGCCTGAGATTGTTGGCAGCACATGTAACTGTTGATGATCACTATTCGTATTCCCTGCTGCTGATGTCATTGTTGCCACCTAATTATTCTGCTTTTCTTCATTAGAGGTAGAAAATGATAGCATCGTGTTTTGATATCTTGAGTCCTTCTCAAATTCTCCTCATCTGTCTCCAAGATATCAAATACATCTTCATCTAAATACAAGGCATTTACTGTAGTGTATCACTACCAAGACTTCTCTTGTAGTCCTGCATTTTAAGATTTAGTCACTAGTAATATTGAAATCCTATTGAAGCAGTCCCATGAACTGAATGTTTTAGTACTGCTTGAAGACTATGCTTTTGTTATATTTTCAGACGCTGACTCTAAGTTGTTTTCTTCACTTAATTTATTTTTTGCCTGTAATATTATTTGAAGTGCTTACTGCTTCTCACAAGCCCTTGAGACACATTTTTCCCTATAGCCTCAATCTAAGAATTTGGCAGCAATGTTGTTTCTAGAAAACAAGGTCATTTCTAGAATGTGTTTCCTTCCACATTGTTTACACACCAATTTTGTCATCTTCTAAGGACAATGATATGAAGATTTTTTAGAGCAGAAGGCACAAAAAAAGTGCTAACCACAGTATTTTTGTCACTTCTCAGCAAAGATCTGAAGCTTATTGGCAATGCACAGGTTCAGAGATGATGGATATTATGAAAGTAGGCAAGCAGGCTTGTTTTTTGAGGTCTCGAAGAGACAGTACTCAGAGTTCTCAAGTATATTCAAAAAGGGTGTCCAAAATCTCTAGGCAGGTGGCCAGAAAGCAGAGAACTTACTGAATTTCATGTCTTCTGAGGTAAGGATCCCCTCGTACGTCTGGTCAAACTGACTCAAGCTGACCAAAATATCCTTCCTTTCTAAGGCTGACCAATCTATTCTTCTAAACCTGAATTTTCTGGAAAATCCAGTACATCTTTCCTAGTCCTCTCGTTTTTGCCTTGGAAAAACATACAGCTTTCTCCATCCCAACCAGAGCTTTTCATTGATTTCACAGCCTCCCCCCCCTTTTTTTATGTATTCTTCCATTTTCCTTCTGTGTCTCAAATATGTGGTTTATATTCCTCACTGCCCAATGCTTTCCACTCATTTCTGATTCAGTTTCTATAATTGCTGCTCTGTGGAAAGACTGCCTCAGCAATTTCTTGGTTCCTTTGAGTCATTTTTCTTTAATGTCAGTCTTGAGGGTGAGGTGGAGAAGTAGTTACTATGTCATTACATTGTTTTTGCTTAATTGAATATTTTATACCTCTTTTAGGCATGGCACCGTAGCAAAAGGATTCCTTTCTTTCCTTTTTTTTTTTTTGAATAGACCTGATGTCTTTTGATTAATAACCTGCCCTCAATTAGCATATAATATATATTCATGAAAATTACAACAGCTGAAAACGTTATCTGAACTAAAAATTTAGCTGTTTATCTTTTGAAAATCTCGGCGAAAATCATTACATTTAATTTAGGATAAAAACAGTATAAAATTGTGTCAAATAAATCTTAATGGAACTGAGAAACAAAATCCCTTTACATAATACAGTTATAAAATATTAATTTAAATGTCAATTTTGACCTCTCTCAGTCTTCTGAGACCCTAGCAAGGGAATACCACATACACATGACATGTCAGATACAAACCCATGCTCTCTGAACGCTGTTAAAGGAACATTCCCCTTTCTGTGGACTCCCCATAGAATTCACCATAACAGCTGTTCCAAGTGTGTTCCACCCTCCTCAATACTCAGAAGGGGCATACTCAGTGAGGAGCTGTTAACCCATGGAGCTCGGTTCACATTTCCACAAGTGAACTCCATGTACATTTGCACAGGAAGGGGATATAATAGAAAACTGCAAAAGAGAGAGAGGAGCCATTATAAGTTCCTTGTAGTTCAGAGACATCACCTTGTCCTTCTCTGGGGAACTATGGAAGGATATTTAAACACGGTTTCCTAGGATCTTAGAAAGGGGCACCGCAGTGGTTACTAGCACCACCCACCTTTATCTGGGCTCCTTCCAGGAAGTGAAGAAAAGTAGGTTGTGGAACACTTGAAGTAGTGATTTTAAAAGGAGAAGAATTCTGGGGACAAAACTACCCAGAGAGAAAGGTGGCTGGGATTTGCAGTGGCAGGGAATCAGAGGTGTCAGAAGCAGAGCTCCAACTGACAAGTGAAAGAAAGCATGGCATGACAGGTCGGGGTAACAAGCTCCCCAAAGATGGGAGAATAATCAAGCCATCCAGCTACCAAAAAGAAGTTTTTTTCATGCTGATGTGGATCAGCTATACATAGCTCACTACAAAAATTTTGAGACAGACCGTGTTATGGTTCGTTATTTTATTTGCAAGAAATAAAGCATGCTTTGTAATTCACCTTTCAAAGTTTCTACTTTCTTTGCTTGTTAATGTCGCTGGGAGGGCTTCACTTGTTTCCATCCACGTGGATTTTATGTCTGATTTTTGTGTATTTCAAAACTTTCCTAAGGACCCACGGGTTGGGGTTTGGGGGTTCCAGCTCCCTGAACCCAGTTGACCTGGTTTAGTTACTTCCACTGAGCTAGAAAGTGCAACTAAGGCATGGTGGTAATAGAAACAAAAATGAATGAAATGAGAAAATAAAACTGGAGCAGCTCAGTCTGTGTGAACAGACAGCAGAAGTAACCTGCCCAAGATTTGGTGTAACAAACAGAAATTTTATTTAAGAGCAAAGGGAAAGTTTAGAGCACTTCCAAAGAGAGCTGGGAGTGGGTCCTCAGGAAAGAAGAGAGAGGAGACCGAAAGGCTCGCAGGGGTAGAAACGCTCTCTGCATTTGGAATTGGTTGCAAGTCTTTCATTGGCCTCCCTGCACCTTCAGGCTTCATTGGCCTTTCCTATTGGTCACTCGTTACCTAGGTTACCTCAGACCCACATTCTTACTGGACTTCCTGGTTCCCCAGCAGGGTTTTCCTCCCTCCCCCTTGAAGCCTCCTACCCAGTGTCTCTTCCCACCAGTGTGTTGGTTATAAAACTAAGCTTTGGATTTGCCTCTTCTTGCATATGCTTCTAGATGTACACTTACATTTTCACTTGTTTTAAAATGTTTGCAATATCCTACAATTGGAAGTGAAAATCTAGTTTATACTTCATTTCTGTTTAGAAAGAATTTTGGGAAAAGCAGAACTTGAAAAATTGGTCAAGTTCCCCTGGTGTTTGTGATCATCAGTATAATTGAAGATTTATTGAACACCGATTTTATGAGGCATTGTGTGTGATTGAAACCAATGCACATTGGGTGCTTATGATGTGCCATGCGTTGTGTTCAAAAATTCTCTCTTTAGCTGGGTGTGGTGGCTCACATCTGTGATCCTGGCACTGTAGGAAGCACAGCCAGGAGGATCTCTTGAGTTCAGGTGTTTGAGACCAGTCTGAGCGAGAGTGAGACCCCCATCTTTACTAAAAGTTAGAAAAAATTAGCAGGGGGTTGTGGCAGGGGCCTGTGGTCTGAACGACTCTGGAAGCTGGGGCAGGAGGATCTCTGCAACCCGAGAGTTTGAGGTTGCTATGAGCTAGGCTGACACCATGGCATTCTAGTATTGGCAACAGAAAGAGACTGTGTCCCCGCTCCCCCCACCCAAATCTTTTCTTTATATGAAGCATCTTGTTTAATCCTCACACCATCCTGTGATATCAGATCATTTTATAGAGAAGGAAACTGAGACTTAGAAAAGTTAAGTAACACGCCCAAGATTACATAGTTATTATGTGATAGCCAGAGGCTAAAAACAAGCTCTCCTTCTATTGAGCCTGAGGACCTGGGAAGAGGGACCAATCCAAAACTGGGCCCTACTGACTTCTTAGCTTTCACCAACATGGGAGTGGCAGACAGTGTGAGTTGTCACTTCGTAGAGGCAGGGTGCCAAACTCAGTGTTGAAGGCTAAGGAAAGTTTCCCAAAGGACATGATAGTTTAATTAAAAGGCTGAAGGATCAAAAGGAGCTAGCCAGTTGGAGAAAGCTCATGCATGCTTCAGGAAGAAAAGAAAATGAAACTGGAAAGGGCACTTACAAGGATGCAAAAGAACGTGGCTTGTTTATGGCTAGAGTTTGGAGTGAATGTGGCAACAGGTGAAACGAGAGGCATACCATGCTGCAGTCCATGCTGGCCTTAGATGTGTGCACCGCGCTGCAGTCCACCCTGGCCTTGCACGTGTGCACCGCGCTGCAGTCCATGCTGGCCTTGCATGCCGTTTTGAAGAATGAGTGAAAAGAAGTGTGGCATGAATACCTCACTCCTCTGGGGGGTTTCAACCTCCTGGCCCCTAAGGGCTATGCTTCAGAGTTTGGATACATTTGCACATAGGAAATTTTATTTATTTTATTTTTTTAGAGATAGAGTCTCACTTTGTTGCCCTTGGTAGAGTGCTGTGGCGTCACAGCTCACAGCAACCTTCAGCTCTTGGGCTTAGGTGACTCTCTTGCCTCAGCCTCCCGAGTAGCTGGGACTACAGGTGCCCGGCACAACACCAGCTGTTTTTTGTTACAGTTTGGCCAGGGCTGGGTTTGAACCCTCCACCCTTGGTATATGGGGCCGGTGCCCTACTCACTGAGCCACAGGCACCACTTGGAAATTTTATTTTTTATTTTCTGAGACAGAGTCTCACTTTGTCACCCTTAGTACAGTGCCATGGCATCATGGCTCACAGTGACTTTAAACTCCTGGGCTCAAGTGATTCTCTTGCCTCAGCCCCCCAAGTAGCTGGGACTACAGGCGCCTGCCACAATGCCTAGCTGTTTTTAGAGATGGGGTCTCGCTCTTGCTCAGGCTGGTCTTGAAACCATGAGGTCAGACAATCCACTGCCTCAGTCTCCCAGAGTGCTAGGATTACAGGTGTGAGCCACCATTCTCAGCCCACATAGAAAAATTTTGAAATATTCTGGAAGTCTTTGAGAGATCATGGGAAATAAGATAATTACTTCATAACTAAAGATCAGTAAATTCACCACTGAAAAATGAAACAGATGTATCCTGAAAATGAGATAGACTGATCTTGGCCTAAGCTGACTCAGGGCCAAGTATGCCAGGAAAAAAAAATCAAATACTTTTGGACCATTAGAATGGAACAAATTCAAGAATAGATTATTCATGAGATATTTTTGCAGGCACCTCAAAAGGGATTGAGACAGTAGGATCATGAGATAATATTTAATATTTTTAAAACATAATGAATGTCTCTAGGTGTGAAGTACTATACCGGATTTGAAAGAAAAGAATACAAAAGGGCAATGGTAATAGCTACCATTGATTGTGTACTTGCTAGATGCCTGGCAGTCTTCCAGATCTTCATTTATTCATACAGTTCTTCCAATTAAATGAAATTAATTTCTATAATGTTCATTTTGTAATCTGACGCATGGAGTGCAACTCTCCCAAGGTCACATGCCTTGTAAATACACAAGCTGGAGGTTTTTTTGTCAACATGCCAGTTCTTCTACTTTTGGCTAAGGCTAGGCATTATGCTTCTCTTTCTGTCTATATGCAGAGTAGATATAAAGTTCACATGCAATTTACTTTGTTAAACTATTTTAAACTGAACCCAAGCTTTATGCCCACCCTGTAGATGCTTTAGTTTTTATGCAGCAGGATAGTTTCAGGATAGAACCAGTGATTGGTGACATTCACACAAGATTTAGGATGTAAAAGGAAAAGCCACCCTCTTCACGAGGTCACATCAATCTGTTTCAGCGGCTTTCTCTCGAAAGTGACTTCACAGAACTCAAGTGCACATTACAAGAGCCCATTGTGGGGCAAGGTGAACTGGTTTCTCTTGAGCTGAGGTCTTTCTAGACACTCCAGTGTTCCATCCTAGTGTTGCCAGTTTCTCTGACTTTCAATAACAACCTTCAGTTTCTTACCCATTCATATTAGGCTTAGATCAGTTACGTTTTGCTCCAGAACACATCCCCTGAAAATTAAACAAACACTATTTTATTTATTTTGCAATTCTTCAGGGGCAGCACGGTAGTTCACTGGGGCTGGGCCAGCATGGCTGACGTCTTCTGGAGGCCCTTATGCATCTATGGTCAATTTGTGAACTGATTGGTAACTGAGGGTTTGCTGGTCACAGTCCCATGTTTGAAAGTTAAAAGACTCCTCATCAAGGTATCTGTCTGAGTCTGCTTCCACAGCAGAGTAGTGAGGTTTTGTCATAAGGCAGCAGTAGGGTTGCAAGCATCAACAGGAGAAGGAAAGCTCCATTGTTCATGATCTCATTTGATATTGTACCAATGGTCAAAGCAAGTTACAGGGCCAAGCCCAGGCTCACTAGAGAAGAGTGTATCCAAGAGCATGGTCCAGTAATAAGAGGAATTTGTGGCCTTTTTATAATTGGCACAAGTCCAGATTCCCATACCATAGCTATTATCTTTTTAATTTATAGTGACTCTATTTTCCTTACTGAATGTAGACTGTTACAGGATTAATAGTTGAATCAAGGCAGACTAGCTCAAGAGTTGGCACAAATCTTAATCATGATGTATTACTTTTCAAAAAATGTGTCATCAGAGGGCTTATAGTCTTGAAGAATATACTTTCTTAATTATTCTAAGAAGCAGAATAAAATTAAAACCAATTAAATGATTAATTATACTGGACCATATAGTAAAACATGGAGGAAGTATTGCTAATTTTGATGTGGAGGTGAGTTGGTTAAGGATAGATAATGAAAGAGATATCGAATCCTGATCTTCTAACTCATCTTGCTATGAGGCTGCCCATCGAAAGGGTCCATATGGTTTTGTCTCTGATATATATTCAAAGTAAAATTTTTTCTTTCCTCACTGTAATCTTCATCCCAGTTCCATATTTTGATTCACTAATTAATATATTTAACAAGTATTGATTGGGTGACTACCAAGCACTAGGTTACTTTCTAAGTGTGGGGATAGGGTAAACAAAAGAGATTTATCCCCTAAAGCGCTTGTATTCTAATGAATAAATAGAAAATGTAAATGTAAAATGTAACAGGTAATATAATATAATATTGAATTGGGATGAATACAAAGGAAAGTATTAAACAAGCAGAATCTGCTGGTAAGGAGTGAAAATTTAACCACCTTTAAAATGGTGCTTCAATTTTCTCTTCATTCTGTTCACTTTACTTTCCATCCATATTCTAAATTCCTTCTGACACTTCAAATAATTCCTTTCAGTGGGGAGGTCTGTGGTGATCCCCTGGGAGTGTCAGACTAGCTTGGTTTTTCATGTTGCCACAGTTCTTTTGCTGAAGTTTTCAGTTTGGAAACCTCTTCTCTCAGTTCAGGGCAATTAGGTTTATGGTGCACCTGCTCTCTATTGCTGAGAACTCTCCTATCTAGTGAGAAAGCGAAGTTCTAAGGTTCAATATTCGTTTTCTATTCCAGAGGATTGGTTTTTCAGGAAGAGGGTTGGATGTACTGATACTCTGTAATGCAGTCGTTCCACATTTTCCCTTTCCCCTGTGGTTGTCACAGTCCAAGCCAGAGCTGGGGTCTTCATGTGGAGGGCTGTGTTGGTCCCAAGGTCACTGTTGAAAGCTCATGTGGTGTGGCTGGGTAAGGTGATCTCCTTGGTGGCGGGAATTATAGGAGATTGCTCCACTTGTATCTCCCCTGGAGGTGGAAGTGGCTTCTGAGTGAGGCTATTGAGGCAGTGGCCATAGGTATCAGGGCTGTGGGTGTGGGCTCCACTCAGGTTCAGCTGTAATGGCAGCATGCAGCAGGGGGAGACTCTCGGGTACCAGGTCCATGGTGGACCATGAAGCACAGGTGTGACATTGCATGGTGCCACAGGGGTATGTTCCACCACTTAGCCCACAAAGCCAGGGGGACGGGGCTGCCAGAAGACTATGACCTCTCCCTCTGCACGTCCCACTGAAGCTAGTTATCATGGGACCTCTGAACGGCTTTGGCACCTGCTCCATTTGAATTGCCTATTGGGAAGGGGCTGCGTACTCAGCTCCCAGTCACAGGCATCTGACAATGCTGGATCACCTGCTCTCTCTTATGCCTGCAGGGGTGATGTGGATGTAGAGGCCGTGAAACTGATCCCTGTATATACCGGGTGATCTGGACCCTGGAGCTCAGAATGTCACTCACTGCAGTGAGCCAGGATCAGAGGCCAGTGGGTCCCTGCAGAGTGTGGTCTAGAGTACACACCATTGCTATACAATATCCAGACAGTTCCTGGATTGGTAGGAAGGCCTGTTGTGGTGGTGGGGGTCCTCACAGCTCACACAGTGGCCACAGGTGGAGTATGGAGCCCTGGGGTTCTCTCCTTTGTTCCTTTTCCAAGTGTAGGGGTCTCCCCCAGGTACCTTTGGGTCTTGGCAAGTGGAACTCCCCATCTTTGTCTCCTTTATCTTGAATGTCTCCCATTACATCTCTGATGATTCACAATGCTCTCTCCTCCAGGATCCATTCACAGGTGGGCATCTACTTGCTCCTTTTAATCATGTCTCTTGAGAGCTGTATGTGAGGTCTGTTTCCAGTCTGCTACCTTGAGTCCACATCCCAACCAAATGTGTATTTATATATGGATAGAGTATTTGCAGATAAACTGTAAGATCAAGCAACGTTTGCTGATGAGATGTATAAATTTTAGCCACCACATTGGAAAAAAATTTGGCATTGTCTTTTAGGTTGAAGATTCATGTACCTCATATCTTATAACTTAGTTTACATGAAGTTATAAAGTTTATAACCTGGAGAAATTATCTCATATGTATACCAACACATATGTAAAAAACATTTGGGTTACCTTTGTTCATATTAACATTATTCATTTATTCAGAAAAATGAATAAATTAAACATATTCACATAAACAGATGTTATACAACAATAATAGATATTGATGAAAGTTAGAGAAACGTTAAAAAAAGATTGTATGATTATCACTTCTATTTATAATAAATTAGCTTATATGCTAGAAATGTCATTTAAGATAAAACAAAATTTATATGAACTATTGATGTGCTGCTGAAGTTACTAGGATTTGAGGGGGAAAGATTCTGGATAGAACAGAAGTATATGGAGGTGGGTATAATATGCTTCCTGCTATTTGTTCCCCATTCAGCATGTGCTGATTTTTGGAGGAAGAGACGAGACTGAGAAGCTGAGCAGATCCCAGTTGCTCTGAGGCAGTAAAGACTACAGTGCATTCAGTATTTTCAACGTGCTGGAGAGGGAAATATTGGAGTAAAGATCTGCCAACCCAGTCAGCAAGAGAAGCTAAGATTCTAAAGGAAAAGAAGGTGCAGGTAAGTGAGACTGACATCACAATAGTTTTTCCTCAGGGCATTTCTTGAATGTTAGCTAAACAATGGGAAAGGCTAAGAAGCCAAGGAGAAACTTGCCGAAAAGCAAAGTAGTTTTAAGAAGTTTCACATTGCTGAGGAGATAAAAACTACAGTTCATGATATGCCAAGGAGGATGCATCCTAGAAAACTTACTAAACTCTCATTTGAAATCCTGAAGAGCTTTGCTTCTGAAATAAGAGTAAATCAATGATAGACCTTTAAAAGATGATATTTCGGCCCAAGATTAGCTCAGTCTCTGTTTGGATTTGGATATCTGCCACAGTCTGAGTGGCAAAGCGTAGAGTGAGTCTTCTATGGAGGAAAGTCCTGACATCTCTACTGAATTGCTACAACATTTTATATTCAATATATGGAGTTTAATAAAACATTGTCATTCATGCCAAATATATTAGTCAGCTATATCCACCATTATGCTGCATAAGGAACAACCATAAAAACCAAAGAAACATAGCCACAAGCTTTCATTTTTTTATGGCATGTCTACAAGTTATCTGCATGATCTTGCTTAATGCTGTGTACATGCAGGCATCTGGGGGAGTTCTGCTTTAGGTTGCATGTCTGTACATGAGCAGGGTTCAGTCTGCTCTACCTATTATAGTCTGCAACTTAGGCTGAATGGGCAATAGTTACCCAGACTTTGTTCTTTGGTAATGACAGAAAGATAAGCAAGCAAAATCAACTATGCAGACACATTTCAAGATTTTCCCATATCACTTCCACTAAATACCCGTACACCAAAGACACTTGGAAAAGTCCGAAGTTATGGAGTTGGTAAGTATTCTCCTCCATCCATGAGGCTATGGGAACTATGTGGAAAACTAATACTACTACAAGGCAGGCGTGAGAGAGAGGGGAAGAATTGGGCCAGGATTCCACCTGTCATAATTTATTGTCTTCATCACAAGCACCTGTGTTGGTCCCTCATGCAAAATATCTTTATACACGTGTCAAGCTCAGAAATATTTGTAGTTATATCATTAGGTATTATCTAAATGTGTTTAGTTAAGAATTCAAGATTTTACATCATTTAAAAAGGTCAAGAAATTGCATGAACTAGACTTAGAAAATAGAGAAGAAAAAGCATACGATCTTCTTGAAAACTGTGATAAAGCAGTTGGTAAGATGTAATACACTTGTATAATAAAAACTCTTAGTGAACTAGGAGTAGATGGGAACCTTCTAAATCTGATAAAAGCTACAAAACCCCACAGCAAAGATCATATTGAATGGTAAAAATTTTAAAGCTCTTCCTTTGGGATCATAACTAGGACAGAAATGCTTATTCTTCCTACTTGAATCATCATTGTACTAGTGATCTGAGCCAGTGAGATAAATCAAGGAGAAAAGGCATGTAGAGGGTAGGAAAGAGAGATATAACATTGACAATATTCACACATTACACACTTGGAAAAATCCAGAAGTCTAAAATCTGCAAAGTATTACATTAGCAAGAATGTTGAATGGTTGGTCAATATAAAATAATTTAATTCAATGTAGCTGATACATAAAAATAAATGATAAAATGGAACCAGATATCTTGTCAATAACACAAAATACTTCAAATATCCAGAAACAAACCAGCATATATAAAACTTTTATGCAGATGTTACTGAGAGAAGTTAAAGACCTACATAAATAAGGAAATGTATAACATGCATAGATTGGACAACTCAGTATTGCTAAGATAGCCATTTTCCCCAAGTTGATCTGTAGATTCAACATATTTTTTAGATTACAGCAGCTAGTATTTGTGTGTGCAAATTGACAGACATTTTCTAAAATTATATGAAAATGCAAATAGTTTAAAAGGAGACAACACCATCCTAAGAGGAAGACATAATTTTAGTATCAATAGAGACCCACTGGTATTGCATTGAACTAAAGTCACCCCTTCCATAGCAAAGGAAGTCTGGCCCTGTGCACCTAGCTCTTGTATGGCATGGATTTTAACATATCCTGACTTCACTACTCATGAGTGAGTGACAGAACCATTCAAGGTGTAGTTGAGATACCAGCTAGAACAGAGGTCCTGGTAAGGATGGGGTGCCATCCTTCAGGATGAGGTGCACATCCTAAATCAACTTACATGATATGATGTTGTGCTTTTAATAGGTAGACTGTCTGGGCCCAGTTTCCAGTAAGTGTGACCCCCAACTACCATTATTTCCAGTAACCTACATGTGGGAATGTGAACTCCTTGTTTCCAAGGCTCTAGATCAGGGATTTTCAACCAGTGTCCCATGAGACGATCTTGGATGTATTTCAAAAAGTTTAAAAGATCATTAATTAAATTATTTTCAAAAGAAGTTCAAAGCACAGTAAGCATATTCTTTTTTTACTCTTTTTTTTTTAAAATCAACATAATCTAAGCATGCCACGGAAGTTTAATTATAGGTTCAAGTATGCTGTGAGATAGGAAAGTTGAAAAGCACTGCTCTAGGCTCTGTCACCTAAAGGGCATGGTAAAATTCCATTGAACTCACAGCTTTGGCTGCTATTTGGTCACTTTGAACTCTTTATGCTGTGGAGATTCAGAGCAAGGAAAGGCGCCAATAAATTGTCTGGGCTCCCAAGTCATGCGGAGGATGTAGGACTGCTGCTCCATGCAGGGTCAGAGAAGACTCTGTTTGTACTCAGTGACTTACTGTGGAGTCTCTTGGCATTTCCCTGCTGAATTTTACCAGTAAATGCACAAATGGACCGGCTTTGGCTTGAGCAAGGCACGGTGACCAGGAGCACAAGTGTAACCTCAAGACTTTGTTCCTCCTAGTACCCTTCCTCTTATAAGGCTCACTAGGACAGGATTCAAACCATTTGGGGACACTGGTTGCAGAAAGCACAATCATATGACAGGAAGAAAGAGGAATTAAGCAACAAAGGGCAAGCTATACTGTGTCTGATATTGTGCCACCCAAATGTGGTCTTCTGGACAATCTACTACCATCTGCGGAGAAGGTCAGTTATTGACGGTTTATAGCTGTGAACTACTCGGGATTTTCCTCATAGGAATTACCTCATCTTGCTCAAGACTCCTCATCAGGGCATGTCCCCTTGTCCAATTTGGGACAACTCTGAAGGATCAATCTAGTGCTAGTCTATGAGATCAGTTATGCCCCGCATTTCATTTTACCCAATCCTGCTTTCTTTATTTCCCTATAGGGTTTGTTCCCAATTGTCCTGTCCGATAAGCCATGTACATTTTTATCTTAGCCTTTTGTCCAGGGTTCCTATCCTAAGACAAGTTTTCTATTTGGTTTAATGTACACACACCTAAGGCTAGACTGTCAGCACCTGAGTGCAAGGGAAGTCTCATTTCCTGCTTTCTCTTGGCAGCTAGCCTAGAACTATGCTCAACATCAAGTTGAATTGTTGAATAAATAATGTGTATGTTCCTATATATTCTATAATAACCATTCAAAGGAGTCTCTACAAAAATTTGGCTTGTTATTTGAAAAGAAGAAGTAGGTGGCGAATGGTGGCTCATGCCCATAATCCTAAGACCCTGGGTGGCCAAGGTGGGTGGACTACTTGAGCTCAGGATTTCCAGATCAGCTTGAGCAAAGTGAGATCCTGCTTCTACAAAAAATAGAAAAGTTGGGCAGTGCCTGTGGCTCAAAGGAGTATGGCACTGGCCCCATATGCCAAAGGTGGTGGGTTCAAAACCAGCCCTGGCCAAAAACTACAAAAAAATAAAAATTAAAAAAAATTAAAAATAATAGAAAAGTTAGCCAGACTTGGTGGTAGTTGCCTGTAGTCCCAGCTATTCAGGAGGCTGGGCTGGGAGGATCACTTGAGCCCAGGAATTTGAGTTGCTGTGAGCTGTGCTAACACCATTGCACCCTATCTCAGACAACAGACTAACACTCTATTACCAAAAAAAAAAAGAAGAAAGAAAAAGAAAGAAGAATTAGTTATTACACAACCAAAGCTGAGTTAGTCTATTCATTTATGTTGAAAAGTGCTTTCTTTGTTTGTCTGATAGCATTCTCCTGTTCTTTTGTCTTCCAGAACTCCAGATCAGCACCTTTGATCTGCTAACCCTCAGGGACGATGGACAATAATCTGATGTGGTTTTCCATTCTCTTATTTTAAACTATTTTGACATAGGTGCAAAGAAATTGCCTGACTCGTGTTAAGAGATACCAAACATTAAGTGGATAGATTTTCAGAGGAGGTAATGATAGATAATGATGGAAATTAGTTCTTCCCAGAGTCATCACTCACTACGTTTGAGCTCTCCAGTGTCAGAAGTTCTAAATTAGTGGAGTACTTCTGTAGCGATGTGACAAGGACAGTTTCAGAGAAACATCAGGGAGCCCTGATTCTATTAACTGTAATCACCGCGGTGTTTCTGCTCGCTGGTACAACACATTTTCCATGTAGCAATAAACGCTGAAGCACATTTCATTAATTCGTGATTTCCCCTGAACGGCAATGTGTTTAGCTGCAGATCAGCGTGTGACTTTACCAAAGAAATAGAAGCGAGAGAAGTACAACGAAACAAATCACTCAGTCATCTCCAGGGAAGGCTGCTCTTTCCAAGGAGGTGCTTTGGACAAGGTCTACGGTAATTAGCCCAGTCAAAGGTCAGCTCCACTGAAGGTTCCAGATTTCCACAGGAAATCCCTCGGGGAACTGAGGCCAGACTTTGCTGCATTCTGCCCGAAGTTGCCAGCCAGCTGTGGTTTCTCTCTGGAGGCACTGTGCAGCCAAACTGTCTAAGATTAAGTTAGGAACTTGAAATTTTAATCACCACCCTGATAGCAGTTTGCAATATGTCTTTGTACAGCCATTTACTGTTTCTGGGGCTTTAGCCGTTTCTCAGCTCCAACCTAGGAGCGAAGGGACAGGAGCATCGAACTATGACTATTCTGAGAATTCCTTTCAGCAAAACACTTCCATGTCTGCTGATCAGCAAGTGGCCTAGGAGAAACTCAACAGAGTAGAGCATTTTCATTTGCAGTTACCTATGGCATAAACATAGTTCTCTCCACAGCTATTATGGGTAGAGGAATTAGTCCAAGAGCAAGAGAGATGATTTGAACTGCATTTGACATGGGATGGTGATTTTATTATTATTAGCTGCCCCACCAAATATGTACTCACATTTCAACGTTACAGGCTCATTTAGAAGTCAGAGATGCATCCTTAGATGTTTCTGTTTAGCACCTGCATGCATGAGGGGCTTACACTACACATAAGGAAATAAGGGAGGTCTGTAGCTCTTAGGAGCTTTCAGCGCTGTGTGAAAATGACTGAGCCTTTGCTAGCAAATTTCCATTTGCTTCTCAAGATCCATTCTCTCCTCTTCCATGCCTCTGTCTATGAGGCTGGCCTGTGTAGATAACCTCAGCTGCTTCTCTTTCCTCTGGCTTCCTCTCGGTTCAGAGTAGGGAGCTCTCAAGGAGATCAGATGAAGGGGGAGAATGAGGGCAGGTTCCCTCTCTGGAGTGTCTCCTTTGAGCTAGCTGTGAGTTTTGACCTAAGTTTCTGTTCTCCATAATGTGGTCCTTTCTGGCTCTCTCTTTTCTTCCAGCTTTGAGTAATTACTCCCTCTTTTCAACACTTCAACCCATAATACACTGAAAAATTTTTATGCCTTTTCAGGCTCTGCCTACCCTTTGTAAACAACCCTTTTAGCAAACGTCCGACTACTACCTTGGTTTGGTGTGCCATCTGCTCCCTGCTCCAACCCTGACTGACACACGTCCATCTCACCCTCTTTCCGTCAAGCTCTGCCTTTCTTGATTGTCCCTCTGATCTGGTTACTCCCCCAGGCCGCACTTCCACCTCCGTCATCAGGTAATTCACCTGCAATCTCAAGTCACCCGAGACATTCAGGAGAAACACCATTCAAGCCACAGATGCAAGGCAAATACATAGTTTAAATTTTCTAGTAGCCACAATTTTTAAAGTAAAGTGTAAAATTAATTGTATTAAGAGATTTCATAGAACACAATATATGAGTATGATGCTAAATTCTTTACAAATATCATCTCAAGAAAATTTTACACTAACCTTACAAAGCGTCTCCCAGGCATCATGGGATTGAGAAGGGTTCATTCCTTTATTCATTTGATGATCAGTAAATATTAGTTGAGTGTTACTATGTAACGGCCACTATTTAGGGCTCTGAGATACTCAGAGAGTAGGGTGACCGGATTCTAACATCTGTAAGGCAGGACAACATTGGGGGGGGGTGGCGAGCGGGGGTGGAGCTGGATGGGGCAGGGCAGTGCGGAGTGGGGTGGGGCAGGGTGGGAGCTGAGCCTGGGCGGAGCTGGATGGGGCAGGGCGGGGGCCGAGCGGGGGCACCGGGCAGGGCCTGACAACAAGGCAAACTTTGATAAGCAGTTCTCAATAATCACTTCTCAGCAATTATTTATTATAGTTTAACATTATAAAATTAACAAAAATAATATAAAACTCATATTCTGGCGAAATAGCCACATGGCAGCTGAAAACCGTATATTCCCTTCTTGTTCTCCAGCCTGTTGGTGCATTCTTTCCAAAACTCGGGACTTTTTTAAAACGCCCTGGGACACAGGACAAATTGTTGAAAAGTGGGACTGTCCCGCCAAAATCTGGAGGTCTAGTCACCCTATCAGAGAGCCAACATACGCATTCCTGGTGCTGCTATTGCAGTGGGGGGAAGGATAGATAGAAAACAAGTTAAATAACTAAAAGCTGTGGCATATTAAAGAATGGAAAATGCTTAGACCGAAAAATAAAGCAAGAAAGAAAATGGGAAAGAGTATGGTAAAAATCGGAATTGTGCCCACGTCAGTCAGGACACCCACTGTGAAGGAGCCTTTGGAGTAATTCCCTGAAAATACCAGCCCGTAGATAACTGGAGGGAGAATGAGGCAAGTAAACAATTAAAAGCAGGAGGCAGAAAGGCCCCAGGAAAGAATGTGCTGGAGGTGTCTGAAGAATATCGACAGATCCGGTGTGGCCAGAATAAGTCAGCCTAGCGAAGAGTGAGATCAAGAAATAACCAGAGCAGGAGTCAGGCGTGTCCGTCACCTGGGGCTTATTAGGTCAGAGTAAGGACTTTTGTTGTTACTCTGAGTGAAATGGGAAGTCATTAAAAATTTTGAGCAGCGTCATGTGTGGTTTGACTTCAGTTTTTTAAAAAAATACCCTGGTGGCTGGAGAATAAACGCAGAGTGAGCAAAGAAAAAGGCAGAGGGGTAGTGACAATTCAGGTAAGTGAGGGGGTGGCAGGGCTGGACTTGGGGTGGGAAGACCCTGGCGGGGATGAGAAAAGGTTTGGTTATGGATTTATTTAAAGGATGTGGGAGAAGAGGAACAGTGAAGGCGACTTAAAAAAAAAAAATTGTCCTGGTGACACTGCTAATAAACGAGAGAGCTAGGATTTAAATCCAAATCTGCCCGACTCCAAACCTTAGGCTCTTAATTTTGACTAATTCGTACTTTTTCTTTTTTTTTCTCAGCTTGAGCTTTCTGGTTTGCCCCGACAAATACATTTGTAATATGTTCTGATGGCAATTATGAAGCTTATATACATTACACAGCCTAAGTGCTAAAAAGAAAAGATTTTGTATTCTGACTTGAAAGTACCTATCCAGCTACACAGACAAGTTTCCTGTAGAAGCCTAGACCCTCCCTCTTGGCCATAGCTGCATGGCTTTCTTAGTTAACCCATCTAAACTTTTTCTTCTTCTGTACTTTCATTTCTTTATGGTAGATAAATAGTGTATATTGTGAATTATAAGATTTTTAAAAAATATTTCTTTTGAAATCAGGATGTGAGAAAAAAAGTGAACGTCTTGAATTATAGTCTTATTCAGACAGTATGAAGACTGGTTTTATCAGGCTAGCCTGAGTTTGCACGAGAGGATAGCATATGGGGGTGGACATGTTAATTATTATGTTACAATAACATGGGCATGTTCATTAGCCAGATTTGCTCATTCCGTACATGTATTGAAACATCCCAGTTGACCCCATAATTATACAGAGGGTGCCAAAGAATGTATACACGTTTTAAGAAAGGGAACATTGGACTAGATTTGTAACCTCCAGCCACGTTTGACTTGTGCAATTACAGGAGGCCCTCTCTGTGACTTGTGTTTATCTTTTGTTGTTGGTTTATATTATTACCATTTTAATACAGTTTTTTTCTTTCTTAAAAATGTACATACATTTTTTGGTAGCCTTTGTAGATATAATTATTCTATGTCAATAAAAATAATTTGAAAAACAGATTATGTGACCAAAATGTGCTCACCCCTGTAATACTCTGAAATAAAAAATAAATACGTTTAAAAAAAGAGAAGATCGTATGTATGGTGATGTGTTTGTGGAGACGGGCGTGTGAAAGTTTCTGACTTTAACATTTGGGCTACTAATTCCATCCCAATTTTTGGTTTTAATGATGTACAAGCCAGCATTGTATGTTTCCCACTTTTTAACCTTCATATGAGAACACTCATCTGTCAAGAAGTGACCCGAAAGTTATTGAGGAATTCCATCCTAACTAGATAGATTTATAGATTTTTTTTTTTTTTTTTTTGAGACAGAGCCTCAAGCTGTCCCCCTGAGTAGAGTGCCATGGCATCACGCTCACAGCAACCTCCAACTCCTGGGCTCAAGCGAGTCTCCTGCCTCAGCCTCCCAAGTAGCTGGGACCACAGGCGCCCGCCACAACGCCCGGCTATTTTTTGGTTGCAGTGATCATTGTTGTTTGGCGGGTCCGGGCTGGGGATTCGAACCCGCCACCTTGGGTGTACGTGGCTGGCGCCTTAGCCGGTTGAGCTATAGGCGCCGAGCCTGATGTGGCTATCATTAAATGAAACAATGGTTTCAGAAACACATTAATGTAATGTCAAATTTTTACAGGTGTTGTTATGGAAGATTTTACTCCATGAAAAGCAGTAAGAAGGTGTTGGCCCTGATAAACATCCTGCAATTGTGAAAATGCGTAAATAGCAATTTATTTTTGAACTGTTATGAGCAAGCCTTTAAGAGATAGGCAGCCTTGTCAGCATCAGGCTTTTACCATCTATACACCAGTTGATTTTCTTTTAATTCTGTACCATTCTAGATTCTTATAGAAATGTGTCTTTCAAAAATAAGTGCACATTACATGACAATAATCAATTTAGATCCAGTTTCTCACATTGGATAGCCACGTTAACTGGCTGACAGCTGATTAGTCTCGAAAACCCAAAAGGCCTGGTAGTATTTGGCAGCAAGCAATGGAAGCCCCCTGGGTTGGTGCAGAAGCAAAAGCCTGCTTTCAAATTTAAACAGATTGGGAGTGTGGTAACTGTCACTGGTATGACAGTAATGACCCGGAGAAAGGGAAGTGGGGACTGCTGCCAGCATGAGGAAAAACAAAAATAGTGCAGAGTATTCATACGGAGTTGATCACTTACAGGGGACAGTTGCAGAAGCCCCGGAAGAAGTTATTTCACCTAGATGTTGTCATTTTTTGTAGACTCTCTTTTACTCAGTCACAGTATAATCAGAGCCAAAGAATAATTTACAGTGTTGCACAGTGTAGGGGTCTAGATGCTGTGATGTGGATCAAAAAACTGGATTAAAATGGAGGATGATGACAATTTTATGGATTTCTCTCAGATGCAACTTAAATACTGACAGTTCTCTTTTTTTTTTTTTTTTTTTTTGAGATAGAGTCTGACTGTGTCACCCTCAGTAGAGAGCCTTGGCATCATAGCTCACAGCAACCTCAAACTCCTGGACTCAAGAGATTCTCTTGCCTCAGCCTCCTGAGTAGCTGGGACAACACGCGCCTGCCACAACACCTGGCTAATATTTTAGTAGAGACAGAGTCTCACTCTCGCTCAGGCTGGTCTTGAACTCGTAAGCTCAAACAATCCATCCCCCTTGGCCTCCCAGATTACAGCTGGGATTACAGTTGTGAGCCATAGTGCCCTGCCCAGTTCTCTCTCTCTCTCTCTCTTTTTTTAAACATCTGACAGATTCATTTATTTATTCCACACTTTTTAGAGTCCACAACGTGACAGAAAATACATTTAGCTTTAAATTTCTAAGGTTTATTTCTTTTTTTCCATTCTGTGTCATCTTTTTAAAATATTAAAACACTAAAATTATAAATAATAATTTTATACATTCAGTATGTACAAGGTGATGATTTGGTGTTATGAATAAGGTGGGACAATTAACTTTGGAACTCATTCTAGAAAATGTGCTACGCACCTCATTGCTGAATACCACTATGGTCACCAAATGTCCAAGGGGAACAAGTCGAAGGTGACTATACTGATATTCAGCAACCGAGTATGTAGCACTCTTTCTAGAATGAGTTTACGAACTTAATTGTCCAATCTCATATGTATAACTTGCATAATGGTTACCATAATCAAATCAGTTAAAACATCTAATTACCACCCACACTGCATATTCGATTTCAAGAACTTAGTCATCTTGTAATTGAAAGTTTGTACCCTCTGACCTACATCTGACAGCTCTAATTTAATAATTTATATTTTTGCAGCTAACAACGCCTTCAAAGCATCGAATTAAACATGTGTAATTGTATAGTATGCATTTAACCTATTAATGCGTTGAAGACACAACCACACAGAGAAAATGCATCTGGAACATATATTGGCTGTTTTTATTTTTTTTTTCGATGATTATTCTCTCTGGGGCTAAGACATCAGTATTTATCAGAGAAATGTAAATTTATGCCACCATGAGAGTCTACTAGACATTAACTAAATTGAGTTAAAAACAAAAGGATTAATAATATAGAGGCAGGAGAAGGAGAGGACGTAGAACAACCATTCACGGGACTCTGGCATACAGATGGTGGCAGGATACATAGGAACAACAGGGTTGGAAATCATTTGCTAAAATCAACTAAAATTAAACACATGAATGCTACAAGCCACACAAAGGTACGTGCATATGTACATCAAGAGTATATACAAGAATGTTCATGGGGCTTTTATTCGTCATAGACCCCCCAAGGGAAAAGAAAACAAACGCATACCAAGAGGAGGATAGATGAATAAATTGGGGTGTATTCATACAACAGAATACTACACCGCAGTGCAATAGAACAAACCACTCCCACACGCGGTTATTTGAGTAATTCTATTCATAAACAGCGTATTCACTGAAAGAAACTAGATACAGACGATCCATTCTGTATGTTTTCATTTTATGAATCACAACAGTAAACTATGTGGATAGAAGACAGAGAGAGGCTATTTTGGGGAGATTATAAATTGAAAGGAAGCTCAAGGAACTTTTTGGGTTGCTATAAATTTCCTGTAACTCAGATCTGGAAGGTGATTACACTGGTGAATATCTGTATGAAGTCGCCAATCTGGGCATTTAATATATGAACAATTTCCCATATGTAAGATAAATCAAGAAAAAAAGAGCAAACCTCCTTGCAAAAATAAACAATCCTTTTAAAAGATCGTTTAATGTCATAGTTTTAGAATGGCTGAAGCTTTGCCAATTCTGGTAAACCATCCTCTGTAATAGCTCCCAGTTTCAATGCACAGCCTAGAATCAATCATAAACGTATAGAGTTGGAAGAAAACTCTGAGACTATCAAACTGGTCTCCTTCCTGCCACAGAAAAGGAACTGGAAGCTAAAAGGTGAAGCCCCCTGCACAAGGCCACCCAGCTAGACAGTAGCTGAGTTAGGACTCAATCCTGCAGTTTCTTTGAGTCAGAATTTCTTTTGCCACCTGCTGCTTTGATTTCTACTTCTCCTCACACCAGCCTTTGAAGTGGGGGTGAGAGGTCCTGTGCCAACCATTCAGCACATGACCCTTCAGATTTCAGCTTCACAGCCTCCAGCTCGGCAAGCCTTGGAAGGGATTCTTGGTCATCCCTGCTCCACACCTTCCCCCTTTCAGATTGCCTCCAGGGATTCGCTTTTTCCTTGCTCTTTCTTCAAAGCAGTGGCTGCCTGTTTTATTTCTCTCTTGTACCTTTTACCTGGGACCAACTCCAGAGGAAACAGTCAGCCCAAGGCCTTCTCTCCTTGGCCCTTTCAAACTTGCATGAGTAATTTTAATATCAATGGTTTTATCACAAACAGAGGAAAGTGGGGTTAGGAATAAATAAGAGAAAGCCGGTCAGGTTGTTGAATCTCACAGAATATTTTCTGAAGGCCTCAGCAGCCCTTATCTGAAGATGTGCAAATGCAGAAAACCAAATGCACAGGAATAAAAAGGGAAGTCATCATATTGAAATAATTATCAACATAGTAAAAGAAATACAGGTGTATCAGATAATATGTGAGCTTCTTGTTAGTGCCAAGGTTTATTGGCAAGTCAAATAATTACCATAATTACATAGTGCCTAAATAATATTTGCTGTGTCTGCTACGATTGTAATATAGTATGAAAATGTCTTTGATTTCTTATGGTGATTAAAAATACATCAAAAATACTATTCACACTGTCACACTGTGCTTTATCTGAGTGTAAGTATATATGTATATGTACATTTATATTTTTTTAATGGCCTACATTCTTTTTTTTTTTTGAGACGGAGCCTCAAGCTATCCCCCTGGGTAGAGTGCCATGGCATCACGCTCACAGCAACCTCCAACTCCTGGGCTCAAGTGAATCTCCTGCCTCAGCCTCCCAAGTAGCTGGAACTACAGGCGCCCGCCACAACGCCCGGCTTTTTTTGGTTGCAGCCATCATTGTTGTTTGGCGGGCCCGGGCTGGGGATTCGAACCCACCAACTTAGGTGTATGTGGCTGGCGCCTTAGCCGCTTGAGCCACAGGTGCCGAGCCATGGCCTACATTCTTAATGGAAGGAAAATGCTAACCTTCTATGAAAACAGGTATTTTTCTTTCTGTAATCAAATTCGCTTACCTAAGAACCCAATTGGAATCACTGGCTCCTATTTTTAGACAAAACTACCTGAAATCAGGTAACATGAGTAATAGTAATAAATCAATAATAGCAATAAACATCAATAATAGTAATAAAACTCAAGGGTTTGCAGCAGCAGGCGGGGTGTCTTCCCCAGACCCTTAGCCATGCACTCTGGAATCCTTACTAGATTGCTTTTTAAAGAAGTTGTGGGAGAGCAGGTGGTGTAGGCAGCAGGAGGTAATGACATTGTGCAGTACAGAGGTGAGGGTGGAATTGGTTAATGAGGAGGTGGAAGAAGAGAATAGAACGCCTTTGCTGTTTTCAAAACGTTTGCAGTTGTGAGGGACATATGATCAACCCTCAAGAGGTCGTTACTAAACAATTAAGAACTAAACGCCATAGATTGTATTACAACATAAAATCATTTGAAATGTGCATTTTAACAAATATGTAGAAACAAAAATACATTGGATTTTGTTATATTCTTACAGATTAGAACAATTCACCCGGTTTTGTTTTCTGTTCTAAATATGGCTTATGAAGCTCAAATCTCTTTGGGAAAGGACATGCTTGCCGTGGCCACTCCCGGGCTCTTGTGATTGGATGTCCCCTCTCCAACACATTTTTAGCTTTCTAAAGGCAGGGCAAGGGTGTGTTTCTTTGACCTGGCTTTTCATAATTACTCAGGCTAAGAATTTCAGTTCAGTAGCGTCTTGGACCCTATTGCATGACGGTGTGATAGAAGGGATCTTTGATTGTCTGGTTGGATCCCATTTTTCAAAAATTTCCTTGATGCAATTCGGTTAAACTTTGGTGATAATAATAGCAAAGTGTCTTATGTGTGAATTATATTCCAATTAATTTCTAAGTGAGATTTTAGTGGGAGCAGAAATAGGGTAGATAAAAATATCCACTTGTCAATTTGTCACTGACATATTTATTTCTGATTCTGTGGCACATTAAAAGAAAAAAGGCAGTTGGCTTTTGAGTGTATGCATCCAGACTTAAAACTTCAATTTCTTGTTTTTTTGTTTTGTTTTTTCATGAAAAGTACCTCCTTTGGCTGTGACACATCTCCTATCCTGGTAAGGTGCACTGTATTGGAAAAAGAATGTATCATGGCAGAAATAGAGAATGTGATTTTTCAAGCAACTTTTCTATCTCTTATTTTCTGACTCATTGTCAGTTATAAATGGCCATGCCCACTAGAGGTCTCTCCAGTATGAATTATTTCTAATTCCCGAAATGAGATTGTATTTATTAAGTGTTCAGTTCATTGCCTGCTCTGGAGAGCTAGGGAAACTTTGCTGCATTTGACATGATAGCTAGTCACGACCTTAACAGTGGAGAGTGGCATGCTCACTCCAACTGCTATGCCTGTGAGTCTATTTTATTTACTTACAAGAATGTCAGTGTCACCCCCCTGTTCTGCAGAGTTCATTTAACAAGTTTACATGCTTCCAAGTGAAGATGGAAAACATGAAAGCCCTTTAAAGAGAGTGACCACATGCTGTCATGTTTTTTTGCGGCTTGCAGAAAACTCTGGTAGGCTCTCAACTGGAAATAATTATTATGATAGGCAATTTTCAGCCCGACTCTTTTCTCGCATTACAAAAAATATATAAAAATTTCAATTTAAAGGAATAACTTTCATGTTCAGACTCTAGAGACAACTTCTTGATCTTCTGATACATTTACTTTATTCATTATGTCAAGTATATTTAGAGAAGCTTGTCTTACGTGCAGTATTCATATAGAGACTTGGTACAGCATGTAATTTAACACAAGGAGTAGTGTGTGTTTCGGTGTATGGGCGCCTATACATGTAGACAAAGCAAATCTGACATTGCTGCAGCAAACACAGACATCTGCCTTTAATATATGAGTCTTAAAACATGAAATCAAGAGATTTATGCTAGCAAGGTTTAGCAACCCTATAACCACTCCTTAGGCTTTAATTCCTTAGTCTGGTTAAATGCAAGCTGGTACTGGTGACCAATGGACAGGGTGTTCTACCGAGAAAAGTCAACACTTAAGATGATGTGGGTCCTTGCCCCCATATTGGGTGAAGGTCACCCAATTTGTAAGCTTATCTCAGAGGTTATATTAATGCTCTGATGTGGCCCAGAGAAACCTGCAAGACAAAAGAAGGAAAAAATGATCATTGATTAAGTGCAGTGTTCTATAAAACTGAACTGCAAATGGGACTAAGAAAAGAGAAAGAACCAAATAAATCTATTGTCTTTGAATTCATAATTATTTTGTGTTTCAAAACCGAAGTCTACAGAATCCAGGCAGAAGCACAACTGCATGTAAGAAATCATTGCAGCACCTGTCCTAACCAAAGACGGCAAAAAGCAATGAAAAGAGTTTGCTCTATTCCTGAATTGGCTCACATTAAGACACGTAGACATCGGCTCACAGAAACATGTAGACAAAATAATTTCAAGATATCGGCTGTTTGGGCTGCAGGAATCCTAAACCCCTAGTGATTTTCTGCTAGATTACTACAGCAATAACATCTGCCCAGAGGAGAGTTCAACTTAAATCCCAAGCCACTCTCCGTAGAAATATAATAGTTTGGAAACTCCTCTCCATGGTAATCAAAGTCAATGGCAGACTTCTTCTCCCATGAGACTGGATGGGGAACAGACACTGAGACTATGATGCCTCCCACCCTCAAGCAAAAAGATCCAATCTCGTCACAAGGCAGAGAACAATACCTTGGGATGAAAAGCTCTCTTTCCAGGGAGGATTCCATATGACCATATAAGCCAATAATTGCCTCCAAGAAGAGCTTTTCTCATAAAGTTAATTAAGTGGAAAAAGCAGGTCATAGAACTGGTTTTCTAGTATTTTTTCTGACAAGAGGAAAATGACCTTCTACTAGATCCCAGACACATTCACACACGTCTAACTGACCCAATATTCCCTCCCTGGTTGCTATTTGGTCAGTTATTTTACATTCTATTTAAATTAATTATTGTAATGATAGTTGTTACCCACTAAATTGATTTTCTAACCCACTAATTGGTCTTAAGTCACAGTTTGAAAATCTATGAATGAAACAATAATGTATAGAAGGAATCAATTTTTGTAAACACATAAATTCTCACAGGAAAAGTCGTGAAGATCATATCTTGAAATATAAACAACAGTTCTCTTTCGGGGATGGATGTTCTGATTTTTTCCTTTTCTTTTTTCTTACCTTTATTAGCTTATCTTCCTTCAGAAAATTATACCTCTTTGGTAATCAGTAAGGTGAATTGCATCCCATCCAAGAAATGTTTTAGAATCTTTGAAATGATCTTAGCATCCTCATTCCAAATACCTATTTGCATCTTTGTCTGACAAATTGGCTTAGCCAGTGCATTTTCTACCCTCCTCTCTAACTTTCTACCGTAGAGTACCTCCAACAGGAGACGAGGAAAGGAAGGGAAGAAGGAAAGAAGGAAGAGAGGGAAGGAGAAAAGGGAGTTTCGGATATCTACTCCAAGTTTCTTTGATATATTTACCCAAGGGGCGGGGTGTGAGCACACGCGTGCCTAGAGCTATTTTTATGTTTGCCTAGAGACCGAATTGGGTTTTTAAAAAATCCAAATTTAGTTATTCACTTCATTAGCCCTATGGATTTGAGAAATTTACATCTTGCCTTTCTGTGCTTCAGTTTCTCTGTTTGAATAATAAATTAGCTGTGCTTAGATTTGCTTTATACTTTTATAGCCAAGAGCTATGTTGGTCAGGAAGAATCACTTGGATAACTGTTTTTGCAAATTCCAGGTATTCATATTGTTTTTGATTATTAATAACTCAAAATTTATGTTTCTTGCCCTACTTCAAATTCCCAGACAGAAAGAATGCTGAACACCGACCACCTTTATCAGGAATTAGATTTAGCTCAGTAGCTAAAGCAGATCTCATGACGCTTCGTGTAAAAATACATACAACATTTCGTTTACCATGTTGGGCTATTTGATCACATGAACTTTTAACTCCATAGAAATAAAGGACATCCTACTGACACATGCATGTCAGTATCACTCTACTTTCATGGGAAGAGATTTATTTATTTAAACAGATTTGTGGGTACAAGTAGTTTTTTGTTACATGGATGAATTGCCTAGTGGAGAAGTCTAGGCTTTTGATATACTCCTACCCATCACCTAAAGAGTGTACATTAGCTATCCCCAACCTTTTTAGCACCAGAGACCAGTTTCATGGAAGACAGTTTTCAGACGGATGGAAGTGAGGCAAGACGGCATGGGAGGTAGTGATGGGGTGGTGATTTGCTCTCCTGCCTCTCAACTCCAGCTTTGCAGCCTGGTTCTTAATAAGCCACAGACTGGAACCTTTTTGGCAGGGGTGAATTTCATGGAAGACAATTTTTTTAGGGACACCAGAGTGGGAGGGGTGGGTATGCAACAGGAGGCGGAGCTCAGGCTATGGTGTTTTGTGGCCAGTTCCTAACAGGCCACTGACTCGTACCTGTTCACAGTCCAGGAGTTGGGCACCACTGGCAAATACATGTAAACACTGTGCCCAAGAGGTAACTTTTCATGCCATATTTCTTCTCCCTCTCTTCCTTCTGAGGCGTCTCTATTACTGTGTCCCCCCCCAAATAAGACCTACCCCAAAAATAAGCCCTAGCAGGATTTCTATGCATTTGTTAAATATAAGTCCTATCCCAAAAAGAAGACCTAGTGATGGGCGTGGCTATGCAGATATGCTGTGCATTCCCAGTTGGTAAGACATCCCCTGAAAATAAGCCCTGGTGTGTCTTATTGAGAAAAAATAAATATAAGACAGTGTCTTATTTTGGGGGAAACATGGTATTTCACTGTGTAGGGTCGTGCATATCCTTGCTTATCTCTCACTTGTAAGTGAAAACATGTGGTATTTGGTGTTTTGTTTCTGGTCTCCAATTCCATGCAAGTTGCACAAAACATTGTGCTGTTCTTTGTGATGGCTGAGTAGTACTCCAGGATTTAGATAGATTGGTAGGCCAACCACATTTTTTTTATTCATTCATCAACCAGAGGGCATTTAGAATGGTTCCAAAGTTTTGCCATTGCGAATTCTGCTGCCAATTGTGGGTGCAGCAGTATTTTATAAAATGCCTTCTTTTCCTTTGGGTGGATACCCAGTAATAGGATTGCTAGATCAATGGTAGATATGCTTTTAGTAGTTTGAGATTTCTCTATACTGTTTTCTATAGAGGTTCTACTAATTTACATTCCCATCAACAGTATATCCAGGTTCCCTTGTCTCTGCATCTTCTAGGCCAGCGTCTATTTTTTTTTTTTTTTGACTTTTAAATAATGGCCATTCTGAATAGGGGTGAGGTGGTGTCTCATGGTTTTCATTCATAGGTTTCATGAATTTCCCTAATGATTAATGATATTGAGCATTTGGGGAATATATTTATTTAAATAGTCTGTATATCCTATGATACTCATTTAAAGACCTTTACTATTTAATAGAAAGTCATTCCAGGATTTTTGAAATCTTTATTCTACTCTTTGAGACACAAAAGACATTTCCAGGCATCACCCAGGTGATCACGCTTGGTGGTGAATAGGGGCTTCCGGGTTCTGCACCATCCTTCCCTCCAGGTCGCCTGCCAAGACTTTTTCGGCATTTGAGTCTGAGACCCTTACTGTAAGCAACCATACTCAGTACAGTATTGAAACAATAGTTTGTTTAACAAACAACCATTGATGTAATTAGTTACAAACTAAATAACCCCAGTAGCAGGAAGTAACCAAAAACAAACCCTAGATATTTCAGATAACATCTCCATCTAAACACTCTCCTTTTCTATGGGCTTTTCAAGCCTCATTGGCTTCATCTTGTTACATCTACACTTATTGGCCCCCCTCCCTGTGTGCTTTTTGCCTCTGGGAGATATTTTGTAAAATGTAGATAATAGCGCCGGCTCAGCTCATTTTTCTCGGTTATTGTGAAGATCCCAGTATAAAACTGTACAATATAAATGCAAAGTATGAATGTCCATTATTATTCACGCTCAGGCAGGGGTAGATTCTCACAGGCCCTGCTGCTCGGGCGGCTTTAAGTTTGACATATCAGCAGGAACAGCTAGCTGGTTTAGATGCCTTGAAACTCATTGATTGCTAGCCCTGGTTCCTCTGTACTGGTGTTGAAGTAGCTCTTTTCCTCCATCAGCTTAGCACTCAATCCAACCATAAATGAATAAACAGATAAATAAATAGATAAATAAGTCAATTCCCCCCAGTTCCCCTGACAAGAACTAGAGGACGCAGAGTGACTTGCCCTTGGTGTTCAGAAGTACAAGTAGGTCCATTCAAGTTCAGCAGGGCTCTGCCCTCAGCGCACAGAAAGGGAAAAGTGGCCCCCAGGAGGTTCGCCTCCAAGTCAGTCTGTTATCCCAGAAAATAAGCCACAGTCATGTTGTCTCTGTGTGGATGTCCTGCACCAATCTGTACAACCTTAAAATAGTTTGACATCCAAATTCGAAGGCAAAGCCATCTGTCAACTGAAGGACTTGCAGATCTACGCATTTCAGTCCAGCCCCTCTCCTCGGAGCCTCAGACTCTACACCCACCACCCAGATGACATCTCACAGTGCTAGGGAGTTTTTTCTGCATTTTTTTTTTTTTTTAACTGATGAAATTCCTGGTGCCCTGGATGGTATCTAGCATATAGTGGCTACTCAGTGTTTGTTTTGGTGTCTGTGGTTGTTGTTGCATGAGGGAATGGTGCCACCCAGGAAGTATCTACTGTTAAACTTGTCCATGATAAAGCCTCTGGTTCCCCTTCCCTCCTCCAAACCTGCTGTTTCCCTCCTTTGTTTTTCCATCTTTGTCATTGACACTGCCACCGTCCCACTGATTCCTTTTGTTCTTATGCTCACCTTCCAGCCAGCAGCTCCTCTGGCTGTACCTCTGCCATGTGGCTGGAGTCTGTCCCCACACAACCCCGGCACTGCTACCCTGATCCAAGTCTCTGCCTCCTCTCTTTCCTCCTGCAGACTGTTTTCCTCACGACAACCAAGGGCGACTCTTTACAGCATAATTCTGCCAAGAATTCTCTCGTGGTTCGTCATGACAGTTAGACTAAGTTGCAAATTCTTTCCTGTGCTCTGGTCTATCAGATCAAATTTTTGTGATTTCCAAAACGGGAGCATGATAGAGTCACCTAGAGAGATTAAGAGCTTTGCAGAGCCTGACACCACACATGAGGCTCATCAGATCAGTAGATTCCACACTGAACATCCCCTCATCTATAATTCCCCTCTGTTTCATGTCATTCCCATGTTTATCCACAACCCTTTAGCCAGACAGGGCTTCTTTTCCCTCTCCAGAAATCACCAAGTTCTTTCCAACGTCAGGACTTTTGCTTCTGTTGTACTTTTCCCTGGAATGTCCCTTCTCTGTTCCTGACATCTCTTCCCTAGTGCACCGTCTCCCTCAATAACACAGCCCCGTCTCCTGCCCTCAGGCTTTTTCTATGCCATAGGCCTGTTGTATTTTTTTTCTAGCACTTACCACTATCTGAAATAACTTTATCGATTTATGGGCTTGTATATCTCCTTCAGTGGAAAGTAAAATCCCTGAGGGCAGGAGCATCGCCTGTGCTGTTTTACTGCCAAGTTTCCAGGAGGGCTCCATAGCTACACGTGCATAACCATAAACGATTTAGGCTTGGTGGAATATGAGGTTTCTCTCACAACTGTTCACCTCTCTGCTCGTGTAGTATGCAGGCAGCCAAAGATGGGGTGCTGCCTTCTAACAAAATGTCACCTATAGATACAGAGATTGAAATTTCATTTAATTTTCACAACCTGAAAAATATCATTCTCTTGCAGATTTTTTTTTTTTCCATTTAAAATTGGGAAAACCAGCTTACAGAGCAGTGATTTTCAGCCAGGGTGTCGTGACAGGATCTTTAGTGTGTTGTGAAATTGTTAAAAGATCATTAATTGAATTGTTTTCAAAAGAAGTTCAAAGCACAGTCAGTATATTCTTTCTCTTACTCTTTTTTTTTTTGATCAACATAATTTAAGTGTGCCCTGGAAGTTTAACTATAGGTTCAAGTGCACTGTGAGATAAAAGGGGTTGGAAAACACTGTGCTAGACCCATACAGAAAGGCGTAGCAGATCGGACTTGGCCTAGGGGCTGTAAGTTGCCGACCCCTGACCAACAGCATTTATACTTGTCATTTGGTTCTCAAGGCCAGATCATCCCTGAGAAGCACAAGGGAGCTTCCAGACCTTTGCTGGCATCTGCTGGGTATATAAGAAGTTAAACAGAACTGGATGGAGTGGTGGCCAGAGGAAAGCTACTAAGGTAGCAGTCCACAAGCAAAGCTAAAATACCACTGCAATTAATCTGAAACACTGCACCTCTGAACACAGTTTTTCCTCATCAGTCTTTTTTTTATGTAAGTAGCAAAATATAAATTCCAAAACATGGAGACATCAGTGTGGAATAAATACTAATTCAAAATAAAATCACAACTGGCTCCTATCTCATCCTTATTCATTAATATTGGCAATATATTTAAAGGACTTTTAAAAGGAAATTATAAATATTTCAATATTTCAGAGGTTGCAAACTATTTTTCTGCTAATGGAGCTCACTTAACTTCAGCCTAACATGGAGACATTGAAAAGATGCCAAAAAATGCCAGGAATAAAGATGGTTCTTCCCCTGTTCTCAAGGAGGTTATACCGACTGTCCTCAACCTTCACCTGCCTAAATAATAATTATACATTTTACTGCAACCCCCCAGGTCAGTATTTCTGGAAAGATTTTCTTGAGCCCTCACAGATTGGTTGTTCTGGATTTCCAGTATTTTCTCTTCTTTTCACATGTTTGTGTATATATTTTGAAATAAAATTATAGTCCTTATTGCAATATTTATTTATGTATTTGAATATTTAACTAATGTCTACTTCCTTCAGGAGACTGTCATGCCCTTAAGGCATGTTTTTTGAACCTGAGCAAGTGTCATACTTGGCAGTTGATTGGCCCTCGCTAAGAAATTATTTAATGGAATAAACGAATGTAGAAATAAAGGTGACTAGATGGTGAAGGAAGGTATATTTATTGTCTTACCAACAAGGAAGATATTTCCTTCCACTTTCTTCATAACTTTTTATGTTGCATTGTGCACATACATTTATTATGAATATGATAATCATATTTCTGAGACCCAACATGTCCACTTTGGGTGAATATAAAATAGAGACAGGCAGGAGATGAAGCCACCCCCGGAGTGAAAACTCATTAGACACAGAAGGTGGGCTTTGGAACCACAGCATTCATTTTAAAGCTCACATGCTGGTTACTACAGAAGAAGAAGAAAAAAGAAATCAACCACATGTATTTAAAAGCAGAGGAAAACACAAAGTAAAGTCTTCTTTCAAAACCATAGGAAACTTGTTTTTCAGTCCTGATTCTAAACGATGAACAGCCCACTCTCTCCTTCATTATAATCCTCATCGCTGCCCTGACAATTAGGTCCCAGAATACATGCTGGTCTCAGACACTAAATCAAAAGCTTGCAGCACAAATGTGTTTCCAGAGACCCCGTGTGTTTTACATTTCTCTGGCAAGAGGCAAGATTTAAGCGAAATCTCTCACATGGCTAATTGTTCCTGATAAAGATGTCCTCGTTTCCAATTGACTGATGTTTTAGCACAAACAAGAAAGATAAATGCGTGCACTAACAAGAATATTTAGTCATAAAAAATTAATGAATCAGATGATAGTATTTCTTACCAAAAAGATGTGCAGCCCCCCAATAGGTTACAACATGGACGATCAACAGAATTGAGGCTACTAATTCTAGATTCCTTTAAGTTGTTGAATTGTAATATGTGTAATAGTGATGAATAAGAAAAATATACCACTGATAAGACATATGTATTTGAGAGGAACTGCTAAAGAATATAACACGTTTTGAGCAAAGCAAATGAATAATATCCTCAAGAAAAGTATAATATAAAGTTAGGCGTTATAGTTCTTCCAGCGATCTCTAACCTTACAGTTGCTGAAATAAATTGGAAAAATATCAAGCAGTTAAATTTATCTGAGTAGTCAATGTTCACTTAGGAAGGTGTAAAATGAACATTGCTGTAAGATGAGATGCTAGCTATCGAAGAGATTGTATAAAATTAATCTCCATTAAAACATTCCTCCCACTTAACACTAGTTTATATCTTTGCTGATTCTCCTATCTAAATTAAATATAGTACAAGACAATTTTAAGGTGCAATTGTGTTCGAGACCAACCTGAGCAAGAGTAAGAACTGTCTCTACCAAAAACAGAAAAATTATTGGGAAGTGTGGCAGCACTGATAGTCCCCACCACTCGGGAGGCTGAGGCAGGAGGATCTCATGATCTCAAGAGTTTGAGGTTTCCATAATCTATAATGATGCCACTGCTCTTGGGGCAACAGAGCAAGATTATGTCCCCTAAGCCCCAGAAAGGTGTCGCTGGATTTCTTGAAGTTAAAAAACTGATATTGGAGAATTTCTTTAGATTTTAAGCCATTTATAAAAAGGTTTTTAATAGATGTAGAACAGTTAATGATTAAATATGGAATTATTGTCAGGGGTGATGGCACCATCATAATTTCAAAAAATGATTCAAACACAAAGAGGCAAAGAGATCCTTGGAAAATCTTAGGAAGACCTGGAGAAAAGATGATGTCCTATATCATTTGCCCTGAAAATGAGAAGTGAAGTAAAGAACGCTTTTTCAGACCACCAGAAAATTTTCTCCTAGAAAATGTTATAGGAAAAGATAAATGTAACTCAGATATTGCCTCTTATAAGCATCAGCTCTCAGTAGCCATTTCTACCAACATCTTATAACGCAAAATATGTAAAACATAAAATGAACAAACTTTTATAAATAATATAAGATAAATGTTTGTCTATAAAATGTTGTATTAATAGAAGATCTATGGATAGGATAAATATAGAATAAAATATATAAGAAACTTATATATTAAGTACTTTCATAATAATACCCTCCATTTTCAAGGTAACATTCCAACAACACATTCTCAGAATTGTTGTGACATAGTCATCTCCACTTTAAATAGATTCCCTTTAAGGAGACTTTTCCTTGCCCTGATTATCCTTGGCTCTCGAGAATCACTTGGGTGGGGTTTTCTCCAGTCCTTCATGGTCTCCTTCTATGTTCACTGTTTAAAAGTAGAGCTTCCCATCTTATAAAAAGATGATATACTTTATTGTCCAATGGGGACACTTTTGAGCATGACAGGAGAAGCCCACATTCTAACAGGAGTCAGTCCATTCTCAATTACTGAGCATGTGTCCTCTCTGTGTATTTGCCACCTTGTGACCCTGGTTAAAAATCTTTCTTTTTCTTTTTTTTTTACTGAGACAGAGTCTCACTTTGTCACCCTCGGTGAAGTGCCATGGCATCATAGCTCACAGTAACCTCAAGCTCTTGGGCTCGAGTGATTCTCTTGACACAAGACTTTCCCCCTTCCTGACTCACTTTTAATTCATTCAGTCAGGTACCTTTATAGGAGTTTTACCTTCTGCGTGTGTGAGTCCATCTTCTCTGTATTTTCAGTACTGTTGTAAATAAGACCCTGATGCTTTCACTTGGAGCTCATGCACTAAATTCCTAACAGGTCTTCTGCTTGTCCTCTTTTCTTTCCCAAGTACGTCTTATGCACAACACAGGCATCTTACCCTTATCTCACCCTGTCAGTCTTCTCTTATTATCCTACAGGTGAGACCAATCTCCTTGGCTGATCACGGACAAGTCTCTAACCCTATATATCCTTTCAATTTAACCACTCATCACTTCCTTAATCATATTTTATGGCAAAACTGTAACTTGTAACCAGGTTTATAGCAGCCCTTTGACGAAAGAAGGCATATGATATAGGTGCATTATGAACAATATTTCTGGAAAATAATCAAAGAGTATCATGAGTGTAATATAGTTAATAACTGTGATATGAGAACAATGACAATCCTAGAAGGGTGAATGTGCATTTTCAGTGGAGACTGCCGTGAGTTCTTGTAGGGTCTTTACCACTCACTGTGGTAGACGGTTGTGACCTCGGCAAAGTAGTTAACTTTCTTAGCATGTTTCCTCACATCTAAAAGAGAGCTAATCATGGTCACCTTGTGTGGATTATGATGAGAATTAAATGTGATTGTATTTGCAAAGTGCTTTTGGAGAGTGGTCTTTCAATCAGTGGTAGCTTGGCAATGCGGCTAATGATGAAGATGATGCTGGCTGAGTGAGACAGGAGGATCACCTGAGCCCGGAAATTCAAGTCTGCAGTGCCCCATGATCACGTCTGTGAATAGCCTCTCTACTCCAGCCTGGGCACCATGGTGATTTGTTTCTTGAAAAAAATTATAACATTAAAAATAATAATAATAAAGATGTTTCTCATTAATTAAGTTTTTGTTTGTTATTCCCTCTGCCTTAAAAAAAAAAAAAAAAGCCTGTTTTCCCATTTTCCCTGAAACTTTTATTATTCTTCCAGGTACAACTCTGGCTTTATCTTCAAGAGCCCTTTCCTTACTCATCCAGACTGAGCTAAGGCAGATGTCACAATTTTATATCTCTGCATATCTTTCTATAAAAGAAAGCACATAACATTAAAATGATAAATAAATGTGTTTCCCTAGTCAGATTTCAAGTTCTTCAAGGTTGAAGACGATGTCTTACTGCCTTTTTATCCTCAGTGCCTTGCACAGTAATTGGCACAAATCCCTCCAATTGTAGGGGGTTGGAGGGATTTGGGAGACTGATCATGGAAAAACACAGGCCCACAAGGGACAGTAACACATCATAAGCCTATTGAGTCATGCTTGAACAGGGTTGCATGAGAACAGAAGCCCCAGGCAACGTAAGGCAGTTCCAAGGGCCACCTACCATCCATAGAGGGAAAGGGGCAGAAGGATTGAAGGATAAAAGAAGGAGACTGAAGAGGCAGTTTAAGAATCTAGGTGATGGTGCTTGCCAGCACTCTTTGGGGTATTTCTGGGTCCAAAAGCTCTGAAGAGCAATTTGTGCTTTCTAACTGCAGGACTCTATCTTATCAATTGGTATCAGCTGCCAGGCAAAGTTTCACAGGCTATGCAAAACAGGCAGGCCCTAAATGGTGGAAAATATTCACTTGTTTGAGCTATTTTTTAAAAAATAATAAGGGCAGTGCCTGTGACTCAAAGGAGTAGGACGCCAGCCTCATATGCCGGTGGTGGTGGGTTCAAACCCAGCCCCAGCCAAGAAAAGAAAAAGATAATAGGATGTGTAAAAGTTTGAATTTGGTACCTGTAGGCTTTTGCTTAGCCCATGTTAAACCTAGAAGCCAATACAGGGAAGCCATATTCTTAGTGATTGTCAGACTTACATGAAGTTACTAACTATAATTTTGCTGTATACTCAGAAGCTCCCAAGGAAACATCTTATTTTAATTGAGGTCAAATTCACAGTCAGTAGTAGAAAACTTGGCTCATTTATTTCTTAAATATGTCTATTAATCTACTCAGTTTCAGAATTCAGGATATTAACCTGTTAACTGGAAGTATTATTAGTTTTTTTTTTCTAATAATAATATTTTGTGTACAATGTACATTCAATAAATATTCCTTGTTTGTAATAAATGAATCAGTGATTCCAAATCTCCTCTAGCACTGGCCACATACAATGGGGCTAGTGAGTTTGAACTTTGCCAGGGCCAGCTAAACAACATTGACAACAACAACAAAATAGCCAGGCATTGTGGCAGGGGCCTGCAGTCCCAGCTACTTGGGAGGCTGAGGCAAGAGAATTGTTTAAGTCCAAGAGTTTGGTTGCTGTGAGTTGTGATGCCACAGCACTCTACTGAGGGTGACAAAGTGACACTCTACCTTAAAAAAAAAAAAAAAGAAAGAAAGAAAAGAAAAAAGAAAAAAAGATATTCAGAGAGCATTTTAAGTTTAGGAATTATTTTCTTGCAGATAAAAATCTCCAACTCACTATCTGTTTAGATTTATTAAATTAAAATGTGCCTTTTTTATGTTGACAAATATTTAAGAAAAACATGTTTATATAAAAAATACCAAATAATGCAGGCAAGTTGAGGCAATGACAAGAAACAATTCCTAAAGAATCATCTTTTTCAGAGAAATGCTTGTTCTACCTCTTCAAGTTCACAAATGAGGATAAGCTGTATCAGGATAGATGAAACAACAGATGAATAGGTATTCCACATCTATACCTGCTACGTATCCTGTTTGGCACTTTACACACATGATCTCATTTAATTCTCATGACAATACTTCAAGGAAGAGGTTATTATCACTACATTTTAATGGGACGCTGAGGCTTAGGGAGGTAATACTGTTTACAGGAGACAACTGAGCTAGTAAATGATATTTGAGTGCAGGTTCCCTGACTCTAGAGTGTTTGTGATTAATCACCGAATGAGTGCTTGTGCATGCTAAAAAGGGAGAATTTCAGTGTGTACAGATTCTGTCCCTAAATTGTAACCCCCCTCCTTTTTGAGACAGAGTTTCACTCTATCACCCTGGGCAGAGTGCCATGGCATCATCTTAACTCACAGCAACCTCAAACCCTCGGGCTCAAGTGATCCTCTTGCCTCATCCTCCTGAGTACCTCGGGTTACAGGTGCCCATTCTGACCCCCAGCTACTTTTTCTGTTTTTAGTAGAGATGGGGTCTCACTCTTGCTCAGGCTGTCTCCATCTCCTGAGCTCAAGGGATCCTCCTGCCTCAGTCTCCCAAAGTGCTAGGATTACACACCTGAACCACCATGCCCAGCCTAAATTGTAATCTTTTTCCATGTTGGTCTTTCAAGTTGCCTACTAAGAATATCTGTTTATTTTGAAAAGTAATTTCAAACACACTGAAAACATAAGAAAATCAATGTGGAATTTTAATTATGTTCTAGATCACCATATTCTAGAGAAAAACAAATGAAAGCTGTTGGAAATCTTTTCTTATTTTGTGCACTAATTGAATTATACAGCACCCACTCACGGTTCAATTAGTCTAATTATGGTCAACATCAGCTTTTGTTGTTAAGATGACAGAAGAATATGATTCTGCCACTTTTTTGGAACTAGTCTTGCCAGATGGACAGATTTTGTGCATAGTTAAACTTCCACAGCACACTTACATTATGTTGATCAAAAAAAAAAAAAAAGTTAGGGGATGACTGAGCTAGATGGTGGCCGAGTAACAGCTTCCTCGCAACTGGGCATGGTGAGACTGGGGAGAGAAGACTCCAGGCATCTCTGGCTGCTGGGATCTGCCCACAAACATTCCTTTGGGGACACAGGGAATCAGCGAGAGACTTCTGGACCCCATGAGGAGGACAAAAGCAATGGAGAACTGGCAAGTGGTTGTGTGTGTTTGCTCAGTCTAATCCCGCTGGTTGCCGCAGTGAGATTGAAAACTAGAAAGGCCTTACCTGTGAGCTGTTTTGTTTTTTTTTTTTTGACTTGGCACTCAGTTGAATTATCTTGGGAGATCTGGGGCAAGAGTGTGGAGGACTTTGAGCATTGTCTAGGGCCACAGACTGAGCTGCTATGCCTGATGGAGCTAATAGTGTTCGGCTATGGGCCCCTGCACAGAGCCATTGTGGGAGAACTGCCCCTGCAAACTCCACCCTCAGGGTGGCAGAGCAATGATCAGGCAGGAAAACTAGGGCAAGTAATCTAGTGACTGAGCAAGCTAAAGGTGGGGACTGAGATGCCTTACAGCCTTGGTCCTCAGGGCCATAGAGTGAGACCGGTTTTGGCACACTGGATAAGTGGAAAGCCACTTCAGGAGAGATTCCAGTGACACATGCTTTCCTGGGAAAGCTTCTGCTTAACCAATACTAGGAGTTTAAAGTGACTTTTAAGCAAGCGGAGGAGAGATATAAGCTCTCCACTCTGCAGGGTTTGAGAAATCAGCAGAGGCCTCCCGTCTCCATCTTGTATAGCTATGTCAGCATTGTCATCAACATCTCATGCCCGAGAAGATCACCCATTGCCGAGACTATAGTCAGCAAGGTATATATATATGTGTATGTATATATATATATATATATATATATATATATAGTTTTGTTTTTGTTTTCTTTTTTTAATTTCAACATTTTCACACTAGATTTTCCCTTTCTTTCTTTCTTTTCTTCATTTTTATACTTTAAATTAAATTTTCCATTGTTGCCTTCTTTAACAATCAGAACTTCATTTTTGTTAGTGTTTATACTTCTATCATTTGGTTTTTCCCCCAATTTTGTCCTGTAAAGTTTTTTGTTTGCTTTTAGTTTGATTTATAGCATTTTTGTCTTTCCTCTCTACTTGGTGGAGGGAGGGTACTGTGTCTGAAGAGGCCAGTGAAGAGCTACTGACCTCAAGGGAGCCACCCAACCCAGCACCCCCAGAGGTTGGGGGTTTTTAATGTTGGATCAACGTACCCTACTGTATACCTATACTGCTCCTGTCTCCCTCTTTCTGTGCCTCTCTTCTTTTTGTCAATATTCCCTTATACTCACCCCCTCTCCTTTCTCTTTTTTCTTTTCTTTTCTTTTTTTTCCTCCCTTCTTGCTCTTCAGTCTTCTTATTCTAGTGGTTCTGTACCAAAAGGACTCATTGAAACCCTAGTCCAGAGGCATGGTAACTTAAAAAGCAAGAGTAGGTGAAAGGAAAACTGGGGGAAAGAAACAGATAAAAGAAAACACTCATGAGGAAGAATCAGCAGAAAAATCTTGGCAACATGAAAAACCAGTGCACAGCAACCTCCACAAGAGAATGTGAGGTAGCTACTGCAGCGGACTTCACCTATAAAGAAATGTTAGAAATAACAGAAAGGGAATTCCAAATACAGATAATGAAAACAATGAAGGAAATTATGGAACCAATGAAGGAAACTGCTGATAAAGTGGAAAATAACCAAAGGAAATCCAAAAACAGAATCAAATAAGAGATGAATGACATGAAGAATATAGAAAGGATATAGCAGAGCTGAAGGAACTGAAGCAGTCAATTAGAGAACTTAAAGATGCAATAGAAAGTATCAACAACGGATTAGACCATGCAGAAGAAAGAATCTCAGAGGTAGAGGACAAAGCTCTTGAGATAACTCGGATAGTTCAAGAGGCAGAAAAGAAGAGAGAGAAAGCAGAATGTTCACTGACAGAATTATGGGACTTTATGAAGCGTTCAAACATACCAGTTATAGGTACCCAAGAAGGGGAAGAAGAATGTCCCAGGGGAATGGAAGCCATACTAGAGAATATTATAAATGAAAATTTCCCAAATATCACCAAAGATTCTGCCACATTCCTTTCAGAGGGTTATCAGAACACAGGTCACCTCAACTCTAACAGACCTTCTCCAAGACACATTGTGATGAACCTATCCAGAATCAAGGCAAAAGAAAAGATTCTTCAAGTTGCCAGGAGTAAGCACCAATTGATCTATAGGGGCAAATCCATCAGGGTGACTGAAGACTCTGCAGACTTCTCTAATGAAACTTTTTAAGTAAGAAAAAAATGGTCATCTACCTTTAATCTATGTAAACAGAACAATTTCCAGTCCAGAATTCTATATCCTGATGAGCTAAGCTTTAAAATTTACAGAGAATCAAATTGTTTACTGATATATATAGAGGAAATTCGCCACAATAAGACCAGATCTACAGAAAATACTTCAACCTGTTCTACACACTGACCATCACAATGAATCGATGGCAAAGTGAGAACTCAGAAATTAAAGGACAGAACCTAACTTCCACAGTGATGCAAAAGATAAAACTAAGCAATGGACTCTCACAAAATAAACTGAATAGAACACTACCACATTTATCAATTATCTCAATAAATGTTAATGACTTGAATTCCCCACTGGAGAGGCATAGATTGGCAGACTGGATTAAAAAACAGGCCATCCATTTGCTGTCTGCAGGAAACACACCTAGCTTCAAAAGACAAATTAAAACTCCAAGTTAAGGGTTGGAAGACAATTTTTCAGGCAAACAGAATTCAGAAGAAAAGAAGAGTTGCAATCTTATTTTCAGATACATGTGGATTTAAAGCAATTAACATCAATAGTTTACATTGATCAAAGGAAAAATACAAGAAGACGTTTCAATTCTAAATATTTATGCACCCAACTTAAATACTCCCATATTCTTGAAACAGACCTTACTCAGTCTGAGCAATATGATATCCTATAACATCATAATAACAGGGGACTTTAACTCTCCTTTTACAGAGATGGACAGATCCTCTAAACAGAAATTAAACCAAGATATAAGAGATTTAAATGAGACCCTAGAACAACTGTGCTTGATAGATGCATATAGAACACTCCATCCCAAAGATAAAGAATACACAGTCTTCTCATCGCCCCATGGAACATTCTCCAAAATTGATCATATCCTAGGAAAACAAAACAAATCTCAACAGAATCAAAAGAATTGAAATTTTGCCTTATATTGTAAGGGCCAAAACTAACTTTTTTTTATTACTTCCTAAACTGCCCATACCCAGAGCTTCAGGCTGCACCTGCATCTCAAGGACATTGTGTTTACTCCCTATACTATACTTAGAGAAGCCGCATACCAGAGAAGTCGTGTAACCCCCCTCTCCTTTTCTTTGTCTTCGCTCCACTGTGCACATGTCCCGTAACTTGCCCCCTTGTATAGCATCTACCCAGACCAATTAGCTTAAGACAAGTACTGCTCCCTTCTTTCTTTCTGTACCCCTTAAAACTCCTTTCCGTTTTAGAATCGGGGCTTTTCTGCTCTCCTACTGTGACGGGAACAGTAGAAGGCCCTGACTGGAGTCTGATAATAAACCGTCTCTTGCCCTTTGCATCGGAGCAGTCTCAGAGTACTTTATGGGGGACCTTGTGACTTGGGCACAACAATATCTTCTCAGACCACAAGGCATGAAAGGTGGAACTCAAAACCATCAAAAACGTTCAACCCCACACAAAGACATGGAAATTGAACAACCTTCTGTTGAATGACAGTTGGGTGCAGGAAGAAATAAAAGAGGAAATCATTAATTTCCTTGAGCACAACAGCAATGAAGACACAAGCCACCAAAACCTGTGGGATACTGCAAAACACTTCTGAGAGGAAAATTTATCTCTTTAGATGCCTACATTCAAAAAACAGAAAGAGAGCGTATCAACAAACTCACAAGTCATCTAATGGAATTGGGAAAAAAAGAACAATCTAAGCTTAAACCCAGCAGAAGAAAAGAAATATCCAAAATCAAATCAGAGATCAATGAAATTGAAAACAAAAGAATTATTCAGAAAATTAATGAAACAAGGCGTTGGTTTTTTGAAAAAATAAATAAAATAGATAAACCTTTGGCTAGACTAACTAGAAAGAGAAAAGTAAAATCTCTGGTAACCCCAATCAGAAATGATAAAGGGGAAGTAATAACTGATGTCACAGAGATACAAGAGATCATCTCTGAATACTATCAGAAACTATATGTCCAGAAATTTGACAATGTGAAGGAAATGGATCAATATTTATAATCACACCTTATCCCTAGACTTAGCCAGGTAGAAATGGAGCTCCTGAACAGACCAATTTGAAGCACTGAGATTAAAGAAACATTAAAAAATCTTCCAACAAAAAAATGCCCTGGTCCGGATGGCTTCACAACAGAATTCCATCAAACCTTCAAAGAAGAGCTTATTCCTATACTGCAGAAATTATTCCAAAAAATTGAAGAGGAGGGAATCTTCCCCAACACATTCTACAAAGCAAACATTACCCTGATACCAAAGCCAGGAAAAGACCCAATGTAACCTGGTTTCTTGTACTCTCAATGAATCCCCAACAGTAAAAAAAAAAAAAAAAAGTACTTACTGTCCTTTGAACTTTTGAGAATAATTTAATTAATGATCTCAAAAACTTTTTGATCATCTCCTGCCTTCACATTAGAATTGAATACACTACATTCTTGCTTCTCCATTCCTGTGATGCTTTACTAACAAGAATTTGTTCCAACTCAATAGGGAGAAGAGAAGGGGAGGAGGGAAGGGGTTGGGGGAGTCACAGTGTACGGCACATCTCTTGGGGTGGGACACAATTGTAAAAGGGACTTTGCCTAACAGATGCAAGCAATGTAATCTATGAATGAATCCCAAACAAAAAAAAAAAGAAAAGAGCAATACCGCGCAGAGGTGCAGAGAAGCCAATAGAAAGACTGGCCACCAGTTTCAAAATACTGCTGGGGACCTTTTTGTCTCTGTCTCTCTCACCATTTCTCCTTCAGGAAAGGAACCCACTTACAACTCTCGTTGGAAGTACTTTAAACTTTCTCTTTGTTCTTCCTAAATAAAATCTCTGTCTGTTACCCTGAAAAAATGATTTTTTTTTTGAGGCATACCTAAGATCCTCTCATGGCACATGAGTGTGCCTGATACACTGGTTGAAAATCACTTTTCTCTGTAATTAAATGATTCAATAATAATAGTTTTGTACAAATATCCTTTGAATCTTTGGTCATCTTCTGTCATCATTTAAACCTCCCTTGTTGATTAAATACTGTTTGACCATAGGGTATTTTTATATCTATATTTAGTAACAACAAAAAAACAAGGCATTCTTTTAGTTCTAGAATGAACTCAACAACTCAACTTGAACATGCACCACTTTAACAAAGAAAATTAATTCAACAATGAAACAATCATGGAAATTTTATCAGCAGCTCGTTAAATGAAATGTAAATTTGCTCCTCATATGAAATGAGCTTTAAACTACTATGTGTATGTATATGTATGTGTGTGTATTTCAAGTGCAACCTGAAAACTTACCATTAAAAGTTGTACAGCCCAAGAACTTACCTCTTAGATAGCAGTACAAACTTGACTTTAAACACTTCGAGGATTCCCAGCAGCCCAAACAGCCTAAATATCTTGCGACTCCTGCAAATATTTGTTGTTTGCATATGTAGGGGAGGCTCACAAAATAAACTGGTGCATAAGACAACAATTTGTAACAAAATCACATGGAGCTATGCATACAGCCAAGACATAAGATGCAGTTTAAGGGAGAGTCATCCTGATTGTCCTATTCCAGTTCTAACAATGGATTATATTCCATTGAACTTTCCTGCCTAAAACAGTCTTTCTGAGACACAATAAACTGGGAGCTCTTGAACACATTTACTTCCAGAAAAGTTTTCCTTAGCCTGAACAATATTGGTAATCTTAAAATTAGTTTCTAACATTTAAAAAAAATCAAGATTTTCACATGAAGAGTTTTATTTTAGTTTCTCTTGAAACATCCAGCATACCCATACTGGCAGCATAGTCCTTCAAGGCATCCATGCCCAGAAATTAAGTAAATGTTGTTACTTTAAATGGATCATGTGCTTTCCTGAAGCCAGAGTCCCTGCCACCCCCAGTAATGTGACATGAGGTTCACTAGGGTTATAACACTTATTTGGGTGACTCTGGAAAAATTTGGAATGGGAGTTTGAAATTCTTGGACTAGGGGATAGACAAAAGTAAAAAAAAAAAAAAAAAATTGACCACTCCATCCAAATGTGAACTTAGATTCCCTTAAGAGAGATAGAAAACCTGGCTGATATTTTTGTTTCCCTAGGTCTAGCCTACTGTCTGGCATGTCAATGGAGTGTGTTGAACAGACAGTATTTTGTCCAAAGATCATCAATAAGTATTGGGTTGAACTCTGAGTACAGTCTATGGAATTCAAACATAGCAGTTGGATTTTGTGGTCTATAGAGTCTCAAATAAATTATTTAACTACTATCTTACCAAATTTACTGCTTGCTGGATTGAATTAATCAAAGCAACATCACTGTTGTATAAAAGGTAGACTTTGTGTTCTCCTTCTCTAGGACATTATAATCCATACAAATGAATTCCACTTAAATATCTCTCACACCAGGAAATATTTACCAAGCTTCTCCGAATATTAACTAGTAAAAATAACAACAAAACAAAAAATTCCTCCAAACACATCAGCATGACCCCAGAAAACAAAGAATGTAAAATGAAAATAATTTTATATAATTTCTACCATGTGCATTTGAGCATATTTTTATACAGTTCAGAGTTTTCTGTATAAAAATGGATATTTTATTCTAAAAGGTAAAATCCTGAAAAAAATTTAGAGGGGGAAAAAGTATCTCAATGTCTTAACTTTAGACAAACAACTGCTCAGATTGACAAAAAATGGGAAAAAAATTGAAAGGTAATATATTTTTGGTTTTGAAAGGATAAAATGTTTGTGCCAGAAAGTTTGATGAAGTACCAGGTAAATTTGTCAAAGTACGTGTATAATTGGTAGAACCAGCTGGACGTTCCCTAGTCCCCAGCTCCCTGTGTCATGAGTACTGGGACCCAGTCGAGCCCATAACCAGTGATCAGATTACCTAACACGTTACATAACAGCGTGGTTTTTGTAACAGTTTCCCTTTCTAAGCTTGGGTCTTCCTCAGAATTCTTCATGAAGCTTCTACCTATGCTGTGTTAATTAGATGGGGCTGAGCTCTAGGTCAGCTAAAGGTCACTAGGAACTCCTTATTATTTATATTCCCATGAGGGAACAACTCCTAGCTGAACTTTGGTTCCTCACTACAATTGAGTTCCCACTCTCTGCCCTTAACCACTTCCTTGACATTTTTTACCCTCCGCCAGACCTAATTTTTAATCTGATGTAGTCCCAAAGGGATTATAGTCCCTTTTAACAATTTCTCCAGTGAAATGTTTTAAAAGTATTGTACAGGAAAAAAGAAAATTTTGGAGACAGTGAGAAATCCTTATTGCACTGACTGTAATTTAGGATGTTGGATATTGCAAGATAACCTTACAAGTAAGAACATTTTATCCGTTTAGAACCTCAGTAATAACTGATGTAGAAAGCCTTTAAGAAGAGTACTGGTCTTGTCTTTCTCCATATTAACAGCATATTTATTTATTTAGGCTCACTTTGTCACTCTTGGTAGAGTGCCATGGTGTCACAGCTCGCAGGAACCTCAAACTCTTGGGCTCCAGTGATTCACTTGCCTCAGCCCCCTGAGTAGCTGGAACTACAGGTACTCACCACAATGCCTGGCTATTTTAAGAGATGACGTTTTTGCTCTTGCTCAGGTTGATCTTGAACTCCTTAGCTCAGGCAATCCACCCACCTTGGCCTCTCAGAGTGCTAGGATTACAGGTATGAGCTAGTTGTCAGCATTTTAGGATTCCAGTAAAGGTGTTTTGTTTGAGTGTGAACATTTATTAGCTGTAAAGTTCTTGAAACAGGGTTGGCAGATACTAATTGCTCACTAAATTGTCGCTGTTGCTGTTGTTTTGTTATTAGTATTGCCATGGGATGTCTAGGTCAACTTAAGCAGAAACAAAGGGGACAGACAAGATACATAGGAATTATCAGTTGTGATCCAATGAACAAATATAAAATTCCTCCTATTAAAATAATTCTATCATTTGCCATATAACCACCTCTATTTAAAAAAAAAAAAAAAAACTATTGTTTACAAGAAACTTCTAGGTTACCCACTCCAGTATTCATTTACTATATCCACAAATAAGAATAGAATGTACAAGAAATGGAAAGAAATTTACCTCTTTCCTTATAAGCATTTTGGCTGGTGTGATTTTATCAAAGGGCATTCTACTCTCTCAGGTTTCTTACATAAAGCACATAAATTTGCAAAATTATTAAACTGGCGCTTATTCATAAAACAAACACTGAGCCTCATTTATCATTTTCAGGATATTCTCCCATGCTTTTTTGATTAATACTTTTATTAGAGGCATTCAATATAGATAATGCAAAATTAAATGGATTTTGCCAGAATACATTATAGCCATTAAAATAAATCAGACTATTAAATGGAGGGAAAAAGCAAAATCTGAAAAAGAAATATAATTCCATATAACTTATGACAGAGTCAATTAATCACATAACCACAATTTGAGACCTTTCCTATGGAAAGAAAAGAATGAAGATCTATTTAAAAGTTCATCATTATTATCACTGTCGCTGAAGAAGGGACCATGAGCCAAGGACTGGTCTGTATTGAACGTGAAGACAAATTTCGTTTTCTTTCTTTCTTTAGACAAATTTCTTTTTCTTTCTTTCTTTCTTTTTTTTTTTTTAACTTCCCCTGACTCAACTACACCCTGAAGTTCTTGCAGGTAACAATGTGAAACAAGATATAGCCCAATAGGAGAGAACCAACCCAAATGTCAATGCTTTCAGAAACTGTTGGCAATAAGCCATTTGAGAAGAGTATTTGTCTTTTGTTATTCTGTCTCTATGTTCTGCTTCTTAATACCTTTCTCCAGTGTTCCATTTCACAAAATTGCCTTCAATTTCCAATTACCTTAATAACAAGATAGGACACTTACTTTGACTTTAATTATTGAACTTCTCAAGTTTTTTGGCCTGTAAGATTTCCCCTTAAATAATGAAAAAGATGACAGGATGAACACTTTTCAACAAGGATGTTAGCCTTTCAATATGAACTCACGGAATTATGATTAAGTCCATCTTTTACCAAATGCCAAATATCTTTTTTAATATTGTCTGTGTTTTATGCCATTTCTGAAATTTATTATTTATCGATTTAATAGATTTTAGGTGTCAGTTATAGTTTATTGAATTCAAAGAACATCTGAAAAACTTTTAGTCTGATATTGCTTTATGATGAGCTCAATTAATCAAAAAATTCTACTTCTGGCTATGCAATAAGAGCCTAGTGGTGGTTGAATGGGACTCAAAAATCAAAAAACAAAAACAAAAACAAAAAAACCTATATACTTGCCCTCACAGAAGTTTCAGGATAGTTGGGAAAGCAAGAGTAATGTATAAAAAATGTTCAGAAGATCATAAAACATTCTTAGACATTTGATGTCGTAGGAGTTAAGCAGGAGGAGGAAAAGGAAGATAGGCTGGAGTTTTTATGAAGAAGCAGCAAGGAAGGTGCATTTTCAGGATTCCAAAAATATAAAACTTGATCCCAAGAACAAATATGGAAGAAATGTGGTCCGAAAGTAGGATGACTCTTTTGAGAGTAGGATCTCTCTTTTGGGGAGAGCACTCTGTGCAATGAGATAGGGGAAACAAGACTAAATGGATATATTCAAATGTTTTTTTATTACAAGGAAACAGCCTGCCTTTTACTGTAAATGATATCATATAAATACAACCTTTTACAATGGCTAAAGAGATGAGCATTGTTTTCTGTATTCACCACATGACTTGGCCCACTTACCGTATGTATTAAATTGGTCAAGGGACAAATCTTTTAGGACTTAGCCCCTTCAGTCCTTAAAAAATACACTTCTCTCCATGTTCTGCCCTCCTCTTTTTGTCATACCTCTCACTGATTTCAACATTCTCATTTATGAGATTTCCAATGCATTAGTCTCTGTAGTCTTTTTCATTCACTCCAACAGTCCCGATAGTCCTTTCCTTCACACTTGTTATCCGCTCCCATGGTCATTAACAATAAACACCCACCTTCCTAATCTGTATTGAAAACACTGTACTCTGCAAAAGCCTCCTCCCATCTTTCCATTTTGTTCTACTAGAATCCTATGTCCCATTGTGACTTCCAATTAATTGACCTTTTCACCTTTTGACTCTCCATCCCTCTCATTATATCCTTACTTCTGCTCTGATCCAGCTGAAATTACTTGATCGATGACGGCCATCGCTCCCTTGCAAATACTCTCAACTCCTTTAACTCCCTTGGCCTTTTTCCTTCCATCATTCTGCCTGGCAATATACCAGCTTTGGTTAAATCCAAGCCCTTGCTAAGGGACTCTTCCCAAGCAGCTAAAGACCTGTGAAAAAAATATGCAGCCATGCTCACAGTTCCTTCTTTATTAAGCATTTATGTAAGGCCAGCCCTCCAATTGTTCTCCACATTCCCTACCCTCATTCCATTGAAAGGATTTGTCTCCTTCCTTCCTTCTTCCCGCGGTGTCAAATTTTGTCTTCTATCGTAGGGGTCAGCAAACTATGGTCCACAGGCCGAATTGGGTTAGATGCCTAAATTGAATGATTCTTCCATTTTTCAATGGCTGAAAAAAATCGTAAGGAAAGAATGATGTTTCATGATATGTAAAATAATATGGAATTCAAGGGTTAGTGTCCGTGTGGTAAGTTTCATTGGAACATAGCCTTGCCCATCTGTTTATATATAATCTGGTTGCTCTCACACCCTAGTAGTGGAGTTAAGTAGTTGTAACAGAGCTGATAGCCCAACTTGAGCTAAAAATATTTACTATCTGGCCAGTTACAACAGAAGATTTTCAACCCCATTTGAGCAAACTCATTCACAGGACACTTAAACATACTGTCATCAGTCTCACGATAAGAACAAAGAGGATCCCTTCACTCCCTGTCTCTCTCCAGTTACAACATGGCAGTGCTCTCCTTCATGGCAAAAGTCCTTGAAATAACACTAAGTAACCACAATTTTCAACTCTACTTACCCTGTTTTATGGGTAAGTAGTGATTATTCTAAAGCAAATGTCCTCAAAATAACGCTAAGTAACCTCAGTTTCAACACTACTTACTGTGTTTTGCAATCACTCCAGTGATTATTCTAAAGAAACCATTTTTTTAAAGGTCACCACAACCTGCAAATTGTGAAATTTATCCCATTGCTGCTGTACAACTTCACAATGTTTGACAGGGATTGACCTCTCCTTCCCTTGCATCTGGAGTCCCACCTTCTCTCGGTTAATTCCCTTCTCATTTGGTTGCTTCTCTGTTTTTTTGATGCTGGATATTCTTATTTTCCCATCATCTGAACACTGGAGTGCTCCAGGGCTTGCTTCTCTGACCTCTTTTCTTTTATTCATCCACTTGCAAGGTGATCTCATCCAGCACCCATGACATTAATAAGCTGATCCTTAAATTTATAAGGCCATCTCCGACCTTTCTCTTCAACTCCAGACTCATATACACCTGAGCCTCCTTGACGTATCAAAGTGTATATGCCTAAAAACACACTCTTGATTTTCCCCGAAGCCTGCTTCTCATTTTCTGTCTTTCTCACATCGTCAGTAAAAGGCAACTTCCATTCCTATAAATGCTTGAGCTAAAATCTTTGATTTCTTTCTATAGCTTTTAGGCAAATCCTATTGGCTATTTGATTTCTCTTTATGCCTAATACACTCCAATACTATTAGCTCTACCTCTAAAATAACTCAAAAAAGTTTAATCACTTTTTATCACCTTCATTACTATGACCCTAACCCAAAGCATTGCTTAGGCTCAGGGGTGCCCAATCATTTTTCTTTTCTGCTGCATGTTAGAGGAATAAGACCTGTCTTGGGACACACAGTAAATACACAAGTGCTAAAGAGAAGCTGATTTGCACTAAAAAATTCTGTGCATACTTTTCATGATATCTAACACCACAGTTAGGAAAAAAAAATGTGCTCACAAAATTAACGTGTTGTCTACCGAGCTACAGGTTGAACATCCCTGGTAGACCGGCGCTATTACTCCCAATTGATCTCTCTCTTTCTTCCCTTGTTCCCTTGAGAGATACTTTGTATATGAAAGTCATGCCTCGGCGCCTGTGGCTCAAGTGGCTAAGGCGCCAGCCATGTACACCCAAGGTGGCAGGTTTGAATCCGGCCCGGGCCCACCAAACAACAATGACGGCTGCAACCAAAAAAATAAGCCAGACTGATAATGGGGCACCTGTGGTCCCAGCTACTTGGGAGGCTGAGGCAGGAGACTCGCTTGAGCCCAGGAGTGGGAGGTTGCTGTGAGCTGAGATGCCACGGCATTCTACCCAGGGGGACAGCTTGAGGCTCCTGTCTCAAAAAAAAAGAAAAAAAGAAAATCATATCATGTAACTGCTTTTCAAACAGCTCCCCATTGCACAAAGATGGAAATTAAATCATATAACCACGGCCTTCCTGGCCCCAGCTTATTTTGTCCCTGTTTATTATCAGATGCAAAATATATTCTCTGTTTGCTTCATCTCATTGTACTTTCCTGCTCTGCTTCTCCTTTTGGTCCCTCTTTGTCACACTGGTCTGATTTCTGCTGCTCACAACCTCTAACTCCATTCCTGCTACTGTTCTTTTTTTCTTCCTTTTCATCACGTGCTATCTTTCCCCTGACTTTCAGAGTCCAGATCAAATATCTCCTGCTCAGAGAGGCTTTTGCTGGCCACCCTGCCATCCTCACCCATCTCGCCCATCTACACTTGAACTACCCTGTTCAGCTTTTGCGTTGCCTTTATCTCCATCAGATATTATTTCAGTACATGTGTTTCTTACTCCCCTAGAATATAAACTCTATGAGAGCAGATCTCTTACTCTATTCTAATCTTTATTGTATCACAAAATTCTGGAAGACTTGTCACCCATGAAATATCTTTTGATTAAATGTATGAATTAGTAAATACATGAATGAAAAAAATCCATACAGAGAATTCAACACATTGCCTGACACAAAGAAAATTGCTAAAGAAATGGAAGCTGTTAGTAAAAAGTAAAAATAAATAAAGCAAAACAAAATAATAATAAATGATAAAAGTTAAAAGAGAATAAAGACAGCAAGCTGCAAGAGTTGTTTGCAGAATATGGTCGATACAGAATAAACCTGTGAAAAGACTTCATGTCCAGATAGTTCTAGAATGGGTTTATCTTGTTATTTTTTGGTGCTGACAATATTTTATTTTCTGGAGGAAAATTGTATCTTATGCACACACACACACACAACACACAGCCTCAATGGTGAGGAGGTGGATATTCTACAGAAGCCAGCTCTGGCAACCATGGAGAAAGAGAACTGAACTTTCTTTTCTTGAAGGAAGGAAATGAAGGCATTGCTGTTCCATGCTTCTTTAAGCTTAAATTTCAATTTGTGTTAAGTTTGGTCTCTTCTAAGTTCTGAATAGAACATTAAATTCAGTACTGCACAGGCAGTGTGACTAATAGTCTTTCCACATTCTTCTAGACCTTTGACTCTGCCCTGGGTAACAGACTTTATAAGGCCGACTTTGGTCTCTTTTCATTGGTTCAGGTAGTATACGGCATATTTGCAGCTAAACTTAAGAGTGTGGTTGCAAGTGATGAATTTATATTCAAACTGCCTAAGCTTCTTATAACTTAGTTTGAAAAATATATGTGTATATGAACACTCAACATGTACGTTGGTTTTTTATTGAGTTTATGTTGTCTGTTTCACTTCACTGCAATTTATCAAAGAAGCTCTGGCCGTCCACAATGGGGAAGATGACATGTTGGCCACATCGCAGGCTATGAAATGAGCTGAGTGTGGAAAACGGATTCCATCCCCTGAGCAACTCCAGTTGAGTGATTACACTTGTCTGAAGGGCTGTCTTGAAAAGGATTGTGAGGCTGTGCTTGGCATTATGGAAAAAAGTGATATGATTCACAAGTGATTTCTGACAGAAGGGACAAAGGTTGAATGAACCACTGTGCAAATACTGACTGTTTGCCAGGATAGAATGTGATAATCATTGCTCTTGGATAGTTAGTCTATGAAATGAGATGAATTCACATGATTATGTAACAGGGTGTCAAATTAATAATTTTTTAAAAGATAAACCATTAGATTCCTAATTGCATTGGAACATTTTAACATATTATTATTGGGTTACCTCAACACTACACAAGAATATGTAAATTCTAAAACAGCAGATTTGGTCAGTATGAGTAGCAGAATAGGACCAACTCATATGGAAATCTCTACCCTCTACTCACATTTTTAATATCTATTTACATTTTCAGTGGACATATTTCTGTACTTTTTATTATATTTAACCAAAGTGATAGTGTCAATAAATTAAAAAAATATATACTAACTGTGTTAGCTAGTAACTAAGAGTACTTTTCAAAACAAACTTTCTATTCAGCATGGCAATCTACAATATTTGCATTAATCAAAGCAGACTATTTCTTGATATTATGGTAAAGCAGTTAATAATGATATTTTAAGGAAAAAACTATATAATGTATATTAAAACACATTGACAGTAACTAAATCATCATCTCTAAAGATTTTTATTGTCAGTGTTGACAAAGAAGGTTAAGACAGAAATTCAACAAAGGATTTAGATAGAGACCCATAAACATAACAAAAAGAGTTTTAAATGATAGAAATAGAAAATCCTTACATTATTATATCTAAGCTTCTATTTATTAAGTCACAAATTGATAAAAATAAATTTATGGAACATATAATGAAGTCTAAAAGAACAAAACAGCACTAATTCACGTCCATCAGCAGCACATTTGCTACTACACAAACATCAGAATGTCAGGTGGAAATTGTTGAAGGGAAAAATCACTATCTCAGTTGTTATTTTATCAAAGAAAATTTTTAGGTACTTAAGGTGTGCACAGATAATGCATCTTTGCAAAGAAAATAGAGTTAGCCTAAATTTTGGCATGTAAGGATGGTATTAATAATTCAATGCAGAAAGAACTCTGTGGGGTGTTTTTTCTTTACTAGAACAAATTTAGCAGCAGAAAAGTTAAATGGATTTTTCTTCTTTCCTATGCATAAAGAGTAACCAAGTTACCCTGCCTTTGTGAAATTGGGAATTTCCGGGGGAAAGTTACCATTCTCTTGTGTGTTTTAGTTTCCAACATACTTTTAGGGTGCTCTGATCAATTTCCTATTTATTACAGAACTTTCATAGTACTTTAAAGCAGCATTATCCAAGTAGAGTTTAAGGATGGAAATCAGTACTTGAGAGATGGATTGCTCAAGCCACAGGGTTTATTTGGATTTTCTAATGTCAAAGTGCAATGAACTGAATGTTTTTGTTCCACAAATTTGTATGTTGAAATCCTAACCCTTCAATATGCTGGTATCAGAAGGTGGGGCCTTTGGGAGACAGTTAAGTTAGGAGATTGAGGTGCCCTGAATGGAATGGAATGGTGAATGGAATCAGTGCCCTCATAAGAGGGTCCCAAACAATTCTCTCTCTTTTCACCATATGAGGACACAACAAGCAGTCAGCTGTCTGAAAGTTGGAAGAGGCCCCTCATCAGACCCCAATCATGATGGAACTCTGATTTTGGACTTTCGGCCTCCAGAACCTTGAGATAAATGTCTGTTGTTTTAAAGTTACCCAGTTTATACACCCTGTTTAGCTCCCTAGACCTGAAGAAATGAGGAATGAGAACTTTTTCATAGGCCAGATCTCCAGTCTGCTTTTAAAAATGTTTCTGGTCGGGTGCAGAATCCAGTGAATGTGGGAACATGGAGACACAGACCTGAGGGCTGACATCACATTATTTTGAATTACAAAAGTGCATGGCAGATCTTGCATCTTAAATCGTGTTATGATGTGGTAGAATGAGATGTGTCAAAATAGAAGCACAAAAGTAAGTATTCTGGGTATTTAAGAAAAGTAGGAACTTTTAAACTCTAATTCTTAGGAAGTTATGTTGACAACTAGTTAGAGTATGTTATGTTACAATTCATTTTACATGAACACATTTTCAGGATCTTGGTCAAATGACACATGAAAGGAATCTCAGCCCCTTATGAATATGGTCAGGGAGTTTGGGAAACAGCTTTCACTTACGTCTAGCTATTCCAAATATAGAAATGTCTTAGACTCAAAATGGTAAACCTCTGACTCTGTATTTCCATCCTCGCCTCAGATGTGAAATCACATTAAGATCAAGCTAAACTTCCCTTCCTTGGAACACCCAAGTATCACAATTGCCACCTATTTACTGTGATAGCACTTAGCAACATGCTACAGTTGGTTGGTTCAAATCTAGAAACACCTGTGCAATGTTTCAGGCCTGTGAAGGGAGGTGCCAATCTGCCTCCTCTGAGTTTTAGATTCTTCAGACAACATTTGCTACTTCTCATATTTGAGGGTACATTAGTTTTGGTCTTTGTGTCTGTCTTCACCTTGTGAAGCTTTTATAACTTAGTTCTTTTTATTGATATAAAAAGATTCTTTTTAGTGATATAAAGAAGGGAGACAGCGGGTCTTGTGATAATATTAAAAATAAAAACAAAGCAAATTAGATTTTCTTATCTCATTACTCAGTAAATGACCTTCAGTGGAGAGCAGAGGCACTTGACTGCCTCAGGTCGTCCGGGCTGATGACTCTGCATGTGGGGTGTATGTGTGTGCATGTTTGGGTCGGAGTAGTAATTTGATGTCCTCTCTTAAAGAGAATTTCAGAGTATTGTGTTTGGACTCAGTTGGGAGTGGCAGGAATTACTGGCTATGTGATCTCATGTGTATGGGTCGACCATTCTGAGGCTCAGATTTTTCAGCTACCTCAGAGATTAATATCTAGCCCTCTCAAAGACTAGGAGAGGTAAATAAAATGTTTTTTATAAAGTGATGGTAAAATGGATGTTCCATAAGAACTGCAATAAATGATAGTTTCTGCTTTTATATCAGTATTGCATTAGTAATCGTAGTAGTTTTAGAATCAGTGGTTGTAGTGATGAATAATAGTAGTAGGACAGTAGCTAATAATCAGCCCTGCTATGAGTTTCCAAATGCTAAGGAATAATGTGTGTGGTGCAGGTATTGTCCTTGGAAACTAAATTTCTCAAAAGAAATCGCCAGGGTTTGTCTTTTCAAGATGGCTCATTAGAAGCACTTCAAGCCTACCTTAATCAATTGGAAGAACCACAATAGTGTGTAGACAATCTCACTGGATAAATTATCCATATAGAAACATGGAAGTACAATAGAAAAGCAACAGAAAACTCCCCAAATGAGGAAGGAGCAGGAATACAGGCAGCCTTTGGCCAGGGCCAGCTGGGAGCCAGGAGTGACTTCCTCATACAGGCGAGAGTGAGTGAGAGCCTTTCTGTAGTTGACTTTCCTACTGCAGGATTAAACAACCGAGGCTAGAGGAGTGAACTGTGACCCTTCTAGACCTTGAATCTAACTTACAGAGCAGTCAGATGATTGTGAGAATGAACTGCTTCAGGGACTGAACCTGCTCTGGGACACCCTTCCTGAAACCTAAGCAGCTATAGAAAAGCGCTGTTCTCTTTCCCAGCTTTTCAGAGACTATGCATGGACCTGGAAAGCATTAGCACCACTACTAGTAACCAGAGAAACTCAGGCTGCTGCTTGTGAAACTGAGGCAGGGGCAGGTGTGAGCTCCTGCAGTCAGGACGGAGAAGTGAGCTTGGGGTCGTTTGTAGCTACTTGCACTGGAACTGGGCACCACTTCCAGACCTGAAGAGGACAAGAGCTGCCACGGAGGTTTGGTCTTAAGCTGGCAGTGGGATAGGTGTGAAGTCCCGGATCAGCTAGAACAGCTGGCTTGGCAGTGAGAGCTGGATAGGGAGCAAGGCCTTTGGGCACTGACAAGTGAGAGGGATGTAAGGATCTTGACCTGTTGGAAGAGGCTGTGGTTGCCAGGAGCAGGACAACCTTCTCAGTGGCAAGATTTAAGCATGGTATCATTCAGCCCTCAGCCAACCATTCCCCCAGTACCTGAAGGATCAGCTCACTCCTACTCAAGGTGCAGATATTCACCAATGGGGGCCTTGAGTGCACACTGGCTTAGTCCATCTCCACCTGGCTTTGCCTCCACCTGAGACAGAATGTGAGATCCAGGGTCCTGGAAAGTCCACTGCCTAATTCACTTCCTGGGACACCCAAGTGCTCCTCCAAGGGGACTGAGATTGGGCATAAACACCCTACTAATACCACCTTAACTGGCTTCTACCTCACAACTGTCCCCTACTGGTCTGGAGACCAGCTCACACAGCCCAATGTAGCCACTACCAATGCAAGTGCAAGTGCTTGAGACTGGAGGAGCATTTCACCACTGTGGCTACAGCCTTCATCCATGCCACACAGAAACGTGCCCAGATTGTTATATATATCCGGAGGAATTTTCATAAGGTGGTGGATAAACACAAATAGCATGTTAGAAAATACAGCAACCGGAAATCCCACTAATTCCCCTTTAAGGCACTGTCTGTCCTGAACTTGACAACCATCCTCAGCTCTGACAGTGTACATTAATCTTGTCTGTTTCAATCATTGTGTAAACAGAATCATGTTACTCTTTTGTGTCTTTAAAAGTTTCCCATATTATTTTTGTGAAATATAATATTTGGGGGTATAGTTATAATTTTTAGGGTATAGTTAATATTTGGGGGTATAGTTACAGTTATAATTCTCATTGCTGTATAGTGTGTTGATATATTTACCAATTTATTTTCCATTTTACTGTGTTTTGTTATTGTTATTGTCTTCTATTTCTCTCCAGCTTTATGGAGGCATGACTGACACATTAAAAATTGTGTGTTTAAAGTGTACAGCAGAATGCTTTTATATATATGGATACATTACCACAGTCAAGCTCATTCACATATCCATCACCTATCATAGATACCTTTTGTGTGTGTGTAGAGAATACTTGGGATCTCTCTTCATAAATTTCAAGTATATAATACATTATTATGGCTGTAGTCATCATACTGTACACAAGGTGCCTAGAACTTATTCATCTTATATATAACTAAAAGTTTTGAGCCTTTTTTTTCTTTTTCTTAGTTATTATTTTAAAATGTTCACATTCTGCTCTTAGAAAGATTCGCTTGTACCCTTGTAAGATAAACCTCAGAAGTGATCCCTCCAATCATCCTCCCTCCACCTATTCCTCCCATCCCTCTCCCTCCCCCCTCTCCAAATTCTTAGCCTGTTATTAGGTTATAGCTTTCATATGAAAGCTATAAATTAATTTCATAATAGGGCTGTGTACATTGGATACTTTTTCTTCCATTCCTATGATACTTTGCTAAGAAGAACATTTTCCAGCTCCATCCATGTGAACATGAAGGACGTAGTCTCCATCTTTCTTTATGGCTGCATAGTATTCCATGGTGTACATATACCACAGTTTGTTGATCCATTCATGGACTTATGGGCACTTGGGCTTCTTCCATGACCTGGCAATTATGAATTGGGCTGCAATAAACATTCTGATACAAATGTCTTTGTTGTAATGAGATTTTTTGGTCATCTGGGAATATACCTAATAAAGGAGTTGCAGGGGCGAACAGCAGGTCTATTTTTAGTTCTCTAAGTGTTCTCCAGAGTCTTTCCAAAAGGAATGTATTAGTTTACATTCCCACCAGCAGTGCAGGAGTGTTCCCTTTTCTCCACATCCACGCCAGCATCTCTGGTTTTGGGATTTTGTGATATAAGCTAATCTCACTGGAGTTAGATGATATCTCAAAGTAGTTTTGATTTGCATTTCTCTGATGATTAAGGATGGTGGGCATTTTTTCATATATCTGTAGGCCGTGGGCTGATCTTCTTTAGAGAAATTTCTCTTCAAGTCCCTTGCCCACCCTGAGATGGGATCGCTTGTTTTTTTCTTGCTAATACATTTAAGTTCTCTATGGATTCTGGTTATTAAACCTTTGTTGGAGACATAACCTGTGAAAATCTTTTCCCATTCTGAGCCTTTGGTCAATATCTCCCCCTTGTCCCCAGCCCCACATCCTTTTTGTGTCCAGTCTATTTCAGTTAGTATAGTAACTTCCAGGTTTATTCATGTTGTTGCAAATGGCAGAATCTTCTTTTTTAAGGCTAAATAATATTCTACTGTGAGTGTGTGTGTGAAGGAGAGAGAGGAGAGACAGAGAGATCTGTGAACAGAGTATGTTTCCGTATCTTGGTTACTGTGAATAATGCCACTATAAACATGGGATTTAAGACAGCCATTTTATTTTTTTTTGAATATATGGTCAGAAGTGTTATTGTTGGATCCATATGGTAGTTTTATTCCAGGTTTTTGAGGAACCTCATAGTGTTTGCCACAATGGTTGTAAAAATTCACATTGCCACCAACAAAGCACTTGTTATCTTTTGATGTTTTTTCTCTTGTTGATTAATTTGAGTTCTCTGTAGATTTTAGTTAACAAGCCTTTGTCTGATTCATAGCATGCAAATATCTTCTCCCATTTTGAAAGCCGACCATTTGCTTTAGCTGTGCAGAAGCTTTTTAGCTTGATCATATCCCATTTATTTATTTTTGGTATTGCTGCAATCGCCAAGGGACTCTTGTCCATAAAATATTTTCCCAGGCTGATTTTGTCAAGAGTTTTTCTCACACTTTCTCCTAGAATTTTTAGTTTAATATGTTTAAATTTAAATCTTTTATCCATCAGGAATAAATTTTTATCACTGGTGAGAGGTGTGGGTCCAATTTCAATGTTCTACATATAACTAACCAGTTCTCCCAGCACCATTAATTAAATAGGGATTCTTTTCCTGAGTGTATGCTTTTGTTTGGTTTATCAAACATCAAATGGTGATATGTGGCTGGGTTCATCTCCAGGTTCTCTATTCTGTTCCATAGATCTGTATCTCTATTTCTGTGCCAGTATCATGCTGTTTTGAACACTGTAGACTTATAACCTGAAGTCTAACAACATGATGCCTCCAGATTTGTTCTTATTTCTAAAAATTGCCTTGGCTATTCGGGGTTTCTTCTGGTTCCATATGAAACAAAGAACTATTTTTTTCAAGTTCTTCAAAGGATGACACTGGTGCTTTGATGGGGATTGCATTAAATCTGTACATCACTGTGGGCAGTATGGGCATCTTATCAATTCTAATTCTTCCCAGCCATGAGCACGGTATGTTCATCCATTTGCTAACATCGTCTGCTATTTCTTTTCTCAGGATTTCATAGTTCTCTTCATAGAGATCTTTCACGTCCTTTGTTAGATACATTCCATATTTCTTCTTCTTATCTAATTGTTCAAGCTAATTCAGTAATATGTTGACTCTAAGTGGTGAAAGTGGACCCCTTTATCCAGGTCTAAGTCTTAGAGGGAAAATGTTCAGTTTTTTGCTATTGAGTGTGATACCAACTAATAGTATTTCATATATGGCCTTTATTATGTTGAAGTACATTCCTTCTAAGCCTAATTTGTTGATTGAGGGATTTTATCATAAAATGATACTGAATTTCATCCAGCACCTTTTCTGCACCTGTTGGGATGATCACGTGGGTTTTGCCCTGTGTTCTGTTAGTATGCTGCATCACATTTATTGATTTTCATATTTTTGAATCATCTTTGCTTCTTAAGGATAAATTCCACTTGATGATGATGTATGACCCTTTTAAAGTGCTGCTACATTTAGTTTGCTAGCGTTTTATGGAGGATTTTCCTACCTATGTTTATCGGGGATATTGGCTGATAATTTGATTTTCTTGTGGCGTTTCCTTGTCTTACTTTGGTATCAGTGTAATGCTAGATTCATGAAATGATTTTGGGAGCATTTCTAAATAGGATGATATTTCTAAAATGCAAATGTTGTTGGAGAATCTTCACGGGTTCCTCAACTCTGTTACACGACACTCTTATGCAGCTAACAATTTACTGTATTAAATTTTTCTAAGTCTGTCAGTCTCCAATTGTCAGGATTACATGTTATTTGCCTGTGCATAGGCAGCATCTTTCACAGGGATCAGTACAAAACAGATTCGTAATTTAATAACTACATTTTGGACAAATGAGCCAATAAAAAATAAATGTTCCTCCCTATTTAACATCCTCAGAGACTCACCACAACCTCAGTGTAGCCAGAGCATGTGAAGCTCTCTGCATCCCAAGCTCCATCTCCTTCCTCTCTTTTTGCCATTCCCACTTCATACTCATCTATCATTTACTGCCTGAATTTTGCAAAGAATGTTTTGGATTGGAGGCCTTTCTACTTGCCTCTCTTCACCCTATCACCCCCACTTGCCCTTACTGATTCAGCTGAAATGGCCCTTCATCCAGGAAGCCGTCCTTGATACACCTGACCTCCATATGCGCCCCTCCCTTTTCCTACAACACTTTACTTGGTGTTATCAGAGAAAATTTCTGATCTTCTATTTATTTATTTATTTATTTATTTATTGCCCTTCACAAATAAAATTATGACCTCTGCAAGAACAAAGAGTGTACTTTTAAATCCTGAACTTCAGGCTCGGTGCCTGTGGCTCAAGTGGCTAAGGCGTCAGCCACATACACCTAAGGTGGCGGGTTCAAATCCAGCCTGGGCCCACCAAACAACAATGACAGCTGCAACCAAAAAATAACCAGGTGTTGTGGCAGGCGCCTGTGGTCCCAGCTACTTGGGAGGCTGAGGCAGGAGACTTGCTTGAGCCCAGGAGTTGGAGATTGCTGTGAGATGTGATGCCACGGCACTCTACCCAGGGGGACAGCTTGAGGCTCTGTCTCAAAAAAAAAAAAGAAAAGTCCTGAAATTCACTGCCTAATGTGGTCACTAGGCACAAATATAAATACTACATAAATATTGATAGTACAATACTAGCATTGTGTGTATATATATATATAATTCTGTATATATTTAAATATATATTAAATAAACTTGTTGAATGAAAATAGATAGCAAAAATGGAAATTAATTAAAGCTTACAAAATAATTTCAGCAAGTAAAAATAATATATTAATAAATATATTCATATTATTTTTTTTCTTTGCAGTTTTTGGCTGGGGCCAGGTTTGAACCCACCAGTTCTGGTATATGGGGCCACAGCCCTACTCCTTTGAGCTACAGGTGCCACCAAAATATTAATATTCTTTAAGGTGTAATTTAATTTCATGTTGATCTTTAAAATGTATTTTTCATTTTATGGCCCTTGTATATAAAATCCCTTCAAATTTGTACTGTTTCTGCTCTTGAGGCTTTTATGTATTTATTCTTTAGACAGATTCTCCCGCTGGTGCCCCAGCTAGAGTGCAGTAACATCTTCATGGTTTATTGCAACATCAGACTCTTGGGCTCGAGATATCCTTCTGCCTCAGCCTCACAAGTTCCATGGACTACAGGTGAATACCCCCATGCTCAGCTAATTTTTGTATTTTTTGGTAGAGATAACACCTTGTTCTTGCTCAGGCTAGTCTCGAACTCCTGAGCTCAAGCAATCCTCCTGCCTCAGCCTCCCAGAATACTAGGATTACAGGTGTGAGCCACTGACCCTGGTCTGCTCTCGAGATTTATAGTCTTTGTATTTATTACATTTAACACTTTTTATTCATTTATTTATCCATTCTTTCATTTATATCACTCACATATTGAATGATATACATTGAATTCTTATTTCGTGTTCTGTATTCTGCTAGGTGCTCAGAATACCGCAGTAAACTAGACAGGATAAAGTTATTGCTCTCAAGAAGCTTGTATTCTAGCGTAAAGGAGGATTATAAGAAGGATTATAAGCACACAGATACACAAAGCCACATAATTTCAGATAGTAATAGGGTCTTAAGAAAATAACTTAGAATGACTATAAACATGAAAGACTCTATACATGTCTTCAAAGTAACAAATATCACAGTAGTATTTTAAATGTGACAAGAATGCTTGCATCAAACAAGATAATTATTTTATGAAAATGCAGGAGAAATTCTGGGGTTGTTCTTCCTTAAAAACATGTTTTGGGGGGGGAATAAAATTTTCACTATATTTTAGAAAACAATGCTAACACGTATGCAATAGTTTAGTACAATACCAAAATTTAATCCCAAACACTTATAATTCTTTTCTAAGATGAACAAACATGCAAAGAGCAGAACAGAAGTTCCATCCATTCTACCAGCTATCAACCCCAATTTTGGCTGCCTGCCCTGTGCTGCTTTCTAAACACAGGCAGCTGGTGCATTCTGAAAGACTAGGAATGATAAATGGGGCAGAGACTGCTTAAGGTCTTTGTAAAGTTTAATGAAAGATTTATCTCTTGAGGGTAATGTTCCTCTTTCTTTTACTGAAATGAGAGTTTGATAACCTCTCATTGTGCTTTTGATAAATTACACCTCACAGTCATAACCAAAATGACTAAGTGAGAAATTTTTTTTACGCAGCTAAGCAAGGTCTAGTTATCACCAAATGGTTTAATACTTACTATCTACAGAACTAAGTTTGGCATTTGAAATATTTTTAATTATTAAGCTGAGAAAAACTATGAATCAATAATTTAACAACAAATACCAGGAGACCCTTTAATGTTCTCTATGTCAATTACAGTCACAGGAATGGGAGATTATGACTTAGAATTTATAGTCAATTTACAGCATTCTAATCTACAGTCTCAGAGGATATTTTCTGCCCGAGTTTGCCATTACAGTGTTTGAAGTCATTAATATTTAACTTCAAATTTAACAGGTTTGAAGTGGGTTTATATACTGATATACTCACATGCACAAAAATCAAAAAGACAATTATCCAGCACAATAAAAATAAAAGAGCAACAAAACACCTCCGATACTTTACTTAACTAAAAGAAAACTGAATTTTTTTTGTAAAACACTGAATGTTTTTCTCACATTTAAATTTTATTAATTTAAATTTTATTTCAATAAGTTAATACATCCAAGATTGTTTGACATGCTCTGATAGAAAAGGAAGATAGTTTTCTCCAAAGCTATTTATAGAGGTTAAGAAATACATAATAATTATTTACTACATCTCTCAAACCATTGTTTGGAGAGTTGTCTTTCTGGTAGGAAGAGTATTTATCTGAGATTTATGTGAAAATGGACAAACATCTCTTCTCATTTTCTCCAGCTGATGCCCCAAGCCTAGATTTAGGTGAAGCTTCCTTCCCTCCCAGGAGTTCTATTAAAACAGCAAGTGAGCAGTGGATGTTCACATTTTTGAGCATTTGGAGTGATTTTTGATACAAAAGAAATTTATATTTGTGATAAAAATCATACATAAACCTATTAAGTAAAAAAAAAAAAAAAAGCCACCACCCCTCCCCCCACCATATCCTATCTTGACTTGCCTTCCCTAAGCTGAGCCCCTCTACACAACAGCCCACACTCTTGTTCCGTAAGGACAGCCAACTTCTCCTCATAAGGGGGGGATTATGTTACATTAATATAGGTGCAAAAACGAGCAACAAACTGGGATGTATACTATATGTAAAAACTCTATAGCATGCATATCTTAAATTGTAAACATGAATATTTATCATTAAATATACTTTAAATCTTGTTAATTGTATGATGTAATAGTTGTTGGTTTAAATGTATAATTATGTGACACCAGTATGGGAAATGTATGTGTAGATGCAGTCATGCGTCACTTAACAAGGCTGCAAGTTCTGAGAAATGTGCCATTAGGAGATTCTATTGCACAAACATCCCCAGGGCAGTCCCGCATTTGTAGACAGCATAGTTTACTCCACACCGAGGCGGGTGCTACAGCCTGTTGCTCCTGGGCTGCAAATTTGTAAAGCACTTACCATACTGAACACTCCAGGCAGTTGTAACACAGTGGTAAGTGTGCATCGAAACATACCCAACTACACAAAAGGTATGGTAAAAATATGGTATGAAAGATGAAAAATGGTACACCTGTGTAGGCCACGTACCCTAAATGGAGCTTTCCAGACTGAAAGTTGCTCTGGCCGAGTAGTGGTGACTGAATGTGACAGCCTGGATGGGTCCCGTGCACCACCGCAGACTTTATCAACGTTATACACTACATTCATAAAATAAATTTCTTTCTTCAAGAATAAATTAAACTTGGCTTAGTGTCCCTTTTTGACTTCATGAAATTTAAGACTTTTTAAAAAAAACTTTTGGACTGTTTTATATTAACCCTTTAAAATACAAACACGTTGCACAGCTGTAGAAAAATATTTCCTTTCTCGTATCCTTATCCCGTAAGGCTTTTTCTATTTTTAAAATGTTTAATTTATTTTTTTTTTTTACTTTTTAAATGTTTTTGTTAAAAACTGAAACACAAATGCACACATTAGCCTGGGCCCAGACAGGGTCAGGGTCATCAAGGTCACTGTCTTCCCCTCCTCCCTGTCCCACTGGCAGGTCCTCCTTGGAGCTGCCATCGCCTGTGATAGCAATGTCTTCTGCGATAACTCCTGAAGGACCTCCCTGAGGCTATTTTATAGTTAACTTTTTTTAAATAACGAGAATACACTCTAAAATAACAATAAAAACAGTGAATACGTAAAGTGGTAGCATAGTCATTTATCATCAGCGTCAAGTTGTGTGTGCTGTGCGTGCCTGGACTGTGAGGCTGTGGGTGCCGCTATGTCATACCAGGGCCACACGCAGGAAACAGCCACCACATGGATCAAAAGTACAAGCTTGCAAGAAAGAAGTGAGGCTCCCCAGAGGTGCAGCAGGGCCTCAGTAACCTCCGCCATGGCCATGTATTGAAATGATATGCAGCAGGTGTGGGGAGCGCTATACAAGGACCACGTGCTTAATGACGGCTACCTGCTGTTTCCCCACAGGCTGGACTCGCACCCTGATATCAGCACCAGGAATGTTCAAAGTCCAACAGCTGCTTACTAACCAGCCACTGATCTTATCTCGTTGGAGCACTCAGTTGTTTGAGGGCTTGTCTCCAGGCTGCAAAACATCTCCATGCCGGCCAGGAGATGCCCCCTTCCCAGAGCCTCCCTCAAGAACCGGTGATAGTTCCTGTAAGCCTGGTGCTGAGTCTCCTACCCTGACTTCTCCATAGGCCTGACTGACGTCAGCATTCCCACAAACACGTGAGGGACATATTGTGTGACCACATTACTATGGCTTCGCTGTCCCTCGGCGATAGGAAGCTTTCAGCTCCTCCCTAATCCCACAGACCCACTGCAGTACATGAGAACTGTTGTTGACTGAAGCACCGTGATGTGGCACGTGACCGTATTAGATAAAACATAAATAAAAGTTAGTATCTGTATAAAATGAGATCCTCTCATACACACTGCACTTCATTTTCTTGTTACGTATTTATTATTTTAAATTATTTTTCTTAACAGTCATTGTGGAAATCCATCCCCGTTGGCCCCCGTTTCCCCTTGTGCCTTCCCCCGCGGCTGTGCTGCTCCTTCTGCTTCACCTGCCTTGCTGGGCACTGATGTTGTAACTCAGTCGCCGTCATTTGTTGCTACTTCAGTACAAGCTGTCATTCACGTGAGCACAAAGCCAGGGGGACCCTGCAGATGTCCTCCGGCTGCTGAGTGAGTGACGTTTCTGCTTCCACTGTTGATAAGTTTCTATCAGAAGTGGAAGTCTGAGGGCAGGTTGAGCGCAATCTTTTCCTTTTCTGGGTCTTCCCAACCCTTTGTTAGGCTTGCGGGCGACGATGCCATCCCGGACAAACATCCTGCCTAACAGCATGGCTATGTTTCTCCGAAATGATCTACAAATTCTGCTCAATTTTTTCATTCACTTCAAATTGAACGCCACCTTCTATCACTCAAACCCTGACTAAATATAAATCTGAGAAGCTTTAGTGAAAGTAAGTTTCGAGTGTCTTATTGAACGCAGCTTTTCCATTGACTTATTTGAATCAGGAATGACCTGAACCCACAGATGGACTACTACTCTTCAAAAGCTATTCAATCATTTGTGGTAGAGCATTTTAAGAATTTTTTTTTTTTTTTAAAGAAACACAACCACTTGAGGCAGAACAATTGACTCCTTTCATAGCCTTGCTAATCCAGGCAACTCTGCAATTAGCAAAGGCTCTTGCCTTGCGTGAAAAGCAGAGGTGTTCTCTGCTTAGACGGAGGGGAGGAAGGGGAAACCCTCCTCTGTAGCTTCTAAAACAACACAGCTGAGGATGCATTGCTGAAGCCGGCTATTCATTTTCTCGGATTGTCTATAAGAAATGAACAGGACAGCTGGCTCAACTGATGAAAAAAGAGCAAACTTCAAAAAGAATTCTTTTTCTGCCAAACAGTAGCTACTTGGTATTGGTTCTGAAGTAATAAGTGAAATAGTTTGGCTCATAATCTATTTATGTTCTTTTCTTTGCAACAAAGTGGACAAAGGAACATTAGAAAGAATTGCTTTCTTGGTTAAAAGGCTGTAGCCACCGTGGAGAGCTGGAGTTTTGGTCAGTGTCTTTCCTGAGTGTCCTGTGAGATGGATTCTTAAGTGAGTTGTATTGAAAGATTTAAGTATTGAAGGAATCTCAGAGGTGATGACAGGTGACTAAGACCACTACAAATGAGAGATTAAGTTCTTCCTGGGTTAACAATACACTCTCACACACGTTACTGATGGGCTGAAATAATAAGAAGAATTCCTTCCTCCAGAAAATCAAATCCAAACCAGGCAACATGCCTGGCCTATCTCTTTAGAAAGTCAGTCTAACATGGCCAAGGTTGCCAAGAAGGGATATAAATAAACACTTGATTTAAAAGAGTCTTTTCTCTCTGTGCAACTCAGAAACAACTAGACACATTGGAATGCTGCCTGCAAGGCAAAGGATGGGAGAGAATAGGAATTCAGACATTGTTAGTACGGACTTTTAGACCATACGATATTTTAACCAATATTTAACAATTTCATTGATTGCACAGCTTAACCTTAAAAATATCCATTGCGTTTGTACATAAAGATACAGTGTTTGTGGGAAGGAGAAAAAAAAAAGACCCAGTCTCTCTCTCCTCTCCCTTTTTCTCTTTCTGTCTCTCAATCTCTAAGATTTGGCTCAACAATGACTAACCTGAACTCTACCTTTCTTGTTGTAAAATGAAAAAAATTATATATTTTTTAATGCTGTCTGAAATAGAAAATACAATACTGGCACATTCATCAGGGGATGACAAACTAAAACTCTCAGGTCAACTTCAGCTTACCACTTGTTTAGTACGGCCTGAGAGCTAAGAATGTCTTTGCTTGTACTTCCATAACAAAATACCATGGACTAGGCCGTTTAGACAACATTTAGTCAGTCTCGCAGTTCTTGGACTCCAAGAGCTGCAAGATCAAGGTACTGGTTCATTTGGTCCCAGTGCGGGCTTTCTTCCTAGCTTGCAAAAAGAGTGGGATCCTATCAGGTTAGAACTGCACCCTTATGATCTCATTCATCATTATCACCTCCTAAAAGCCCTGTCTCATAATACAGGCACATTAGAGATTAGGGATTCAACATATGAATTTGGGGAGAATGCAAACATTTAGCCCCTAACAGATGGTTTTTATATTTCTAAACAATTGGAAAGAAGTCAAAAGAATACGATTTTGCGACACATGAAAATTACATAAAATTCAAATTTCAGCATCCGTTAAGTAAAGGGCAATTTGGAACACAACTGCACTCATTGTTCAGGTATTACTTACAGATGCTTTTGCGAAGTTGTCTAGTGGTGACAGAAGCCATGTGACCCATAAAGCCTAAAATGTTTACTCTCTCTTCCTTTACAAATAAAATGTATTGACCCTAGGCATGGATGGTGCTCAGTAAATGTTAGCCATTGTTAGGAAACAGAAATATCTGAATAAAGATCAGAAAATGTAACCTCCCAACATGGATCCAGTTTTCCAGAGACAGCATCTGAAAACAACTGGGAGTTTCCAATAAACCAGCGGTCCCAACACAGGACTCTCTAAGGCCCACGCAGAAAATGTAGTTGGGTGGAGTGAGTCAGGTTAGGGGGACAGTGGGAGTCCGGAGTTGTGGGAGCAGTGGGACTCTTCTGACATGTGGCATTGCAGACATTACTGAACCCCAGCACATTGCTGCCATGGGGGAGACAGACTTGGGATTTTCTGAGAAGAGAAGTTGGAAGTTACATTTTGTATGTGAATTTTGTTGGCAACCAATAAAAAAAAAATATTAATTTCTATTCAACAAAGCCCGGAGAAAAACAAAATATATCCATGTGTCAATTGCAAGACAACAGCAAAAAACTTGTGAGGTTTATACAAAGGATAAGAAATAGCCCCAAATTTGATGAGATGGTACATTGTTGGAAATAATTTTCTCAGATCAACACAAATCATTTGGGTCTAGAGATCAAATCTGGCTCATCTTTTACTTTCTCTTTTTGCTAAAGAGATATTTTTGTTTTAGAAAAATATAAAAGCAGATGAGACCACAGTTTTTTTCTTTTTACCTTTTTAGACATTCTGGATGGTTTTTCTCTACTTTTCTTGATGATTTATTCAAATTTCAGGGCATAATAGATAAGTTATCTTACTTCCCTTAAGAACGCAGACTCTGAGCAGAAGGGTACAATCTGCCGAATCTCCAGGGCCTAGATAGTGTTTGGCATATGATGCGATTATAAATGTCTGTTGAGCAAAAATGGAATGAATAATAACTAATGCGAGGTTCTATTTATCAAAGTCTCCAATATAAATAAATTGATAGAAGTGTCCAGGCTGATATGCACAAATGATGACCATTATACCAAGCAGTTCTAATGTAAATGTATGTTTTTCTGGATCACTGCAGTAAGAGATAATATAACTATGTCACTTCTTTTTACAAACAGAATAGAGAATATATGGGCAACACCTACTGGGTATATTTTTCCCCAGTGTCTAGCCTTATAGAATATCTCTGTACCGTAGATACATAAATGTCAAACACTCACTGAGAAACAGCATGGTTCATGGAAGCATTAGTAAGAGATATGTTTTTGTACTTCAACTTTTTATTGTAATTCACTATACAGCACTAGACAACACAGCTCTTCAAATTGCCAGGGAAAAAGTTATATTTTTCTCTCAAAATGGAGGTTGGAAATGATACATTTGTAATCATCTGTGTACATAAAGCTACTTACTCACCATAGACATAAAATATAGTTGTACTCTTGCTTATTAAGCTTTCAAAGCCTGTAGGAATCATTATGAATGCTGCTGGCAGACAGGGCAGCAACGTGGTTTAGGGCAGAGGGAAGGAATCATTGCCGTTCACCAGTGTTTTCTTTCCTTTCTTGGGTAGAATTGTCTATCCCTGGTGAGGTTTCTCTCAAGTGCTTCAAGAAATAAATGTTTGCTAGGCTATCCTAATATTTTATTGAACTAGACTGTGTCTTTAAATGTCTAAATTTTGAGTTTTACTGATATGTATTTAGAATCCCTACATAGAATGTGCAGATAAATACAAATACAAATTTATCTAGAAGTACATGGAAATGAATTCACTCCAAAGGATTTAGGAGTGTGATATGTTCCAGATTTTCCTAATTGTATTATGGACTGAATCACTATTCAATGATTCATGCACGTGAGGCTCTTTCTAAATAAATGACACACAGGGTGGACATGAAGTTTGTGTGCAGTTTAACACATTTTAACACGGTAGATGACACATGAACTTTATGTCCACCCTGTATTTAAAAAGTTGTAATATTATGCCCTACTGAAAACAAATGTTGAACGGCATTTTTATTAATGGCTCAATCTATCATATTGTTACATGCCCTTCAGATTTATTTGATGGATGTTGAAATGCTTTATAAATACTACCATTTATAGGGTGGCTTTCTGTGAGTATTAGAAATAGTCTCTGCAATGTAATTTCCTAGAGCTCAGCAAGACACTATTATAATATTGTGTCTTCATAATGATATGCATGGGCTCCTTTACTTAAGGATCTCAGAGAGCTTTACTTAAAATTAAGTGATTAAATCATATCGTACCCTTGAGTGACAAGTTTAATTATACCCATTTCCAGAAAGACAGTACGTTGAAAAATTATTAATCTACAAACCCAAGGTTATCCACATAATCAAGACCAGAAGGTCATTTTGCTGGGATATCCATACCTCCCACAGTGGATAACTCCCATATGGAAGTGAGTTGTCAGAGTTGGGGGTTTGCCAATTTCTTTAGCACACATATAAAGCTGAATGTCACCACTAGTAGTGCAATAATCATATCTTTGAAGGGTTGTTAACACCTTTTATCCTCTATGATTCAACAACTGTTGCGTAGTCCTTTAGAGAAAAAAGTAAAGCATCAAGTTAATGCTCTTTATTTTTTTTAAACAAAGTATTGTGAAATCATTTGAAAACTTAAGATATAAAATTTTGAACAGATATCTGTATGTACACTCATTAAAAAAAAAGAAGCATATGCTTATACGTAATACAAGCACAAACTCACAGACGTCCTTCATCCTTCAACTAGTCCCTCTGGTTCTACCCTCTATAGCCAAGACCTCCACCTGTATTTCTGTCCTTGCATTTTCGTTTCTGCTTGACACTGATATTAATGTAATTTTTGTAAATGTGGGAGCTGAAAGTGGTCGCATATGAGAATCAATGACCAAACACACAAAAATAATGAAGCTGAAAGTTAGCAGTAGCATGGATTTGGATGATGCTGAGCTTCCCAACCATCCCTGAGACCAATTACCTCCCAAATTCTAACAAAGTGAATCATAAATGTCCTTATAAGATTTAGTTGCATCTTTGGTAACTTGCCGCCAAATGCATGCCCAACTGACATGCATTTAATCCTATTTCCCTCTTGCATTATTTTGATAAAACTTCTCCCTGTATGAAAGTATCTTATTTCATTTATAAATTTGCCTACTGGTTTTATTTCTCTGCACTGAACCATCAGCTGTGCAAGTGAAGGAATACTTCCTATTTAATAGCTTTATCTGCACATTGTGAGTGCTCTGGCACATTAAAGCCTGCAATAAATGGTTGAGCAAATGAATTCACATGTGAGTAAATAAACGTGTTCAGTATCTTACTTATATGTGCAATTATTCAAACATCATAAGACGTATTTACTTTAAATAACTGGCTATTAGGTTTTCTACAAATTTAATTAACTTTCTCAACAACCTATAACAAAAGAGATTTTTTAATAATTTCTTCGTAACAAATGGACATGGAGTATCTGCTGCCTCTGCCTCAGTGTCCGTTTCCATCCTGAGGTGTCCAGTTTTTGAGAGCAATGCCAAAAGCCAGAGACTGTAAGGCACAGTCTGTGCCTGAGTCAAGGGTTGGTGCTGAATGACAACACCAGCAGGAATGTACCGGGAAGCAGCAAGCCCCTTCCGACTCCTCCTGCCTGTCAGTCTCCTGTTCGCTACAGGCAAACCTAACAGGGAACCAGCTGGAAAACAAGAAATGCAGTTGCCAGCCGTCCAAGCTGAGCATCGCAGAGGAATGGATAAAGCATCAGTTAGAGGCTGAGAGAGGAAATAGGGTAACAGGTGGCAAAAAAACAGGTAACTGTGACTAGTGGAATCTTGTTTTGCACCTTCGTGATGCATTAGGGAGACTTTTTCTTCTAAAATACACATCTGAGCAAGTCACCCCCTGGTTAGCATCTGTCCTTCCTCTTTCCAGCTGCTCAGGGTATGGACGTGACCTCTAGGATCTGGCTCTTGCTTTCTCTCTCCCCTCATCTCCAAATCTAACCCCCCACCCCCGCCCTGAGGTCTAACCTTAACCAGAAATGTTAGGGTGCATCAGTCACCCTACAGGACACATTTTCTCAAGTCTTTGTGACTTACTATAGTCTTTTGCCGAATTTGTTATTCTTTTTCTTTACTTGGCTAATTCTTACTCATATTTAAGTCCTTTGACCTAAGTTTCCCTTTCTACCTCTGCCAAGGGAGATGCTAAAAGAGTCCATCATATAAGGTAGTTCTTAGTAAGCCAAATTATACAGGGGGACCGTCCAGCTTGCAATACGTCATGCACCCTGAATAAATGAGCGTTGTCATTATCATTGTCTTTCAGAACTCTACCAAAGTATCTCTTTCTCTCACAAACCCTCTCTGACACTTACCTGTGTGTCTCCTCAATGACTCCATAGCACCCTGGATGAGGACACCTATCATACTGGATTGGAATTTCTGGCTTCCTTGACTATGTTTCCCAGTAGACAATAAAATTATTGAAAGTGAGGGTCATGTCTTTTGTACCTTGACCTTCCATGTTGGACACAGTGCATCGCAGATTTTCATAAATACTACTTCAGTAAAAATGTTTAAAATGAATTTTTACTGACTGCCTTATGTACAGACACTGTTAAAACACAGGCACAGATGAATTATTAGTCAGACCCCTACTACATCCACTTATTTCATCACAAAAATTCAAGTCATCCCTTAAAGTTGCTAAACATAAACTATCTGTTAAATTTGTCAAGGCAGGACCAGGCCCAGGGGCTCATGCCTGTAATCCTAGCACTTTGAGAGGCCAGTGTGCGTGGATTGATTGAGCTCAGGAGTTGAAGACCAACCTGACCAAAAAACTGGCTAGACACGGTGGTCCATGCCTGTAGTCCCAGTTATTTGGAAGGCTGACACATGAGGATGGCCTGAGCACTGTAGTTGGAGGTTGCTGTGAGCTAAGATGCCATGGCACTCTTGGGGCAACAGGGTGAGACTTCTGTCTCAAAGAAAAAAAATTGTCAAGGCAAAGTGCTCATATTTAGAAGAATGTAAAAGTTACTCATCTGAGCCGTGTGTTGGCCTAAGTTCCAGCAACAACTCACTAAAAGCAGAACCAGAGACAAGGGCTTGTGTGAAAACAGGAGAGAGATAGAAAGTCAAACTGGGGCAAGAGTGAGAGCCAAGATAAGGAGGCGTAACTGAGCTACAGTACACAGCTGGGCTGCGAAAGGAATGAATGAAAGAAGAGAAAAGAAGGAACAAAGAGCTGTTCAAAGCAAAGGTAAAATTTCAGCAAACTCACCTCTTCACGCCAGTCTTCAGAGAGTGCTACAGCGGAGAAGTCTAGGGGTTTCCAGAGAGCCCAGTTGAGTCCTGCTAGATCAAGGTGAGCTGCCTGAATGCTCACTGCCAGGACTAAATGAAGGAAGATCTGGAAGACCGTCATGGGAATTATTGATTGTATAACCCAGCCTGGGGGAATGAAAACACGTAAGATTAATTTTTGTTGAAGACACGCTCACAGATAAAAAATAGAATGGCCCGAAAATCAGTTTTACTGGATATTTCAAAGAGGGCAAGAAAATAAATGTAAACTTTAAAAGATATTATGAAAAATAAAACCCAACAGGTCTATTTAATAAAAAAAAAATGAAGATATAAGAAACATAGGTATACAAAGAAAAATCTTATTGGGTGGGTAAATAATGGTCTAGTTAAGACAAGGAGACACACTGGGACACAGTACACAGGACACCGGCAGGGATCTTCAATGGGGCTGTGCTTCACTGTCTCTGCAGCACCCAGAGTATGGATGGAAGAGCCACTTGCCCTCTTAGCTTCCCGCCATTAACCTGGAAGGTGTGTATCTAGAGAGAGGGTTCTACTCTGCAGGGATGCCCTTTTTTGGTCCCTTGGCCAAAGAGTGGAATCTTTTCTGAATGTGTTTTTGGCTGCAACGTTTGGTGTTTGGGGGTAGTAGGCATCTCTAGCATCCAGGCTAAGACCTACAGGAAGCATAAAAAATTGCAGAAAACTCATTACTTTTACCCAAAGCCCTGAGCTCACTTGGTTTTCTTCTTTTCAACCTTCTAAGGTTTCTCAGAGTTGCTTTATGTATTTTGAGCAGATGTTTTAGCCATAATCAGCAAGAAGAATAGGGTGGCATGAACTTTCTCCTTCTGGTCTTTTTTTTTTTATTGCCCTTCTGGTCTTAAATTAGAAGATCCCCAAGTAATTCTCAAAAGTTAACATGATAATCAAAGGCTATGACATTCCTACCAGGAGCATATGGGACGGGCTACATTACTGCTTCCTAACAATCATTATTAACATTTAAAATCTTTCCTTTTATGAAGATTTGCTGTCCACAAGAGAACACAAAAAAATAATTAAATAAAAAGGGAATAAGCAGGTCATTTGTTTAAATGCACTGTTTTCAAGATGTCAAATACATAGCTAATTAAGATGTTAAATGTTAACTTAGTCCACATTTTGAGCTAGATATTTTAAAACATCTAAATAATCTCGAGCTTTTTCTCAAAATTAATAATTTGTTAAGTAACTGATTCATTTTTGTTTTGAAGTTCCAACTTTTAAAAATTTATACACATTTATTAATTTATAAAATTTATTAACATTTGTACATAATTTTACTAGATTTATTCTCATTATTCTGATTAAATAATTTAAGTAGTAACTTTAGAAAATCTTTAAAACTTTTTCTTTTTTTCCTGTAGAAGGAAAACACGTGATTTGAACAGCTTCACCAGATAAGAAAATACAGCTGGCAGGTTTAACTAAACACCAATTAAAGTTGCCCTTGAAAGAAAAAATATGTCATTTGAATGTATATAGAAAATTTAAAAGAAGCATAATAAAAAAAATGGTGTTTTTAAAAAGCTTAGTTGTGCTATTTACTTTCTACTCTGGAGAATAAATTCCACGTTTTTCAGTAACCTTAATTTTTATAGTGTTAGGAAATCTTTCCCTCAAATATATCCAACCTAAAGTATATTAACTAGTCCCACATTCAAGGTGATTCTTAAACTTCTCAGTTTATCCATGCTACAAAGAGAGCACCGGGAAGCATTGGCACTCAGCAATATGGCTAATGTTTATTTTGTAGAGAAATATCCCCAAGCTGGTTTAAAATTTCCATTAAATGAAGAATCATGCATTTTAGAGCTGTTAATAAAACATTATCTGCATCATCTTTTTAGAATAATGCTTTAGCTGCTGGCTCTTGTCTTCTTATTCTCCACACACCGTTTTGCTCTCAGATCATTGTTGCCAACGTTCTTCTGTGCCGAGAGGCTGCCTTTCTCTCCTGGCAAGAAAAACAATCCCTGAAGGAATTCCACTTGAGAGATAATGTAAGCATTCACTAATCTGTTCAAACAGGTTATTCTGAATTTCATCCAGAACTCAGGGGTCTCTTGGAATGCTATCTGCCACTTCAACCTCCAGGAGACCTGACCATAAAAAATTTTCTCTTCTATGGTAAGAAGCAGTGTTTATCTCAATCAATGACACTCACACTGAAACTTTTTAATCTGCTTTCAATTATTATTATTTTGGAGGGGGGTGTTTCACTTTTGTTGTTGTTGTTGAGACAGAGTCTCACTCTGTTACCCTAGGCTGAGTGGGGTGTCATGGCACCATAGCTAGAGTGTCATGGCACCATAGCTCTCAACAAGTTCAAACTATTGGGCTCAAGCAATCCTCTTGCCGCAGCCTCCCCAGTAGCTGGTACTACAGGCATCTGCCACAATACCTGGCTAGTTTTCTCATTTTAGTAGAGACAGGGTCTCATTTTTGCTCAGGCTGGTCTTGAACTTCTGAGCTCAGGTGATTCACCCACCTCAACCTCCTAGACTACTAGGATCACAGGCGTGAGCCACCACTTCTTGCCTTCTTTCAATTCTTAATGAATATGCAATACATTTTGCTAAAATCTTTTAAAAACTAAAGGTTCACTATAAGTGAAGTGAAGTGGGACTTAGGCATGTCAGACCATGGCTGTAATCCTGGCACTTTGGGAGGTTTACGAGGGAGAGTCACTTGAGTCAGGAGTTCAAGACCAGCCTGAGCAACATAGTGAGATCCCCTATCTGTAGATAAATAAATAAATAAATAAATGGTATTAAATAACAAGGGAAATATTATCTGACATTTATTCAAGTTTTTTAAAAGAGTCATTCTAAAGGGGCTTTTAATTAAATCATCTCACTTTAAACTGAAAAACATGAACCTGTGGTTTGGGAATTTTTATTCCCATTTTGGAGAAAAAAAATTAAATAGGGGGATTTAAATAATGTTTTAAGGACAACTTCTAATATAAAGTCAGGACAAATCATAAGCCTGGGGCCTTTAACTCTAAGTCTGATGTGATTTCAACTGTAATGCAGTTATTGGAACAAAAGAATAATCATTTTAGGAGTTAGTCAGTTTTTACAAACTATGTAACATTTCTAAACTTCAATATCTTCATCTATTTGAAAAATATTTTTACCTATTTTCTAGAGACTTGAAGAATAATGTTATGTGAAATCCTATTATCAATTGTCAAGTATTTTCCTTAACAAACTCACCTCCAGGAAAACATCTGGGTTTTTTTTTTGTTTGTTTATTTGTTTGCTGGGTTATTTATTTATTTATTTATTTTGCTTTTTTCCCCTCCTTTTCAAGAATCCCCTTACAGAAGGCACCTAGGAACTATCTTGCCACTTTTCTAGTGACTGACTCTTTGTGTTCCCTTTGCCTATTCATATGGCCAAAGAGGAACAAGTTTTGTTTAATGGGACCCAGAGTTAGTGCTAATAGTTGATTAGTCCAAGACGTGCCACCTGCATTAAGTCAACCTATAGCTTCTTTCCCACAATGTTTGAACTTTGGATCTATAGATGTGCATCTCAGTTTCTCAGCAATCATGTCTCTCTATTGAACACACTTTAGGAAAAGTGGCAACCTATGGCCCAGGAAAGCAGAGAGAGGCAGCCTATGGAGAGAGAGAAAGAGAGAGAGAGAGAGAGAGAGAGAGAGGCAGAGATAGAGATGGGGGGCAGAGATAGAGATAGCAGCAGAGAGGGTTGTAAAAAATGCACAGATGTGTAATAAGGAACAGGAGAAGAGCTAAAAGCTCCGACAGTGCTCATCCTTCTGTCTTCCAGGGCTTTGGATATTAGCCACTTCCCATCTCCATATAATCAAATCCATTTTTTATTTTGTAAACTCTAACTAGATTTCTATCTGACAAATCAAAACCCTTCCAAAAAAAGAAACGCCCAGGATCAAATGGCTTCCGGGGTGACTTCTACCAAACATTTAAAGAACTAATGTTGATCCTTCTCAAATGCTTTCAAAAAACTGAGAAGGAAGGAACACTTCTAAATTCATGTATAAAGCCAGCATTACCTTGACACCAAATCCAGAGAAAGATGCCACAAGAAAAGAAAACCATAGGTTGATATCCTGGATGAATATAGAGTAGCTCCCCCGTATCTACAGGGAACATGTAGCAAAATCCCCAGTGGATGCCTGAGACTGTGGAGGGCACTGCAATCTGTATGTACTATGTTTTCCTCTCCTATAAATAATATACTTCTGATAAAATTTAACTTATAAATTGAACACAGTAAGAGATTAACAATAATAACTAGTGATAAAATGGAGGATTTATAATAATATAATGTAATAAAAGTTATGAATGTGGTGTCTCTCTCTCAAGATATCTTATTATAGTGAACTCTCCATTCTTCTATGATGACATGAGATGATGAAATGTCTATCTGATGAGATGAAGTGAGGTGAATGACATAGACGTTGCGAAGTAGCATTTGTCTGCTTTTTAAAAAAAATTTATTTATAACCCCTCTCATGCTGATTTAACAATACTTGAAGGTTTTTTTTTTTTGTTGTTGTTGTTGTTGCAGTTTTTGGCTGGGGCTGGGCTCGAACCTGTCACCCTTGGCATATGGGGCCAGTGCCCTACTCCTTGAGCCACAGGCATGGCTGCCCTACATTTGTCTACTTTTGACCTTCTGATGATAAATCAGAAGGAGGATCATCTGTTTTGGGTGATCCTGGATCAAAGAGCTATAATAATGTTGATGTTGGATTGTCAGGAGTAGATGATGTCATCAACTAATGGCTAAATATTTACAGACTTCCTCAAACAACCTGCAAATCCAATGCAATCTGCATCAAAATCCCAGAAGTGCTTTTTATAGAAATGAAAAAAAATTCTAAAGCTCATATATTAGAATTTTTAAATTTCTATAAAAGAAATTTATAATTTTAATTATTTAATTTCTATAAAAGAAATTTGTAATTTGATTATAAATTTATAGTAATTATAATTTTTAATGTCTAGAAAAGAAATTTAATTTCCATAAAAGACCAGGAATAGTGAAATCAATCTTTTTTTTTCTCTCATATAGTTTCTATTTATTTATTTGTTCTTTCATTAACACTCTAAGGATACCTTTACTTGGTATTTGCTTTTTCTATTGCTGTATTCATTTTCCAACACATTTTATTTTTCTTTTTATATTAATTTTTAAATTTGCAAATGACGCATAATTATTTTACGCATTTATGGAGTTTGGTGCAATGTTTCAATGCATGTATTAGACCTGTACAATGATCAAATCAAGATAATTACTATATTGATTACTTGAAACATTTATCATATCTTCAACGGTAAGATTCTAAGTCTCCTGGAGCTGTCTTAAAATATACATGATGATTTTACTTGCTGTAGTCACATATTATATAGTAAAACACCAAAACTTATTCTTTCTCTCTAACTGTAACTTTGTATATCAATCAATCTTGAGAAAGAAGAACAAAGCTGGAAGCACAACACTTTCTAATTCTAAGATATTCTACGAAGCATAATGAAAACAGTATGGTGTTCGTGTAAAAGGAACAAAATAGCTCAGAAATAAACCAATGCAAATAGATTCAACTGATCTTCAACGAACATGCCCAGAATAGACAATGAGGAAAGAATAGTTTCATCAAGTGGTGTTGGTACTATCTATATGCAAAATAACTGAATAGCCATGTGCAAAAAAAAATTGTATTGTCATCTCATACCATATAAAAAATAAACTCATAGGAAATAAATGACATAAATACAGCACTTGAGATTGTAAAACTCCTTGAAGTATAAACATAGTAGAATACCATCATGACATTGGCCTTGGCAATGATCCCATGAATATGAGACCAATAGCACAGGCAACAAAAGCAAAGATAGACAAAAAACAAATGAAAAAGCTGCCGCACAGCAAAGGAGACAACCAACAGAGTGCAGGAAACCGATAAAGTGAAAGAAAATGCTTGCAAACCACATATCTGATAAGAGGTTACTCTCCAAAATAGATGAACAAACTTCTACAATCAATAGCTAAGAACTAATAATCCAATTTAAAAACAGGCTCATGAGTAAACATTTCTCTAAAGAAGATCTACTATGGTCACAAAAATATGAAAACATGCTCCGTGTCACTAATAACCAGGGAAATGCAAATCAAAACCTCAATGAGATATGCCTTCAAACTATTAGGATGGCTATTATAAAACAAATCAAGAACCTCTCCCTCCCAAAACCAACAGACAAAGAGAAAATGTGTTACAGATGATGTAGAGAAACTGAGACCCTATACACTGTTGGTGGGTGTGCAAATGATGTAGCTACTATAGAAAACAGTACAGAAGTCCTCGAAAAATTAAAAATAGAACTATCATTTGATCTAGCAATCACACTTCTAGGCATTTATCCCAAATAATTGAAATCGGGATCTCAAAGAGATATCCAGTGTTCACAGCAGCGTTATTTACAATAGCCAAGATGTGGAAACAATCTAAATATCCTTGGAGAGATGGGTAGAGAAAGAGCACTTGGGGGCTGTGTGTGTGAGAGAGAGAGAGCTGGAAGAAGAAAATTCTGTAATATAAGACAACTTGGAAGAAACTTGAGGACCTTAAGCTAAGTGAATTAAGCCAATAACTGAAAGACAAATGATTCCACTTCTATGTGTTACATTAAATAGTTAAATTCATAGAAGCAAAAAGTGAAATGCTGGTTGCTAGGAGTTGAGGGGGGAGAGAAGTGAAAGGTGGGCAAAGACTGTTCATCGAAATGAATATCTTCTAGGATTGCTATACAGCATTGTAGCTATCAGCAACAATAGGGGTAGGGTGCCAGCCCCATATGCCGGAAGTGGCGGGTTCAAACCCAGCCCCAGCCAAAAACTGCACACAATAAAAATTTTAAAAAATTCTGTACATTTAAAAAATGTATCAAGAAAGTAAATCTTAAGAAAAAGAAAGTATGTCTTATGTTAAGTGTACTTACCACAATGACGTAAAATTAATAAAGTTAAAAAAGAGAAGAAAGGCAGGGAGAGTTTTGACTATAGACGATGTTAATTAAGATTAAAGCAAGATGTTACATTGATGACTCTTAACTCAAAGGAAGGTTGGAGGAAAGGGCTGTGGGCCCAGAAATGCAGTTTAAAAGCTGGATGGGCAAAGAAAGAGTCTCCCCTGGCCCAGTAAAAGTGCTTTCAGATTTCTGAGCTCCAGAACTATGAAAGAATATAGGTGCACCATTTTAAGTCACAAAGATTGTGGTAATTTATTACAACACCGATTGGAAACAAATAGAAAAGAATATGAAGAAAAATCTCCAGATGGCACCCGAAGGGATACACAAGGTGGAGAGGCCTCATGAAAATAGACTGGCTAAATGAGAAACAGAAACTCTTAGCTGCTGACCTTAACTCCGGCCTTTCTGCCCTAAATAAAGGGAGATTTGCAAATTTGGGTGCAACTTCTTTGGCCCTTTTCACCCTGTTTTCCACTTAGCGTTAAGCACGAAGTAAAGTTCTAGGTAGGAAAACCTTTGATCAATGAAATCACACTTCAAGCAAAGATAGAGTTAAAGGGACCAACAGAAGATTCAAGGAAAAACCAATTGCGTAACTTTGGAGTACCTGGAATTTGGCATTTGATTACTGCTGTCTTATAGCAATGATGTGCGACATTCTCACTGAGGTTGTTCACTGCTCTAACAAAAATTGAGATTTGATTTGATTGCCACGTTGGTCCTCCAAACTCAAACTTTAAGCGTACAGAATTCAGATTTGTGCTGGATGCAGACTGCATGACTTGGGGTTCCCACTGCTTCTGAGTAAGCACCCGGGCTTTCTCCTTGTAGATTAGGGAAGATGGAAGTTTGTGGATATTTGAGACAATATTGGAATCACAGTGACAGTGTTGTGCAGACACCCAGGCTGACCTGTGTAAGATGTAGTTGGTCCCATGACAGCTTAAAATGAGTATATAAAAGAAGAGACCAAACAAGATGGTAGAAAGCCCTAAAAAAAAAAAAAAGAAATATACGAGACCTTATCACACATGTCAACGCTGTCTCATCCATATTTTAGCCCTCAGCATTGGCCCAGGATGCAGTTTTCTCTCAGGAAATCTCTTTAAGGTATTCAAGGAGGACAGAGTTAACAGATGAAATTTTTTAGTGTCTAGAGAAGGGTTCAGCTAAGGTTGATTAAGCTGTTTCTTTTCTTATTTAATGCCTGATATGTCAGCCAAAGGCAGTATTCAATTCCTCAGTGACTCGCTCTGCTAGTTCAGGCATTAGGCCAATTTCTTCAGACAGAACAAACCTCTCTTTCACCCAAATGTTTGCTTAAGAGGTGACTGAAATGGTTTTTATACCAGTGAAAGGTTTGTTGCACTTTATTTCTATTTCGTTGCAAGCTGCCGTCTCAAAATGTGTTTTATTTAATATTTGATCTCCAGGACGTGACTGAGGCACAGCATTTTGTGCCCTGCTGACCAGAAGTCAGAATTTATTTAACTACTGAGAAGTCCATGTAGTTTATTTTAAGAATGGCAATACACCAGGTTTACTGATGTGCTTTTTGGAAAAGTTAGATTCACTGGGTTTAAAAAAAAAAAAATGTCATAGAGCAGGATGGACTTTTTTATAACGAAATAAAAAGTGTATCAAGAGATTTCTCACATTTTGCATGAAATGTGTCTTCTGAGGAGTGTTGTAGATTAAACAGCCAAAGGTTGAAGAATTAAATCAAGAGTAATGAGCAACTTTCAGGACTTTCTTAGAATTAACATCTGAATATTGAGAAAGGAGATGTATATTTCAACTAAACTCCTTCTAAATCCCTAAGAACACTCAACCTTGTGAAAGATGATTTGGCAAAAGAATGTGGAAGAATCAATTAGCAATCAATTAATAATTCAATGATAGAATCCTAAAATCAAGCATCTTCTATGGAGGGAACAATCATTTGGGATTGAGAACATGATGAAAATGCAGTGCCAAAATCGGTTCTCTCTTGCTCCCCAAGTGTCTTGGAATTGTTGGGAGAAGCAGCAAGTATTTAAACTGTAGGAGCCAAAATGCAATCACTGTAATTCAAGATTTTACTGACAAGAAGAAAGGTGATGTTTTATGTGCTGATTAGTGCTCTAATTAAAAGGGACCATGCTGAAAGACACTGGTTCGCAAAATTAAAGGGCACTTTTAAGAGTCTGGAGCATATTCAAACGCCTCCAGTCACTTATAAAGAGCCTTGGGAGACATGCCCCAAAGGCTTGAACATGAATGAAGATCCGAATAAACTTATGACCAAAAGAAAGTTTATGAATCATTTGGTCCTGATGCTTAAACGTGATGGTAATTCAGAAAAAAAAAAAAAAGTCATTTAAAAAAGATTTTTAAAATGTTATCATTTTTGATTAGTTTTTTTGAAAATACTTCCTAGGTATGTAAAAATAAATCAAAAGTGTTACAACAATACTTAACAAGGTTTTGGTATGGGTGTGAATCATTGAATTACATTTACGTAACAATTTTTAAATAAAAATTGGAAAATAATCAGAAAAAATATCTATTCCAGATAAAACCCTGATGCTCATCTAATAGGGCGTTTGATAGGTATATTAATTTGAAAGAAGTTTTCAAGTTATAATCAAACATCTTTCATCCAAGAAGATTATCACCAGCCAAGTAAATAGCCATGAGCAATAATGGTGGCAGAAAGTAAATCACAGCGTAATAAAGTACTTCAAGTTTCAATTGATCAGGGCTTCCAAAACTAATCCAGGCAGCATTTCCATTAGCCTAAATGATCTGCAGAAAAATAGTTTTAATTTTCGTTTAATATTCTTTACCATGTCTATGACCTTCAAGCATATAAATGGCAAAAGACAAAATGTGAAATATCATGTGAGGAAAATTGTATTCTATTACTCGTTGATGTAAGTTCAATTTTTCAAAGATGCATACGGAAATAATAATCAAACATTTGTCATGTAAAACCCTTTGTCATTCTAACCGACCTGCCCTCATGTCCAGCAACATTTGCAGCCTTTCTTCCCGTCATTCCCCTCTCCCCAACCCCCATAGCAAATCCATGTGAGGTAAACAGTTTACAATGGGAAGTAAATAACTCTCTTATTGTGGAAATGACAATTTGACAGAAAAACAGTAACATTGTGGGTAACAAGTGTTATTCAATGTAAAAGTACAATTATCCAGTAATTGTGAAGCAAGGAATATTTACAACTGTTTTGAGAGATCTGTCCCTCTTTTAATCTGTCATTACATCTAATGAGTTTTTAAGTACTTTTTTTAAATGTCCAAACATTGTTACTCACTTTGGTAGCGTTGATAATGGCATCATGGTTTTATAGGAAAATGTGCATACATTTTCAGAGATGCAAAGTTGGTCAGGATGTCACTGAGAAGTAGATCTGAGAATTCAGTGACAGGAAAACAATCTAACATTGGCTGAAAGAATAAACCCAAAGATGTTGAATGACCCAAAGGTTACATATATGCCAACTACCTGAAGCCAGATTAGTCGACCAATATTTGGGTTTGAATGACAATCCTGAAATAATTTCAGCATATACAATCCTGAATGTTGAAATCTTGGAAGATCAAAATCCTTATAGTCTAAAATCCTGAAAAGCACTATTCCAAAAGATCAAAATCCTGAAAATATAATTATGGAAAAATAACAAACAAATCTTTAAAAGGCATTTATTCAGGGGGTTGAGGCAGGTGGACCCTTGCTTGAACCTAGGAGTTAGAGGTTGCTGTGAGCTAGGCTGAGGCCACAGCACTCTACCAGGACCACAGAGAGACTCTGCCTCAGAAAAACAAAACAAAACAAAACTTTTTTTTGTTTTGTTTTTAAAAGAGAAAGTTGAGAAACATACAAAACCACAACAGAATGCTTCATGGGCCACTTTACACAATAACAATAATAATATGCATATTTTTGTCAGCATAAGCATTCAGGTCTACGAATGGCAGTCCCAAGGTCTCAACTGTGCAACATTATGAGCAGATGGACCATATTCGTAAAGACAGAGGTTGAGAAGTGAAAGGTATGAATGCACATCCCTGTGGCTGGTAATTGTGTGCTCCCAGCTTTTCAACTGCTGCTGTCATCTAATATACCGTCATTTGAGATACTGTGACATACAACCTATGCCTTTTAATGAGATAGATCAAAAGCTGTGATGGGTCATTACCGCATAGGCAATCGCCCAAAGAGCTGAGATTTTGAGAAATTTTATCCTTCACGTGTGCAGATTTACAGAAAAGACATCTCTTCATGTACTGAGGATGTTCAACATTTTCATGTACACTTGTAATGCTTATGCACAAAGTCAACATCGAGATAATGCAGTGTCATGGAGTCCAATTTGCAACAAATGCATAGAGTGAGTTAGAACTCTTCTAAGAGTCTTTAGCAAGCTATCACTCTAATACTGGGAAGGATTTCAAGATGAAATACATAGCACAGCAAATTGTGAAAAATAATTCTGACCATCTAAAATAGTGGAGAAAAAACTCTTAAAAAATCTAAAAGGAAAATTCAACATGTAAGAAAGTTGTATTACAGGGAAAAATATTGCTGAGATGGATTATAGGCAATTGCAGGCAGGGAGTCCATAAGAGGTGTTACCGTAAAGTTTGGCTTATTTTTTCTTTCTTTTAGATCAATGCATTTGGCAGAAAATTCAGATGAGTGGATTGGTCACAGGTTAGGGCAACAATAAAAGCTTCAGTTTAAAAATGTGTCATTTTTCTGCATTGCCGTTCCTTCTAGCTGATGAAATTCTAGGAGTTTTTAATGAATTAAATCTGTCCATGAGGTTAATGACTGCTTTGAAATTCTCTTTTGGAAGCCTTGGTCAAAGCTTTTCCAAATCTGTCATTATGATTTGGGGCTTCAGTTGAAATTCATTTTCTTCTGCAATGTCCATCAAATCATCAAACAAGACTTGCTTCATTTTTTCCCAGTCATTTACCCATAAAAGTGTGAAGCACTTCTAACGTTTTTGGATTCAACAGGCACACGAACTGCATATAACTGACCAAAAACAGTGGGGATAGTTTTGAAAGTGCATTGATTAGCCAAAATACTTCTATTTTCTTCAACAGTCAAATCCCTAACCAAGAAGAGTTCAATATTTAATATGTTTTATAGCACCTCGGTATCAACAGGCATCCAGTTCAGATCTCTGAGCTTGTCAAATTCTTCCTTTTTTCAGACAAAGGGTGTTTTGGGGTGTTTTCTTATTTTTATTTTTTGCCTTTTTTGAAAAGACTGGGGTCTCATTATGTTGCCCAGGACAGAGGCTGGAGGTCAGTACAAGCACTGTTAGCACACTACATTCTATTTTTTTTTTTTTTGAGACAGAGCCTCAAGCTATCCCCCTGGGCAGAGTGCCGTGGCACCACAGCTCACAGCAACCTCCAACTCCTGGGCTCAAGCGAATCTCCTGCCTCAGCCTCCCAAGTAGCTGGGACCACAGGCACCCGCCACAATGCCTGGCTATTTTTTTTGGTTGCAGCCGTCGTTGTTTGGCAGCCCGGGCTGGATTTGAACCCGCTACCTTAGGTGTATGTGGCTGGTGCCTTAGCCACTTGAGCCACAGGTGCCGAGCCAGCATACTACATTCCTAAACTCTTGAGCTCAAGGGATCCTCCTGCCTCAGCCTCCTGAGTAGCTAATACTACAGGCCTATACCATTGCCCCCAGCACAAAGGGCATTTTCAAAAGCAAGCATGCCGCAGCATGTGGAAGGGGCTGAAATCAGCAGGGGAGAATTTTTTTATTTTTTTCCTTGCTTTTCCATTTCTTTTATGACCATCAAAACACTCAAGACATTGAGGGCATGTCTTTCCCATCTGGTCCATCAGACTTGCTATCAACTTCGTGTTAGAATCAAAATCCAACCAGAGCTTAATAGGATGAGTGTAAAATGATACATTCATGTACTTTTTACAGGTTAATCATTTAATTACATTTTTTAAAAAAAGCTGTCAGATTTTTATTTCTTCAGGAGGTATTTCACCAGATATTCCCTTTATTCTACTGGTTAAGCCTTCTTCATTACTAAAAACCATAATAACATGAGTGCTGTTTACACACATTAGAGAGAGTGCTATTCATTGCATTTTCATCTTTTAGAAAAGTCAGAGGCAGACTTCCTAAAGCTGACATTTTTAAAAATATGCAACGAAATAATCCTACAATTATTATAAAGATGCTACTCATCTTGGCCCAGTGGCTCACACCTATAATCCTCATACTCATGGAGGCCAAGGCGGGTAGACTGCTTGATCCCAAGAGTTCGAGACCAGCTTGAGCAAGAGTGAGACCCCAACTCTAAAAATAGCTGGGCATTGTGGTGGGCTCCTGTAGTCCCAGCTATCTGGGAGGCTAGGGCAAGAGGATGACTTGAGCCTGAGAGTTTGAAGTTGCTGTGAGCTGTGACACCACAGCATTCTACCGTGGGTGACATAGTGAGACTCTATCTCAAAAAAAATCCACTCACAGCACCAATGACATCATCAATGGGCCCCTTTCTTCTTCAAAATCAAACTCTCTCTTGTGAAGATGTTAGAATTCATAGCCAGTCCCAGACTGATGTAAAAGTTATATTTTCCACCTGCCTGGCTCTCATTACACATGTTACTTAAGAAGTTCCTATGAAACATATTCCCCACAGAACAGAGAAAACTGTTCTTACTGGAGATAGGATGCTTCTGCCTTGATATATTAATAGTTAGAGAAGAAACATCATTGGGAATGCCCTAAAAAGGAATGAATTCTTTGCCATTCTCAGATCTGGTCATGCTCTGTTTTTAGCTCTTTGTAACTGAATTCAGGCCAGTCACAGCTAAAAGAGTTGTAAATTTAATATGGACTCTTTTCTGAAAAAAGCCTGAAAGAGGTGAGAGGAGACTTGCCTGCTTTTATTTCTTCATAAATATGGCCCTTCATTCCCATGTAAAGTTTTAAGCACAGATGATGTAGCATTTATCCCAGTTGGCAGACAACTCCACGGCTCCCCACTCCACACACACCATCAGGGGTTAAGTCACCTTGGCTCACAAGGAGCTACACAGGCCACAAGGGTCACCCCCTCTTGTGGTCAGGTGGCTGTTGAGGTCCAGTGGGAAGTGTGAGCACCCTGACTGCAGCCTGTGTCCTTACCTCCAAGTGGGAGCACCTAGGAGGCCCTGCCCCCGCTGTGCATGACCGAGGGCAGCTACTGGGAGCAAGAAACTGCAATTTAAAAAAAGGGCCCGATGAGTATAAACATTCTTTGTGTTCACTCTCGGATTTATAGACAGGATGAGAACTCTTAGTTGACTGGAAAAGAGTTGAATGTGTTGTTTGACAAAGAAGGGAGTTTGGGAGGGAAGAAGACAGACAGGTGGGAAGAGAGACAGAAATGACACTTTTTCCCCCAATTCTTTAAGAAATTCCTTATTGTTTTTACTACTTATTAAGATCTGGATAATTTTTTAATAGGGGCATATAACATGTTGGCATTCTACGAAGAAGGATGACAAACATAAACATGTGTGTCCTTAACACCTTGAAGAGAAAAGGCGTCACATTTATCTGAAAGTGTACACTGAGATTATTTCTGAGTTCTTCTCCCTACAAATAGGACTTCTATAAAGGTTCTTGCACATGTTTTCTGTGGTACTTCGGAAGAGATTGGTCAGGGTTTGTGCTAAGAAATGGACTTGGGGGCTCTCAGGGTACGTGCATTTCTGCTCTACTGGATAATTCCAAATGGCTTAATAAGTGGTTTAAAATGTTACATATGCACAGCTTAAGAAGGAACACTCTTTGCTTCCCATTCTTATCTTTCCTAATATTGTCATATTTTTCCCTTTTTGTGTTTGCTAATCTTAAAGGCATGCAATGTCATATTATGGTTTCAGTTTGCCTTGCTGTTCTTACTAATAAGCCCAACCATGTGTTTGTACAATGACTGGTAATTCATGCTGTCTCTTATGTCACGTTTTCTATGCTTTTAAATCCTTTTTCTTTTTGATTTGTAGGAGAATTTGTAAGACACTGTAATCATCTTGTGTACAGGTATGTATGTGCGTGTGTATGTATTTTATAAACCAGGTGTGTGTGTGCATGTGCGCAGAGAGAGATATCTTACCCCAGTGTGCTGGCAAACATTTTTATTGCCCTGTGGTACATTTTTTATTGTGATATGAACAACTAACACTGGATCCGCCCTCTTAACCAATTCTTAAGCATACCTTGTCCTTGACTATAGGTACAACGTTCTCTGGCAGATCACTAGAGTTTATTCATCTTCCTTGACTAAATTTTATGCCCATTGAATAGTAATACTCCATTTTTTCCTCCACTCAACTCCTGGAAACCACTATTTGATGCTATGAATTTATCCCATTGCATATATATATTTTAAAAAATCCATTTTGTGACATTTAATTTGTGTCCAGTTCTTGGCTATTACAAATAACAGTGCTGCAGGCCAGGGGTGGTGGCTCACACCTATAATCCTAACACTCTGGGAAGCTGAGGCATGCAGATCCCTTGATCTCAGGAGTTCAAGACCAAGCAAAGCAGGAGCGAGACCCCATCTCTACTAAAAATGCAAAAAGTAGCCAGATGCTGGAGTGGGCACCCGTAGTTCTAGCTACTTGGGAAGCTGAGTCAAGAGGATTGCTTGAACCTAATAGTTTGAATTTTCTATGAGCTATGACTCCATGGCACTCTACCCAGGGTGACAGAGTAAAACTCTGTCTTAAAAAATTAATAATAAAAATATGAATAATACTGTATGCACATAGGAACATTAATTTCTCTTTAAGATCCTAATTTTAATACTTTTACATAAATAGCCAAAACGGGGATTTTTGAATCATGTGGTACTATTTTTAATTTTTTTATTTTTTTAGCAGTTTTTGGCTGGGGCTGGGTTTGAACCCACCACCTCTGGCATATGGGGTTGGCGCCCTACTCCTTTGAGCCACAGGCACCGCCCCTATTTTCCATTTTTTGTGGAAACTCCTTACTGTCTTCCCTAGTGGCTATACCATTTTACATTGCAACCAAGAGTACATGGGGTTCCAGGGTCTTCACACCTTCTGCAACTCTTGCTGTCTTCTGATTTGTTGTTGTTGTTAATACTTATTGTGACATGAGTGACATCTCATTGTGATTTTGATTTGCAATTCTCTGATGATTAGGGATGCTGAGCACTGTGTCATGCAGGTGTTGGTCATATGTGAGTCTTATTTGAAGAAACATTTTTTAGGTCATTCTTTACTTGGGTTATTAGTTTGTTGGTTTTTTTTCTATTGAGCTGCAGGAGTTCTTTATATATTTTTGAGATTAATCCTTTATCACATATATGATATTTTTCTCCATTACCTTCCCTTCCGCTAATTGTCTCCTTTGTACGGAAGGTTTTGAATTTGATTATTTTTGCTTTTGTTGCCTGTGTTTCTGGTGTTACAGCTAAGCAAGCATTTATCTCCAAGACCAATGTCATGAAATCTTTTCCCTATGTTTTCTTCTAGGAAGTTTACAGTTTCATTGTTACAAATGTACCTTTAATCCATTTTGAGTTATTTTTATATATGATGTCCAATTAAGTGTTTTTATGTATGAAGGGTCCAATTATTCTTTCTCCTATGGTTATTCAGTTTTTCCAAGACTATTTGTTGATGAGACTCCTTTCTTTATTGTTTTTCTTGGAACCCTTGTTGAAGACTGATTAGCTATTAATAAGTGGCTTATAGTCTATTTTATTTCATTGGTTTTATATTCATCTTTATATCGGTATCATAATTGTATACTTTAGCTTTGTGTTACATTTTAATATTAGGAACTATGATGCCTCTAACTATGTTCTTCTTTCTCTAAGTTGATTTGACTTTTATGGTCCCATGTGAATTTTATTTTGTTTTTCTTAATTTATTTGTTTTTATTGATTATGCTGCCCACCTCCATTTAAGAGTAATTGTATATGTTGTATATATGCATCTTTGCCTTGATCTTGATTTTTTTTTTTTTTTTTTGAGACAAGAGTCTCAAACTATTGCCCAAGGTAGAGTGCTGTGGAGTCATAGCTCATAGAAACTCTTGAGCTTAAGCGATTCTCTTGCCTCGGCCTCCCAAGTAGCTGGGATTACAGGTGCCCACCACAATGCCTGGCTATTTTTTTGTTGCAGTTGTCATTGTTGTGTTAGCTGGCCTGGGCTGGGTTTGAACCCGCCAGCCTTGGTGTATGTGGCCGGTGCCTTACCCCTGAGCTACTGGCACCATATGAATGCTTTATATTTCTTTTTTTGACAATGATGCTTTGTGTGGATACCTTCACCAAGTTTTTTTTTTAATTTTCTCACTTTAAAAGATATTTTTATCATTGGTGGTTGTTAAATTTTGTATACTTTTTAAAAAATCTCTTGATATAGTTTTCTTACGTTTTTCCTCATGGGATGTAGTGAATTAACTAATGAAGAATTAACTGTGCATTACTGGGTGAAATTTAAATTGGTCCAGATGTATGCCCTCTTTACAAGTTGCTGAATTCTGTTATTAAAGATTTTTGCAACTATGATGAAAAATGAAAACTTAAATTTGATTATTGTAATTATTTATTTTATTGCTTTCATTTATCAAAGTTATAGTTAACCTCCTAAAGTAGTGAAAATCTTGACTCAGTTACTCTTCTCTGAAGGAATCTTTCCCTTCAATATCTGGTAAACATCAGCTAAAAACATGTGAACCTCGTGTTTCTTTAATAGTAAAACTTTTAAGTGTTCATCAATTTTACTCATGTTTTCTATTTCTTCCTGACTAATTTTAGGCTATCTAAGAATATCCACTCATCCCTCTGTATCCATGGGTTTTGCATCCATGGATTCAACTAACTACTCATCAAAAATATTTTTTTACAAAATATAATAATAAAAAATAATACACATAAATATACAGTAAAACAACTATTGATAAGGCATTACAGCATATTAGGTGTTGTAAGTAATCTAGAGATTATTTTAAATTTATGAAAGATACTTCCATGAAGCTCTCCCTGAATACCTAGGCAGAATTAGTGACACAGCTAGCACTTTGAAGAGAACCCTCTATATGACACTTGTCACTTGGCATTTGATTATTTGTTTACTTATATACCTCTCAGTAGCTTCCAAGTACTTAACAAAGAAGAACAGAAATATTCAAGAACATTCCTGCCATTCATCACAGTACATTGGGATGTAGTAAATACTGACAGAATGAATGAATGAACAATACTGACTGACTGAATGAATCCTTTCCATTTTACTGTGGAGTGCACTATTTAATACACAATCCAATGATTTTATATGTATCTGTTATTGCTATTGTTACTCTATAGGTATATGCCTGGCCCATAATGGGAGCTTGGTATTTGCTGAGTAAAATATATTACATATATGTTTATTATGTATGTATTTTGTACATATGTATGTACTATATATATACATATTTATTTAAAATATACATATACAAATATATTTAAATATATATGTAAATATAAATATATGTATATATAAATATATATGTATTTTATGTACATATACATATATAAATATATATGTATTTTATGTACATATACATATATACATTTGTATTTTATATACAAATACATATATATATGTATTTATATATGTATACATATATATACACATATATATTTAATATATATAAAACATATATATATATATTTTTTTTTTTTTTTGCATTTTGACTGGGCCAGGTTCAAACCCACCACCCTTAGTATATGGGGCTGGTGCCCAACCCACTGAGCCACAGGCACCACCCATATATTTTTTAATTTCTGTGGATTTTGTTATCCTCAGGGGTACTGAAAACAACCACCAGCCTGTGGATGGCAAAGGACGCCTCAGGATAGTTTTTATAATAGTAATGTTTCCTTTTCACTAATGTTTGCAAGTTTATTGACATAATGTATAAAGAACGGAAGAGAATATGACATTTTAGCTAACTTCCAAGCTAAAAGCATAGCCAGCCGTACTTTTATGGATACCAGCAGAATACAGAAGACCTGAGTCAGAGGCAAAAGACAGTTTATTTCTCAAAGCAATAACAAAAGTCAGACTATTGACATTTTTGTGCTGGCTTCCCAAACCCCAATTCCCACAGGACAAAGATAAGTGGGCTAGTTGACACCTGTACTGTAAGTGGCTTACAACATAAAAGAGGAATCTTGAGTTTAAAGACCCAAATCTTTTGTAATCAGCAAAGAATGCTTGCCTTTGTTTCAGAGAGAAGCATTATTCTACCTTCCAAAGATGTAAGCAAATCCACATTTTGCTTGTGGAGGGAAAAATTGTCTCTATCATTCAGTTCGTTTGCTATGAATACATTCTTAAAAGACAGTCTGCACTTCTGGCTTCAGCTCTTTACACGTAAAGGACTTGGAAGTCATCATTCTCATTCTCATAATAAGCAAAAAGCTGATCAGACTAAAAATGACTTTTCTTGGGGATAGCAGAGAATTGAGGCTACTGGGCAAATCACCATGTCAAAATGTGGAAAGATAAGTAAATACAGCATTTCACAGCTGATATCAGTGTAGAGACAGAGATGCCAGTAAGTTAAGGAAAGCAAATAAAATATGCACAATTTGAGATGGAAAAGATAAAATTGTCTTTGTTCACAGATGATATGACTGTCTATATAGAAAATTCCAAAGAACTTAAAAAAAAAAAAAAAACCTGGAACTAATAAGCAACTATAGCCAGATTGCAGAATACAAGATTAATACACAAAAGTTGATACTAGCAAAGAACAATTAGAACTTGAAATTAGAAAACACAATACTAGCCAGGCGTGGGGGCTTATAACTATAATCCTGGCACTCTGGGAGGTTGAGGCAGGAGGGCTGCTTAAGTTCAGGAGCTCCAGACCAGCCTGCGCAGAAGTAAGACACCAACTCTACTGAAAAATAGAAAACTTGGGTAGTGCCTATGGCTTAAAGGAGTAGGGTGCTGGCCCCATATGCCAGAGGTGATGTTTTCAAACCCAGCCCCAGCCAAAACTGCACAAAAAAAAAAAAAAAGAAAAAGAAAAAGAAAAAGAAAAATTAGCTGGGCAGGCATCTATAGTCCCAGCTACTCAGGAGGTGGAGGTGGGAGGATTGTTGAGTTCAGGAGCTTGAGGTTGCTATGAATTAGGCTAACATCATGACATTCTAGCCTAGGCCAACAGAATGAGATGCTGTCTCATAAGAAAAAAAAAAAAGAAGAAAAAAGAAAGAACATCCGCCCCCCCCCCCCACAATACCATTTATACTAGCACCCCCCCCAAATAAAGTACTTAGGTATAAATCTAGACAAATATGTACAGGATCTATGTAAAGAAAACTACAAAAACCCTCATGAAAGAAATTAAAGAAGATTTAAGATTATGAAGCTATACTTTTTGTTTATAGATAGGAAGACTTAATAGTGTTAAGGTGCCAATTCTTTCCAACATCTTTTATAGATTTAACTCAATCCCATTCAAAATCTTAGCAAATGATTTTGTTGAAATCGACAGACTGATTTTAAAGTTCATATCGAAAGGCAAAAGATCCAGAATAGCCAATAAAATACAAAAGAACAAAGTAGGAATGAAACTCTCCAACTTCAAGACTTACAAAAGCTTTACTAATCAAGACAGAGAGGTATTAATGACAAATAGGTCAATGGAATAGACTAAAGCTCAGAAATAGATTCACACAAATGTAGTCAACTGGTTTTTTGACAAAAGACCAAAGTCAATTAAATGGAGAAAAGGTAATCTTTCAACAGATAGTGCTGGAACAATTGGAAATCTATATGTAAACAAAACAAATCTAGACTCAAAATGGATCACAAACCTAAATGCAAAATGCAAAACTATAAAACTTGTACAAGATAACATAGCAGAAAATCTTATTTGACACAGGACTAATGTCTACAATGTATAAAGAATTCTCAAAATTCAGCATCAGAGAAATCAGCAATCCAAATAGAAAATGGGCAAAAGACATGAAAAGACTTTTCCCTGAATAGGAGATAGAGATGACAAATAAGCAGTTAAAAATATGTACAATACCCTTTACTATTACGAAAATGCAAGTTAAAACCACAATTGTATTTTAGTTCACACCTTTCAGAATGGCTAAAATTAAAAAAAAAAAAAAAAAAAAAAAAAAAGCTGTGATGATTGTGAAGCAACAAAAATGCCCATTCATTGCTGGTAGGAATGTAAAAAAAAAAAAAAAAGGCAGTGCTTATGGCTTACTGCGTAGGGTTCCAGCCCCATATACCAAGGGTAGCGGGTTCAAACCTGGCCTCAGCTAAACTGCCAAAAAATAATAGCTGGGCGTTGTGGCGAGTGCTTGTAATCTCAGCTACTCAGGAGGCTGAGGCAAGAAAATCGCCTAATCCCAGGAGTTGGAGGTTGCTGTGAGCTGTAACACCACAGCACTCTATCTAGGGCAATAGAGTAAGACTCTGTGTCTACCAAAAAAGGATAAAAAGGAAGAAAGTAAAAATGGTGATAATACTAAATAATGGCAAGAATGGGAAGCAACAGAAATCTCATTCTTTCATTCTTTGCTGGTGAGAATACAAAATAGTACAGTCACCTGAAGAGTTTGTCAATTTCCTACAAAGCTAAATTCATTCTTCACAAATAATCTAGCAGTTGTGCTCTTAGGTATATACACAATTAGTTGAAAGTGTATGTTCACACAAAAATTTGCGCCTGAATGTTTATAGTGGCTTTACCCATAGTTGCTCCAAATGAAAGCAAACAAGATGTTCTTCAACAGGTGAACAGATAAACAGGGGTATTTCCACACAATGGAACATTATTCAGGCACACAATGAATAAACTACCAAGCCGTGAAAAGACCTGCAGGAACCTTAAATACATAATTGTTATGTGAAAGAACCAGTCTGCATGATTCTGACTATGTGACATTCTGGAAAACTCCAAGCTATAGAAATAGTCAAAAGGTCAGTGGTTCTCAGGGATCTTGATAGAGGGTGAAGATGAATTGGGGAAGTACAGGAAATAGGGCTGTAAAATTATTCTGTAGGTCACACGGCATGCATTTTTCAAAGCCTAAAGAATTGTACATCCCAAGAAATACAACTTATTATAAACTGTGGACTTTAGTTAATTATAACATGTAAATATAGGTTTATCAATTGTAAGAAATTTATCTCTTTAATGCATAATGTTAGTAATGGAGAAATTATGTAGGAGAGAGTACGTGGGGTGTGTCTGCATTATTACCTCCATTTTTCTATATAGCTGAAACTCCTCTTAAAAATAGTTTAGAAAAAGAGCTGTTACTCACCTCATATAGAAATGTGAGAGACCTGTGAACAATTGTCCTCCAACATATGATTTTCTTATGTATATTTATCTTAAATTTATTATTTAATTATTGATGCATCTGTACATAGATGACTTTCTTTTTATTCTAAAGATTGCTTATTTCTGCTGCCTCTCTTTCATTCTTGACTAGTATCATATGAATTTTATCAATTGTATTGAACATTTCAAAGAATAGCTATTGGCATTGTATTTCTTTACAATTGCCTTCTATTTCTCATTAATTTCTGCTCTTTAAGATTATGCTGGGATTGTTCATTTTTTTCTCTATTAAGATGATGTCTGTTTTATTAATCGCAACATTTTTCTTTGTTAATGTATCATAGTAAAATTGTACTTTTATCTAGATACTACTTTAGTTATATCACATATTGTCATGATGTTACATTTCTAATTTAACTTCTAAAAGTTTAGCGCAATGTTAAACATTTAAACCTATGAAATTGACATTATTATTATCGTTTTATGTATATACAGTCAATATTTACTTGTATGTACTCCAACATTCCCCATTTTCTTTACTTTTCATTCTTTTATGTATCTCATGTCTTGCCTCTGGATAATTCCCTTCCTGAAATGTATTCTTTAGTAGTTCTTTCAGTAAGGGTCTATTGGTAGTAGATATTTTCAGTTATTGTTTATCTAAAATTGTTTTTATTTTGCAGTAGTTCTTAATGGAGGCTTTCATTGGATATGGAATCATAGAAAATCTAGTTATTTTCTGTCAGCACTTTGATATTATTTCACTGTTATCTTCTTCTAAAAAGCAAATTTTCAGTTAACTTTAGTTTTTTGTAAGTCATCTGTCTCTTTTATCAGATTTCTTTAGAACTTTTTATTTTGGTCTTTAGGTTTTAAAAATTTCACTGTTATTTGTCTAGTTATGAATTTATTTCTCATACTTAATATTTTGGAACTTTGGGAATTTAAGAATTGATGTCTTTCATCTAATCTTGATATTTTGACAATGTCCTCTTGACTATTGCTTGTCACCATTGATTCCTTTTGGAACTTCAATTGACGTAACTCAGAACTTGATATTCTGCCCTCTAGGTCTCAATTTCCTTTTCATGTTTTATCTTTTTGTATCTCTAAATATGTCCTGGGCAATTCAGATCTAAATTTTGTTTTAAAAATTCTTCTTCCTACTGTGTTTAATCTAAACAATATCCATTGAGTTTTGTGTGCCCCTTCCTCTCTCCCTCCCTCCCTCCCTCCCTCCCTCCCTTCCTTCCTTCCTTCCTTCCTTCTTCCCTCAAAAACCCCTGGTCTTTTTTCATAGCTTAACATTTACTTTTAAGATATCATCATCCACATTTTTAAAAAGACTAAACTCTTGTTTTAAATTCTGTATTGAACATTCCGCCAGCTACACTTTATATTAAACTGATCCATTTTTTTCTGGTGATTTCCAGAGTGGTTTAATTCTTTGTTATTTGCTTACCTATGTATTTGTGGACTCATATTATTTGGAAATCTCTCTGTGAAAGTTTTGCAGTTTGGGTTAATGGTACATTCTCTGAGAAACAATTGTATTTGCTTCTGTCAGGTTTTCATGACTTTCAATTCATAAATACTAAAAATTAAATTTTTGCATAGTACATAAATAGTATGACTATCCCGAAATGTACACACTTTCTAAATTTTCCTTAGGAATTAGCAGAGAACATATTGCTGAGATGGGCACACATTCCCACAATCTGCTGAGGGACAGGATTTTTTTTCTAGTTTCCTCTCTGAACGTATCACCCTCCTAAGGACATGGCTTTCTGTCCAGACCTGTGATGCCAACTAGCCCCTACTCAGGCACAAAACTTTTCCTCCCTATCTTCTGTGTTTGTGACCCATTAACATCCAGGATAAGGTCACACAGAAGCAGATGACTCTTCCTCTTCCTCCTGTGCTCATTTACTTTGTTTTCTTATCATTTCTGCCCTCTCAATGTTCCCTTTGCTTTAAGGTCAGTGTAATGATGCATGAAAAGGGGTACCTTTTTACAAAATCTTATCTAGTGTATCTTCGTGTACTGCACCAACAAGAGCTTATAAGACTATCTAATCTCCGTATTGATACGTGAAACAACTTTCTATATTTTCTCTTGAAACAGAGATTAGATTTTTTTCTTGTTACCCCATATAGCCCATAAAAGGACGTCACAAGAGAGAACACAGAATATTGTATATAATCTAATGTAATTTTCATAAAAGAGTAACAAAATACACAGGCATACACAAAAATACAGATGAAAATATACATATATATATACATATACTTAAATGTATGTATCTAAGTATCTGTATACCATTAAATTAAGCATGTTCTGGTGTTAGTCCATTTGTGCTGTTATGACAAAATACCAAAGGCTAAAATTCTGTGTGATAGAACACTCTAAAGTGTGATATAATAATATTTTTGAATTTACAAGACATGTATAGAAAATATTGGATGCTTAAAGAAAAGACACATTTTGCACATTCCCTGTGTAATAGAGTTATAGGCTACACACATATATGTATTAATTATTTACTATTTCATTAATAAACAGTCCAAATAGTGACAACACTTAGGGCAGGAAAATGATTTTAAATTAGAGCTCAGCTATTTGACAAAGCTGTTTAGGGAGAAATCAAGAAGTGGAGGGAAGAGTTGGCAAAGACGAGATGCCCTCTAAGTCTGAGATTCTTTTTGACTATATTACAATTCTGGCACGAAGCATTTCTAAAGTAAAATATCAAATCACTTCAATAACAACATGAAAATGTTGGTTTTGCTATTCTTTGAGACTTTGTGTGGTCTTAACATTTATCATGCCAACTGCGTTTTTCTATCACTACGCAGGTGCATTGCGCATCCCAAAAGGGATCCTGCAGTGTCATGTTAATTTAATCCCAATGATGGAGTATCTGAAAACCTCTTTGTTCTTTAAAAGGATGTTTTGTGAGCAAATGGTGCAATACAATTTTGCTTTCGCTTTGAACAAGTCCCAATGTCACCTTTACTCTTTTACCAAGAGCTGCATTTTTTTTTGCCTGAGCAACCATGGAAACGCTGTGTTGCTGGGTTTGCAGCACGCTATGACTTCGTGACTTTCTCCGAGGAAGAATGAGAGGTTAACCACGGTAATTCTAGCGTTATCCCCTAATTTCACAGTGCAGCTTTTGTATTATTAGTATAAATGTGTTGTTCCACTCCAGCCTGTGTTCCATGTGGGTTATTTCCCCATTGATGAGCGTAGTAATTTTACAAGCCTTGAAACTGGATTATCCTTTGTAGGAAGACTGATTTGGGCCAACATGGTAAAGAGGTGAATACAATGAGAAAAAGCCTTAGTGGAGAAAGTGATGCATAGTTAATTGCTAAGAAGTGCCTCTTTCATCAAATAATGTATAGATTTACAACCCATGCTGCCATGTTGACCCGCCAGCTCCTGCTGGAACTTCAGTACCCAGGGTTGTTTTTGGAAAAGATAAAGTCTTAAATTTTGCTTGAAAAACAAACACTGCTTACTTAACTGAATGAGATGTTCAATTGTAAACTCTGCTGGTATTGCTGAGACCAACCTTTATAGGATTAAAGTAAAAAGTGAAGCAGTCAAGGGCTCTCTCAGCCTATTGAATATACCTTGCTCCTCCTCTAGAGGGTTCACACAAGTTGTTCCCTCTGCTTAGACTGGTTCCTTTCCTACCTCTCCAGTCCTTCCAGCATATTCTTTTCTCTTATCTAGGAAAGTCCCATTTGATCTTCAGATTTTTATTTCACATCTACAGGGAAGTATTTCTTAGCTGTTTAGGGTTAGAATAACCTTAGAATAGCCATATACTCATGGAATCATATACTTCCTTGTATACCACAATTGTAATTTTACATGTGTTTGGTGATAACATGATTAAGATGTCTCTTTCCCACTCCACTTGAAGCTCTCTAAATGACCCGGATATGTCAGGTTGGTAATAACTATTGTATCCCCAAAGCCAGGCAGAATGAGCCCTCAGCATGTGTTTATTGAGTTGATAAATAAATCAATGATTAAATAAAGCAGCTAGGGTCCCAACATATAAATGATTTCCAGATCCCATTTGTACACAAAATTAACCATCTTCGAACATAGGGCAGCAATGAAAGCAGGTTGTAGGTTTCTCTGTGCTGCCTAAGGGAACTTTCTCTGATAATAAAAATGTTCTTACGTCCAATATCCTCCCATCCTGTTCAATATAGCAGCCACCCGTAGCTAGCGAGGACTTGAAAATGTGGCTATTGCAGTAGTAGAAATGAACTTTATATTTTATTTAGTTTTAATTAGTTTTAATTTTAATAGACACATGTGATTAGTGACTATGGTATTGGAAAGCACAGAATAGTTGTTATGTTATAAAATTTCTTCTTTTCCTGTTGAAAAGATTCAGCAGAAGATTCAAGGCATGCTGGTGGGAAACAAAATCTCATAACTAGTGAAATCAAATCAGCAACCAAAACACTCTCAACTTTTGTAGATAATATCAAATCTCAGCAACATGAGGAGAAACTATCCAAAAACATCAAGTAATAATACAGCTTTGTTTTTATAGTTTCCTGCTTTCTTTCATCACTACTAACAAATCAAGCACAGCTGATGAGATACTAACCCTTTCATGATGTTTCCATCTCAGAAATCGAGCTGCAATATAACATCTTCAAGCGAATCCCCCCAGACAATTCCAACCCACAGTGAACTCACTGCCTTATTCGCCCTGTATGTTTTGCTCTGTCCAAGTCCTTCCTTCATCAGTGTATGTTTTATGTAGCTGGAAAGGAACCCTTACAGCAGATTAGCCTTTTAGGTTAATAGGCTTCTTCTGGTCCATGACTAACACAATGAACAAAGACTTAGCTCAATACTGTGAAAGGATTATTGCACTTCTGAGAAAACCTTACGCAGTACACTGAGAGTTATTTACCCTCTAGGAGAAATTGGCCATACGATGTGACTTCAAATGCACAGAGATAAATTTGATTACATTTCCACCCTTGACCTGTGTAAAATATGTTTCCACTATTGACCACATCTCCCCAGCTTAACATTCACTCTTCTCATGGTTTGCCTGACACAAGTTGACCTTATTTTCTTCCCCACTTCCCTACTTTGATTTTCACTGCACTGTGTTACACAGTAGAGAGATCAAGAGCATGTATAAACCATGAGCTATGTCCTCACGGAACTTAGATTCTATTTGACAATGAAAACTTAACATAAGTAGTGACTGGTTCACAATGTCAAGTAGTATTCATCTATTTATGATTGATAAATCTCCATCTCCTTTGCTTGCTTTTATACTTCTTTTCTGCTAAAAAAAACAGAGGCATTGGTAAGCTATATGCCTCTGTATTGTCCCAATTTTGCTTCGTTCTTAAAATATTTCTCCCAGGTGGCATATTTTGTCCATCCCTCTATTCAAATCTAAACTTATCATGTCACAACTAACTTACTCTAGTATTCTGCAGACCATGCGGTTCCCCTGATTATAATCTTGGTTACCATCTAATTCATTCTAATATTGGTCAGATGTGGTCTTCTGTAAATGCCACACTCATCAGATAACTTTGCTGTTGATTTCTTGACAATGGTTTCTTAATGGATAAAAATCTCAGACTGCAACTTCACTTTATTAACTTCCAAACCCTACCCTGAAGAGCCAACTCTAGTGGTTATTATTTATTAGAGATGATGTGTTTGCGCTAGATGAGTCTTTCCACCAACAACAAGCACACCACACTGATTGCTTTGTTGCCAAGCCTTTCACATGTTGACTCCCTTCCTTTCATCCTTTCCTGTATTCTTCTATCAGCCTAACTACCTCTTTCATCAGGTTACCCATACGATTTCTCCAACTGTTTGAAATTCCAGGATTCTTTCCAAACTCAATAGTTCTAAAATCACGTTGTCTTACGGACAAAACATATAAGAATGAATTGGGTAACATCATTTAGATAAAAATCATGTATAACAAACATGTATTATAGTATTATTTTTAAATTTTTCCACAGAAACTGGGTCTCATTTTAATCTAAAACACCAAGCTCTCTCAATTACCTAAGTTCCCTCTTACTTTTCTGGAGACACAGATAGAGGAAACATTTTGCTCTATATAAAAGAAGGAGCAGCACAGTCAATATGGTCAATAGCACTGCTGCTCAGCCTCAGTATCAGCCATACAATAGGGAGTGGTGGGGACTGTGGTAACCTGAGAAACACATGCTTCGTCTCAAAGATCCATCACTTAATTAGCACCAGCCAATTGCCTTGAGAGAATATGGGACTTATATTGGGAGACGGTATTGTCAGGAAATTCTAGGAATTCACCTATTGTGCAGACTAAACCACAAGACTGGGATGCAATTTTTTCACACAAATCTGTTTCCTCTCTTGACATTCAATAGCCTGAATAGACATTCAATAGCCTGAATAGACATTCATATAGCATTTAATTACTATATGACACTGTGATCTAGTTATGACGGATGTTAAGTCTCCTTTCCCAAATAAATCCGAAGTTCCATGAGGGCGCAGCTCATGGTTTCTACATGTTTTGATCTCTGTCAGTGCTTAGCATAGCACCGTGTCAGTGGAAAGCAAAGGGACTTTGTAATTACCTGCTTATTTTTTCTTTAGCTAATCCCTTCATAAAATAAATTTTCTATATTTGTGTCATATCAATAATAAAAATGTGTATTATGGTACATGATATGCTCAATAAATATTATTGAATGAATGAATGAACCTCAACCCATGAAAAGAATTTATGAATTATTATGAGCCAAAAGTGTTTATCTCTCTGTATCCACCACTGATTAGTTTTTTTAGATTTATGTATTTGTGTCACTCTCGCATCATTGGGACATACCATTTATGGAGTGTGTGGTTACTAGGAATGATTTGAAAAGCACACTTGGCTCTGAATTCAACTGAGTGGAAAAAATAAGACTTAAGTCCCTTTATGATTTTGCAGTTTCTCTGGAAATGCTCTTCTGGTCCACAGTTTCAGTTATTCGTACTCTTATCCATCCCATCCTCATGAGGTGTAAGTGTTGCTGCTATCCCTTGAACTTCTTCTTTTTGAGACAGAAACTCAAGCTGTTGCCCTGGGTAGAGTGCTGTTGCATCACAGCTCACAGCAACCTCTAACTCCTGGGCTCAAGTGATTCTCCTGCCTCTGCTTCCCAAGTAGCTGGGACTACAGGCACTCACCACAATGCCCAGCTATTTTTTGTTAGAGCGTCATTGTTGTTTGGCAGGCCCGGGCTGGATTCGAACCTGCCAGCTCAGGTGTATGTGGCTGGAGCCTTAGCTGCTTGAGCCATAGGTGCCAAGCCATATTCCTTGAACTTCTAATAGTGATCTCGAGTGATTTAAGATTCTTATGAATCTTATTCTTCTCCAAATTCCACCTTTAGCCTCTCTCTGTTATATTTACTTTCTTGGCAAGATGATCTCACTACTTCAAAATTTAATGACGTTTATCTTTGTGTCTTCCACCAGAGTTCCTGACTTTCAGCGCCTCATGACTCCCAGCATTCCTCACTCTATATCCCTGGCACAAATTCCAGTGAAGCTAAAACTAAAAAAGTATACATGTCTATGTGACACCACTCAGCTAGCTATGCATTAATAAATATCTTTTGCCACCAAAAAAAAAAAAAAAAAAAAAAGTGTTACTCTCAGAGAATTTTTAAATTCCGAAAGCTAAATTTCCATAACATTGCTAGTAAGTTACCCACTGGTTAATATCTGGGACTAGCTAAATGATTCAGATTGGATAATTAGAGTCAGAATGATATCATCTTGGTTTTAACAAAGTGCTCTGTTATACTTGTGTAGACCTGATGCAATGATCATTTGGTGTTCATGCTCTCTCTTTCCCTACGTGTATGTACATATATGTGTGTGTATATATATGTATATATCTTAGCTGGAAAATATCAGCAAAAATTGAGTCCAATCCATTTAAGATGCTGAAGAAGTAAAGTACATATGGTGTGCTCATACCCAGCCTATGGTTCATACTCTCTCTTTCTATAGTATTTATAGATATTCTTCTCAAAACCATTCTAAATTAACTAGAAAAGTTAAATTAGAGGAGCCTCAGAAAAATCTTTTGATCTTTTCGACATTTTTTCAGTCAAGTCTATAAAAATTCTTAGTTTGCCTTTCCAAGAAATATAACTGTATAATAACTGGAATGAGTCCTTAAGTTATTGCAGGCTTGGTACCACTGCTGAAAACTTAGAAAAAAAAAGTGTGCTTTAATTGTTGCTATTTTATATTTTAGAGCGATTTACAATTATAAACATGGCTGTTGTTCAGTAAATGTCAAAAATAGTCCTGCCACAACTGGGCTCAACAACTTGATCATTAAAATTTTCAAAAATTTATCAGTCATGAAATACCTAATTATCATAGGCAGTGTTCAGTAGGTTTTTGTCAGGTGGCTATTTTATTATATCTATCCTTTCTACTCTTTGTATGTGCTAATGCTAGACGTATTTCAAAATGATGACTAGTTTTATTTCCATTACTTACAGGAAAATTTTCTGGCACGGCTGATTTCCCATAAGACTTATGTTTCACTAAAATTAAATATACTGCACACGCTCCAGGTGAAACTTTCTCATTGTGGAAGCCCTTTCTTTAAGTCAGGAACACAAATATGGAAAATTAATATCACAGGTGGGGATTTATTAATTTCAGCGTACACTGAACATTACTACTTATAGAAAGAACTGTTTGTTGCCTTACGATGCCATTGAAATAACTGTGCAGTAGAGCTTCTCACTCAAAATTACTTTGGAAGTTTGCATAATATATGTGCATCCAAGTCAGGTTGGGAGAAAGTACTAGAGCATTTTTGACTTTTATAATGCCCATAATTTATTTTGTTTTAAAATTTGAAATGAAAAGTGAAGAAAAGGAAGGGTGTACCGCAGAAAGAAAGGAAGAGAGAAAAGGTCATTGATGCCCCATCCCCACAAATCTAACCACAAATAGCTACAAAATTTGCCTCCTTATTACTTCTAGAGATTCTGTCTCTCTTCATTCTTAATAACCCTGCTTCAATCCAGTATTCAATTTACTACTAATAACTCCCTCCTAAGTGTGACTCACGTAATTCAAACTTGTCACCTTTCCTGCCACTGTGACTGAAACACCCTCTATCCTTCCTTCTTCTTCTTTATTCTTTCCTCCCTCCCTCCTTTCCCCTCCCCTCCTTTTCTCTTCCCCTGTCCTTTCCTCCTTCACTCCCTTCCTTCCTTCTTTCCTTCCTCCCTCCTTTTCTTTCTTTCTGTCTATATCTGTCAATCGATCTATTGATCTTAATTTATAAGAAAAAGTTCACCCCAGCTTAGCTTTATACTTTCTCTCTTTCCCTGACTTCCACTTTTGAGCTCCACAATTCCTGAACTCATAGTAGCTACCCTGTCTTTTCACACCCTACTTTGTTTATTGCAATTCCTCTGCTTGAATTACTATTTCAGGTCTTCCCCACCAGGCTGTTTCTTCATGTATTAATGCAAAATTCTGGGCAGAATCCACCCCCAGCAGCCTGCCCTATCCTGCCCCACCTGTACCTCACCCTCAGACTAGACTGAAGCTTTATTAGCGTGCTCCCCTAACACCTTGGCTTTTCCTCTCTCACTCTACTTACCAGATTGGAGCTTTACTTGGCTATGTCTGCCTTATTCTAGGCTGTGCCTCAAGACTTGGCCAAGTAGAAGGAACTCAATAATGTCTGTTGAACGAAAGAACTAACATGTGGACAAGACTGCATCCTGTTTTGTTTTCATGCCCATCCCCAGCATCTAACATGGAACCTGGTACATGGTAGACGCTTAGTAAGTGTGTGTTAAACTAACCTATGCTTTTATATTTCTCTTTTGGTTTCTTCACCCTGAATTCTGATCTCTTCCCCATGCAACCACATCCCACCCACCCACCCCCATCTCTATTTCTTGCCATGTTTCACGGCACCCGATTAGAAACAGAATAAAAAAAGACCAACCAGTTTAGAGCCTGGCACTACTGACCTCACAAAAAGGTTTGGAGGACACACACAGGGTCATTTGCCTGACTGCAGCTTGAGCATCCATTTCCAGGACATACCGGCTGCGTGAGTTCCACACCAGGTCCTTAGAAACTGCAGTGAGCTTTCATCAAGCCTTGTCCACCTCTCCCCACCCCAATGTGCCAAGTCAAGAATTCAAGAATGAAGAAAATATCTCCTTCGGGCCCAGCTTTTCCCGCTGCCATCTTTCTGTGTCTGCCTCTTACTCGATTAGGGAGAAGGACAACAGGACACCAGGGAAGTTCACCCCAAACAAAGGGGCTACACAGAAATCCACAGAAACCCCTCATGATTTCTGGCTTTTTGTCTTGTGAAATGCTGGATCTCTATCTAATCTTGCAATTTCATAAAATGAAAGAACTTGAGAATCCCCGTGTGGTTGTGAGGATGAAATGAAATTTGATTCTGCCTATTAACCTAACAAACACCCGGCAATGACGTATCAGTGCTGTTGTTGTCGTTGTTCACATACTGAAAAGCGTTTTATATGCAAGAATCAGGTGGCATTTCTTACAGCACCACTTAACAACACCATTCAGGGTCAGATTCTAGGCTCGTGCCCAGGGTTTCTCGAGGACACCTCTGTTAACGCCTTAGAACAGATCATTTCTGTGCCTTGGAGGATGTTTACCACAGAAGCCCTGTCCTCCACTCTCTAGATGCTGATAGCAACACCTCCCACCAAGCAGTGACTGTTGTCAGGAAACACTGCAAAACTTCCTCCCAGTGGAGAGAGAACACTAATCCAAGATCGCCTTTTCTCTACCATCACAGAATTCTATGATTTAGACCCTTCTTTCTCTTACTGGAATAAACTCTGCCTCCTTGTTATCACAACTCATGGGTACACAGTGCACACCTGTCTTTCACAAGTCAGCTATGAGCGGTTGACACTTTGAATGCCAGGCAAACTAGAACCTTGCATAAACCGAGGTAGCCTGTTGGTAGCTTGTCTTTTTGAAGACTTATACAAATACGCGGTAAATATTCACCTTCACATCCAGATCTTTCTGAAGTGCTACTGCACAGTGACAATGATAAATTACAAAGTAATCTAAAACAAACACTGGGAAAATACCATAAACACATATTAATCATAATCCTCAACTCCCTAAGATAATTTTAAAATTATTTTGTAGTTAAAAAATGGAAGAACTAATATTGTATTAAGTTTATAGAGTTCAAAATGAGGCAAATAATATTAAACTCCAATTATACTGCATTTTCTTGGTACAGTGAACAGATAAACAATGTTTTAAGCCCTGATTTATTGTAGGATGATATTAAAATGGTGCATGAATATCAATTAAGAAGATAATTATTTTTTTAAAAGAAAACCTTTATATCCTATCTCCTGAGTATTTTTTTTTAATATGGCAAGACAGTAATAATATTCCTTAATATTGAATACATTAGCTGTGCCAGGCATTGTGTGGAGAGGTTTATGTATTAATATACAGAGGATACTAAGAAATATGTGCACACTTTAAGAAAGGAAAAAACTGTATTGAAATTGTTATGCTCAATATACACTGATAACAGAAGATGAATACAAGTCACATTGAGCACCTCTTGAAATGGTAGAGGTCAAATGTGACTTGAGTTTTACAAATTTAATATAGTTTTCCTCTTTCTTAAAAGGTGTATACTTTTTTTGGCACTCTCTGTATATAGTCAAACCACAACTTTATGAATATAATACTATTAATTTCTGTATCAATCAGTATAGGCTAGAGTTTACAGTGGTAATGTTAGGTAGATAGCTAGAAATCTGGCTATCTAGGGGAAAAAGGACAAAGGCAGGGCCCCTAGTCCCCCTCTCAACTTAGTCCTGTCTCAAGCGATTGCTCAGACAGGATTCCTGGGGAGGAAGCCCACTCGACAGGTCTACCAATCAGAACTTATCATGTCAACTGCAAAAGAACACAGGAAACTTAATAGCCCATAGCCTCATAGGCACAGTTGAGTCTTGAAGGGGATCTAGAGCAGCCTAAAGGCTAACTATCATGTCATTAGCTTCAATCTACCTTGTGGTCCATATTCCCACAATTGGTTTTTAGAGGGACTCAAGGGAGGTCCACATGCACAGTATCTGCTTCCAGGGTGACCTCTGAACCATGAGTAGTCCCAAGCCAGGCGTTACAAAACAGAACCTTCACTATAGTTGGGGCCTTTACTGTGACAATGGAGGCCCATTCATTCGTTGTTTATGGCAAAATAATCCTACTTTGAAACTTATATCCTGCTCTTACTCTGTCAACCTATCTTTTTCCTTCTCAGTAAACATTGTTTCACACTAGCCTTGCTTTGGGGTGCCTGGTCATTCTGAAGAATGAAGAATGCAAAGAGCACCCCAACAACTAAAGATGAAGACAACTACCCGAACCTCCAATATTTTAGGATTCAGATCCCTGGGAACCCAACAGCAATAAACAACATGAAGTTTCAGTGTCCACTGTGGGTAAAATGGGATTCCAAAGCATGTTCTCCTTGTTTTAGGACAAAAGGTGATCAACTTTCCTGACCTGGAACATTGCAATTCTGGGAGAAAGAAATACTTTGAATTTTACAAGTACTTTTACAGACTTCCACTGACATTTCATTGGACAAGGCTAGTCACATCTAGTTTTAAGGAGCCCAGGGGATGGTATAACCTACTGCATACCCAAAGGAGGAGAACTGCAAATAGCTGAGAACAGCCTTGATCATCACCACTTCCTTCCCATTTTACAGATGAGGAATCTGTCATTGGAAGGTTCATTAACTTGCCTGGGGTCCCACAAGTAGTAAGTCCTGAAACTGGGATTTGAACCCAGATGTATCCACTTTGTAACCAAATCTTAAAGGTGTAAAATAACTCATTTATTTAGTTGCTTCTGTGGGTTGGTCATTTGGGCTGGACTCAGCTGACTGATTCTTTCGATCAAGCTGGGTTAATTTTAGCTGTTCTCCTTCATGCAGTGGTGGTCAGCTACCATGTCACTTAAGGATCAGCTGGTATAAAATACTAGTTCAATTGGCTCTTTTCAGATCAACATGGTTTCTCAGCCCTTAGCGAGCTAGCCCAGGCTTTTTTTAATGGCTACAGTGGAGTATAGAAAGAACAAGAGGGCAGTGTCCCTGCTTTCCTCTGACACATTCTACTGGGCAAAGCCAATCGCATGATCAGCTCACATCCAATGCATGGAGAAACAGCCTCCACCTCTTCCAGTTTTTTTTTTTTGGGGGGGGGGTTGCCTTAAAAGAGAATTGATAAAAGAGAGGCAATCAGTGTAAGTTCTCACGTTCTTAAGCACAGTGATATAATGCAATGATTATTTCCTCTAATTCAGGGATATAGTTCAAAGGCACTCTCCCGAATATTTATTAGCAAAAACTTATAATCTATTCTACGGGTTTTTAACGGTGCAATTTCATTTAATTTTTTTTATGAGACCTATAGAGCAAGATCAAAGACAGATAAAACAAGTAAGTTGTACACTGCATCTAATTATTTCTCTTCAAAATAGTTGCAAAAATAGCACAGCTAGTAATTATCCATATGGTGATGTTATTTCAACAATTTAAAACTCTCCATTGGAGCTCAAGTATGATAAAAAGCAAGTCAATATCATGTCAAGCAGTGAGATTACGTGGGAACTGTTAACAAGGTATTGAATTGGTACTTTTAAATTTCCTCTTGGATCATCAAAGGAAATGTTGCTGGCTAGAGTTACTCTTCTCTTTGAAAAATTGTACAATGTCCTTCTTATTCATCTCTTATAGAAGTTATAACAATTTCTTCAAAGTCCATGGTGGGGAACGAGTGGCAACATAATTAAGAGGCTCTCTTTGGAGGTAGACAGAGTTGGGGTCTGTATCCTAGTACTGCCATTTAATTATCATGTGGCTTCAAGTAAGTTATTTTACCTCTAGGACTCAGTTTCCACCTCTCTAAAATGGGCGTCCTCATACTGGGTCTCTAGGCAGGAGAGAGAATACAAAGCATAAAATTTTGCACATATAAATTACTTAGTAAACATCCGGTGTGACTGGAGGCATCCTATTTCAGATAACAATGGTAATAAAGACACAGTTAGAAATTTAAGAGAGAAAATGAGATGTTTAAATTTTAAAGTTGTATTGTAGTCCCAAGGCGACTCTGAAAGTAAATGATTTTTAACATTCATGGAAGTATTTTAGATTCACCACGTTTTCAAATAATTTCTAACTTCCACATAATGAAAATAAAATGTGAGAAGAAATCTTTTCCATCCATTGCCCCCATTTTGTCCATTTAACTCAATGAGTAGATTTTTCTTCCATCATTTCTTATACCCCGGATAGACTGAATCTGCCCCAAGGACCTATTTACCTATCTGTGCTCAGCAACTGACCTTTTTCAGGAAGTTAACGTTGGAAAGATTTAATCTAAAGATATAAGACCTGGAGGACAAGGGAGTTAAGAGACGACCAAGGAACTTAGACAGAAATGGAGGGGCGCCACACCCCAACATCAGCGGCAGTGATGAGACTGAGAACAGAGCCAGAGACTCCACTCTTTAAATGTGGGCTACAGTTTCAGAAAGTAAATGGACTGGTCACTGCAGAAGGTGGCAAGTTGCTGGACCAAATGTTACCTGCATTGCTACTCACATCAAAGGGTCCCAAGTTGAGGCCTTTTCTGCATTCAGAGAAGTGAAGCAGGGCTGAATCCATTTTGCATGTCTCTCTGCCTCTCCCTGCCTCCTTCTCTCTCTTGCTCTCCCGTTCTCTACTCATTTTACACCCCGGCTTGCCATATCTCTTTCAGAAAAAAACTATACATAAAGGATACAGGTATCATTCATGATTTGCCATATTCTTCAACTGAGATTTCGTTCCCTAACTTGATAACATGGCCCATGTTAACAATAACAGCTAATATCTATTAGTGCTTACTCTGTGCCAGTTACCCTTACAAACATTTACAAAGTTCATAAACTTTATATTTTTTAGAGGGTTTTAGGTCCACAGGAAAATGGCATGGAAAGTACGAAGGGTCTCCGTGTAACCCTGGTCCCCACACGTGTTCATCCTTGCCCGCTGTCGATTCTGAACCGGAGTTACAGAGGCAGGCCCATTGGCTACCGTCGAGCCTACGATCCTACAGCAGCAGCGTCCAAAGTCCCCAGTTTACGCTGGGGCTCATTCTTGGTGTTGCACACTTTATGGGCTGGACAAATGTATAAAGGCATGTTTCCACCAGGATAGCCTCCTGCCGAGTTTTTCCACAGTCCTGAAAATCTCTGGTATTCATCCCCCCCCCCATCCCTAAAGATCGCTAATCATTTGCTGTCTCTGTACTTTAGCCTTGTCAAGAAGGTCCCGCAGGTGGAATCCTACCGCCTTTCCCCAGTGACTTCCTCCAGGAACGTGCATTGACATTCCTCTGTGTCCTTTTATGGCCTGATAGCTCATTACCTCATTGTTTGGATATATCGCAGTTTATTTATCCACTTTCTGAGCTTTTCATGCATATAAATATAGACAGAGATAAATAGATGCATATTATGAAATTTAATCATTCCATTGATCATATATATTTATGGAACAACGAGGCAACTGCAGTAAAGAGAAATGGGCACGGCCAAGATCACCTGGATTAAACAATGATCGTGTAAAGAGTATGTCCTCAAAGGGGGTCTTCTCTGCTGTAGACACATAAGCCAACGCTTTACATCTCTCTCGTAAAACTATATCATCCAAAGTTTTAACCTATTTATGTCCCACTTTCTTTGGTTTGTTTGTTTTAGGGAGTAAGTTCTGATGGAAAAGTACTCTACCCAGGACTATTGTGTTACTGTGAAGAAAAGAAAGAGGAAGGAGAGACAGAGAGAGGAAGGAAGGAAGGAAAGAAGAGGGGAGGGAGGGTGGGAGGAAGGAAAGAACAGCAACAAATTAATTGTCACGATGGATACATCATGATCATCCAGGCAATAAGCTCTTTAGAGGATTCAGCACATTGCACTAACCCTATTTTGTACTATGTCCCATGGAGAGAATGTACACACAGTTGAAAATTTTTCTTACCATTTCAGGTTGGAAATTACCCCATCCTTTTTCATTCACATTGAAGATAAAACTTAACTTCAAGTATTTCCCAAGTCTACGGAAGTCCAACTTCTCACCTATGAGGCTCAAAAAGCTGTAGACCAAATTGGAGATTGAAGAAAACAGAAAAGCAGTCAGAGGCTTGTTTAAAATCTAACGTTAGGCTGGAACATGGAACAATGTCTCACGTTCTTCCCATCCCTGTCCTTTCGAAGCAAATGGCAATGCCCCGTGTTATATCCACTTGAAAAGAATATCTGCCCTTCATGTTTTCCCACGGTCATTTTTGCCTTTCCAGCAGAATAATCCCATACGAGGTTCTAATTCCATTTGTAAATGCTGATTTTTAATATAGAATGTTACAATGTTAGCTTATACTATGGGCTAAAACCACAGAGATTTCCTTTAAAATTTCTTATTCTCACGATAACTACCAGGTTTACAATAAAATACAGTTCCCTTCTCAAGGGATTAAGGAGAAAAGAACTATTAAATAGGAAGTAAATATCGAATTCGATTTTCCTTTGGACCTGCAGGACCAACAAAATGTGTAAATAACAGAGAAATGTTGGGCTGTGATTTGATTCAGTATTCACACTCTATTTATTTATTTTTTATTTCAGGTTAATTGGAGGGTACTAAGAATTAGGTTACAATGCTTGCGTTTGTTAGGTATAGTCCCCAATGTAGTTGTGTCCCAGCCCCAGGAGGTGTACTTTAAATTTGAAAGACAAAGTCCTTTGTTGGCAAAGGCAACTTTTACTTTGTATTAAAAAATGGTTTATATGAAACATGAGGAACCTAAAAAGTGAGTGAAGGAAAAGGAAAATGTAGTTATTAAGTTGGTACCGGTGCTCATGTGGCTGTGGATGTACAGAAAAAGAGAACATGGATCAGGCTATATAAATTTCTGTGGTATAGCCTAGGCAGTGAGACCTCATGGCTATATAAAAAAATTTTTTAAATTATTCAGGGGGTGGCACCTGTGGCTCAAGGAGTAGTGTGCTGGCCCCAATTACCAGAGGTGGTAGGTTAAAACCCAGCCCCAGCTTCCTCAAAAAATTATTCAGGTATGGTGGTGTATGCTTGTACAGACCCAGGTACAGGGGAGGCTGAGGCAGGAGGATCACTTGAGGTCACAAGTTTAAGTCAAGACTGGGCAGCATAGTGAGACCTTAGTCTCTATAAAAAATAATTTTAAAACATTATCTGGGAGTGGTGGTATGCACCTGTAGGCCCAGCTACTGGGGAGTCTGAGGCAGGAGGATTGTTTGAACCCACAGGGAGCTGTGATTATGCTATTGTACTCCAGCTGGGAGACCCTGTCTCACCAAAAAAAAAAAAAAAAAAAAAAAAAAAAGAAGAAGAAGAAGAATTCTTTGGCAGTGGGGAAAAGAAGTTGGGAGGAAAAAGTACTATGTTTTGTTTTGTTTTTTTTCTTGCATTTTATTAGACAATAATTTAACCAGACCCTCAATTTCAGGACATAAAGGGAAACTAAAAATAGGTTTTCTCTTCTCACCAGAAATGGAGACCAGTGATGAGGCTGCTTCCATATTTTTTCATGCTGTTCCAATAATGTAGATTATGGGTTCCATCTTCCCCAAAATGACACCACAGTTTTCCAAGGTATTGAGGCTCTATAAAATCTGTCCAACCTCATCTCACATGTTCGCCCTTACCCGGAGTACCAGGCCAGGGAAGAGATTGAGGGGTGATCTTACATTTGCTTCCTCTCTTTTCCATATATAGTTTTCTAAGAAAAGTCTGGAAGTATTGATTCAGTAATGATTAGGAAAAAAAGAAACTTGTCATTGAGAGCACATGTAGTGAGAATCGGATGGAGTCAGCCAGGCGAAGGCTGAAGTGACACAGCTGGTCTGGTCATTTTAGATCTTAGATGACCTTCACTCCCTATCTCCCATTCTTACTGTTTTATAAATTTAGCTCCCACCCTACAGATGCCTATCTTGAGTAGTTTAGGGGAATTGATTTAGGAAATCAACTTTTGAATTGGAAATGCTGACATAGGTCCCTGAGTTGTACTGCTTATTATTTAAAATAAGGTTTAATGTGGTCTTTGCTTTGAACCTTTATGTATAAAACTGTGGTTTTGGAAATGGAAGAACTGAACAGTGTTGGAGAAGCTACTTCACTGTTCTCCAGATTCGCTGGCCTTCTGACAAAGTTTAGTGGACATTCCCATCTCAGCATATTGGCTGACAGTGACAAGGGGCTGGACCCTCTTTATCCGGTAACCTTTTATGTGACAATATTCCCTGGTGGGGGGAAATAGGAATTTATATATATTAAGTAAACACTTTTCTAGAAAAGATTTTCTAGTGATGCCAAAACCATTTTCAGAATTTTATTTTTTATGAATGTTGAATTCATATTTCTAATTTCACTAGTATCAGAGGTTGATGGCTGTCAGTGAGGAGTTTTTGTTTGTTTTTTGTTTGGATAAGGTATCAGCTGGTTACAACTACGTCTTGAATCCATACTGTTTCTCCTATGACTACTGAGGGCCAAACTACCACCACATCTCTCTTGAATTATCGTAATTAACTCAATAAATTCTCCACATCTACCACTATATTCTACTGTAATTCCATCCCAATTGGAATGTCAATAATGTATCAGCAGTTTTCTTCTGTCCTTAAGATCAACCTAAAACTTTGACAAGGAATTGAAGGCTCCATAGAAATTTCTGCTCATCCTCATCCTGGGCAACGTCACACTATAGTCATAAGGCCACAGGGTCCGACAAGAGAAATGGGGCAACCAGGGCCAGAGAATGTTGAGGGCAGAACCACTGCAAACTCACATGATGCTTTAGTGCAAACTGGAAAATAATGTTTGCCTTTGGGCTGATGAAGATAAGAGACAATACACCTTCCAGAAAGATCAATCAGGGAAAGTTCCCTCCATACAACCCCTCTCAGTGTGTGTGTGTGTGTGTGTGTGTGTGCATGCGCAGTAGTGGGGGGCACCCCATGGCCAGGAGGCCCTTGGGCAGGGCAGTACCTACTGTCCTTCATGGTGTTCCTTCCCTGCAATTAAAGTTGTCCAGAGTGGCCCACAGCCTTCTGCCCCACCCCTGTTTTTTCGTTTTTTCACTACGTAGGCAATAACTTTCTCAGTCATAAGCGTTTCCCCAGGTTTACTTAGAACTTACAATAATACAAAGTCAGTATTTCTGTGTTTGGTTGTTGCTGCTGCTTTTTAATTACTTAGGCTTTATTTATTAGACAGCAGTCTCTGTGAGGCCAGAAGCTCAGTCCTTCATATGCATGATGGGATCCCTCTTAGCAGTGAGTGGAATGTAACACAGCTGCAGTAAGTATTTAATAAAATAAACTTATTGGTCTAGACATGATGGCTTTCAGCCCCAGCTATGCATTAGAATCCCAAAGTGAGATTAAAAAAAAA
>NW_003852410.1:11854365-11875535 GCF_000181295.1 Otolemur garnettii
CCTGATGCCAGGTCTCATCCACTTAGGGCAGCACCTGTGGCTCAAAGGAGTAGGGCACAGGCCCCATATATAAGAGGTGGCGGGTTCAAACCCGGCACTGGCCCAAAAAAAAAAAAAAAAAAAAAAAAAAAAAAAAAGAGAGAAAGAGAATTTCACTTAAATGGTCAGAGCAAAGCCTAGACATCATAATTAGTAATATTTTCCAAAGTGATTGTAATTTATAGCTGGGGCTGAGACCTATTGCTCTGTTTTAGTATTTCTCAAACTTGTAAGTGCATAAGAATCCCTGTAGATCTCACTGAGCTAGAATTCAAATTTAGTACACCTAGGGCTCCCCCTAAACGGCTGCACTACCCACAGGGTGTTACTGATGAGGCTGGTACCTGAGCAGCACTTTAGGGAGCAAACTGTTATAACCTGACTCTTCTCACCTCCAATCAATCAAGTCACATAACAAAGCAAATATGCACAGGTCCCTGGTTTGTAATAATACCAAAATAATTGGATTAGTTGGGGGGAAAAGGGACTGGAGGAAATTAATGTCAACCACTGTGCATTGGATTACCAAATAATGTTAACAAATATTTCAGATATTTATAGATGTCCTAGAGCCTTGTCATTGCAAAGTCAATGATCACAATCACAACGTATTATGTGATCCAGGGCAGCTGTGGTTGTCAGTAATGTGATTAAGGCCTTAGATCCTGTTAGAATCCATTATCCTCTTCCCATAACTGAGCAGTGGTGATATGTGGTTGGGCAGATTATATGTGACATTCCGCTTCTACAGATAACTTTCTCCAGTCACTGGCTTTGAAAACCCTTCTCCTGACCCTCCCTAAGCCCTTATCACTGGGGTAGCAGAGGAGGGGGGAAAAGAAAATCCTGCTTTGGGGGCTGAGCACAAAATTAATCTCAATGTCCCACACTCCCCAAAAATGTTTGACCAAGGTTAATTTAACCTCCATTTGGGTTTAAATCTTTTGAGCTTCTGTGACTAAATACAAATTGTGATATGATATGAATTCCATAAAAGAATAGGCGAATTGTCTTCTACCTATAATGGATTCTGAAGAGTACAAATGGATCACCAAAGGGACTCTATGAAAGATTAACCTGAGACAAAATCTGTCTATCATTATGAGTCTTCAAGTGTACGCACAAGTTGGAAAAAAATTTAAAACACTATTTCCAAGGCTTAAAATGTGAATGGAGACAATAAGCTATTTTATTAGATAGACTAGGTGAGCCAATGTAACAACCAATCTAAATTTTTTTTTTCCTGAACTTGTGAAAATCTTTATCAAAAACACAGAAATCTAGGGACACAGATGCATGAATAAAGTCTTCATTTATCTCATTTTCTTGGAGATTAGCCTCTGTATCATACCTAATGCTTTTAAAACTTATAAAGAGTCTTATCTGGAAAACCAAGTAAATATCAAAAAGGAAGAAAAGGGAAAAATGGATAAATTGAGAAGAGCATGGTGCACTCCTCTTGTTCACTTAAAAAATAAATACAAATCACATTGTATGATTCTATGTCTCATTTATTAGAGAAGGTGCTGGCTATAAATATAAAGATTTTCTTGATAGAATAAAGCTAGATTTTAATTAGTTGATCAATGTATTGATTTAACAAGTTAAATGAGTTTCCTAGTATAGGAAGTCTGATTTACAAATCTGTTGATCTGATTGATACCCTTGGTAATATATATCTACACGTCACCCAAAATTCCATTTCTATTTACAAAAAACATGTTTACACATTTACAAAATGTTTTGCATTTGTACTTGCTCAAAAGAATTGAATTGTTTTACTAAAAATAATTCACTTTCTATTGTCTCTTGAAGATTTAGAAAAATTTCAACTTCTTTCATTTAGAAAACTCTCCAAAGATGTGTTTTTAAAGAGCAAGGGGAGGAGTCTATGATATTTTCCAGGACTTCTTTTAAATTGAAATATTTGTAATAGACATTATTATATTGATTTTATTGAATATCAAAACGTTTGCTAAAGAAAAAAATGAGCCTAAACATCAAGTTCAAGTGAGTTTGTTTAATAAAAAGTGGCAGGCTATTTCTCAGTCACTTTTGTAATTAAAATATTCATTGCTATAAAGACTTTTTTCTTTCCACACTCACAAAGTATTTATATAAAGATATGTAATCCATCTACAAATATTGGAAATATTCTAATATTTTTACACTCCACAGAGCACATCTGTTGAAATGTTTTTTAAAGAGGCAATTAAGAAATAACTGAGTAAGAGGATTTTCATTTGGTTGTGTGTGTTCCTGGCTCTGAAATTGTGATTTCATCTCTCTTATTTCTTTATCTTTCCCCTTCATCCCTAAAGTGTCCCATTTCATCGTTTCTGCTGTTAGGACATTTTTCTTATTGCTTTTTAATATTCTACCATTTCATATTTCAAGGAAGTCATTCTTCCCCTGAAGTATCTGTCCACTGCTTAGCAGCGGTGGGTTGGTTGTCCTCATCAACTTGGGGATGATTACTGCAACCCTCAGCCTCTGCCTAGAAGGGAATCTTTACTCATAACAAGCTAGAGTGTCCAGATAATTTAAAGTCTAGATAAATTCTTTAGTTGAACAATACAAAAAGGGTTCATTTATCTCCTGGAATCTTCCAAGTGGATCATGTTGGAAGGATAGTTTAAAGATCAAAATATCAATTACCAGGGCATGGCATAATAGAAAAACAGATTTCAGTATCCTGGGTTGGGCTAGTGACTCCATTTGTCTGAGCTAGTCCCATTCCATCGTGACACCCTGTCTAATGGTTGACATCATGGACTCTGCTGTCTAAAGCCACAGATTTCAAATATTTCAAATCCTACATCCACCACTAATGCCTGGAGGAAATTATTTATTAACTGTGAGCTCAGTTTCTAAATATGTACAATGGACATGATAATACCTCACAGTACTGTTTCAAAGACAAAAAATAAAAGGAAGGAGATCATTCATAAGTACCTAATGAATAATAGTTATTTTTAATTTTTATAGATATCCAATGAAAGTTGTTCTTCCTATCAAAGAGATTTACAACATAACTAGGTTACATGGAAGCAATGCTTTTGCAAGATAGAGTTTACAAATACAAATATTTGGCTAGAAGTATTTGCCTCTAAAGTCCCATAGAACAAAGGAAAAAGCTAAATTTCTAAATTCCATGGATATGTACTGGAAATTATACGCACTGATCAATAAAGTGTGAAGGGGCTGATAGAAACAGACTGTATTTTTCTGGGACAGTAATTTTGTTCTATGAATTATGTATAAGGAGAGTGAAGTAGAAACAAAGGAAATACGAAGGCATAAGGCTGACCTTATCAGTCATAATCTTTCAAACATCAGCAATGAAGTTATCATCGTTTACCACATGCTGGGACATCCAGGAGAAAAGGAGCATTGTGTCATGTAAAAAACGTATTGTAATGTGTAAAATAAATTTATCCCTGTTGAGTTGCTAAGTATCTGCTGTATTTTCCCTAATTGCGGAGCATTTCTTCTTGTAGCAAGGTAAAAAAACAAAAACAAAAACAAAAACCCCTCAGATAAAAAGAGATTAGTAGGGAGTAACAGCATCTTCTCCCTATAGGTATTTCACTGCGGCTATTTCAGCATCTGGTACAGGGTGACCAGTGACTGCTACTGCGGAACTCTGGCCATCTCTGCCTTGTTTTATACACAAGGGACTGAAGTCTCCTGGCGTGAGAGAGTAGCAGACAGTAACAGAGGCAGCTACTGTGGCAAAATGCAAACCATTGCTTTAAGTTATCAGTCCTATACTCTTCCCACGTCACTCCCTGCCCAACTTATCAAGCACTGTGGCAGGAAAAACAGCAAGAAAAATCAAAGTCGGACTCCACTTGATGTCGAATCTAATCTCATCATTAGATTAAGCAAGTTGCATTGGTGCTATAAATATATAATGACTATAAGACAAGATGATAGTGTATTGAGACGGGAATAGCCATAGATAAGAAGGGATAATAATTATTTGGCCCTTTCTATGTCCATGCCATCTCCTAGGGCTTTATGCATATTAACTCATTTACCTCCTGACACAGGCATTATTATTATTACTCTTAGTTTAGAGAGGACACTGAATCACAAAGACCTCATTACCCCATCTGATAACGTGTCTTCCCCCTTTTGATGGATGTTTCTATACGATCAAAAGTGATCGTAGTAAAGAGTAAACATATCACAGTTTATTCAGCTCTGAGAAAACACATATGTCCAGGGCAAACATATAGAGTGATTACCTGGGTAGGAATGTATCATATGTTCGTAAGAAAAATGGAGAACTGACTCAGTCCCAGAGCAAATCCTATAAAGCAGACTGTACATCAAAATATTTTTCTCAGTTGTTAAGGTCTTACAGCTTGAGAGTAGCTCATAATTCACTCTTTTCTCTCCCTATTTGCTCACGTTGGGCCCGGGGACTATTAACTTATCATCCCTGCTGTTTTTTGGTATATTGATCTCGTGAAGCACTGGAGCCCAACATGGCAGATTTTTATATTGAGGCAGCAGATTAAAGTCCACTTCCTCTTAATGTCCTTTTCTTGAAGGTTTTTTTTCTTCCAATTTAAGGTAATTTGAGAGATTTCCTCTTTCTCTGAGAGAAGCGCCTTTGATTTGTACTTAGAGCTTTTGGGCTGGTTGTGTATCTCTTCAGAAGAGAAAAATATCACTTTATAATAATGTATTCTGGCAGTGGGATCCCGACTTGCTAGGGTAAGCATTAGTTAGTGAAGAGAGGGTAGAGACACTTTTTAAATTATTAAGGTACAATTGGTACATCACATCTCCAACACTTCCAGGGAAAGACTACTGAAGAATTTATCATTTGTAGATTTATTTCCTTGCAGAACTTCACTCCTTTTAACTTGTCTTCATGAAAATTTCAGTGGTTCACTTCCCATAAAAGTATCATTTATGCTAGTTATGATGACAGCGAGAAAGGGTTAGAAAGTTCCACTGTAGCAGAGTAAGCTGGCAGTCCTACACACAAGCCCTGCAAATGAAAACACCAGAAGCTCTGTTCTTCTCATTGCTTTCATGCTTCAGATGCTTTAAGGGCAGGAGGCACCCCTTTTCATTACCGAGTCTTCAAAACTCATCAGAATAAATCTACCCATTTCCAGACAGCATTGACATGACAGAGACATCTTAAATATTTGACGTGCTTTTTCGATTTCTGGGCCTAATTTTCCATCACTTGTAATGAAATCATTTCCCCTGAACGCTGACCAGACTCTGCTTGAATTTAATCAGGGGAATTATTTTCATCTGGGGAGGATTTTTGTAACTATTGAAATACTACACATAGAAATGCAGGAAGGGGCTGTTAGTACAGAGATCTTTCAGCTCACGATACAAAACAATGTTGACTTCAAAATCAGAGCACATAGCACGGGATACACAGGTTTTGCATATGTAAATGCCTGGGCAGGTGAAAAATAACTGAGACAAACAAGTAGGAAAAGCACACATGCCTCTGTTATGGACAAGCACTGTATAAGTCCCTCAATCATTAACTAATAAAAAGATCATAACACTGATTTGAGATTTAACAGGGGAGGGGAGAGAAAACGACAAAGGACACATGAGATTTACCTAAGAGTATAAAATACAATGCTGAGAAATGAATAGTTTAATTACAAAACACTTTGGGAAGGGAGGGGGTGGGTAGAGACTAGAGATTGCCAAAATAAAACCTTCACTATTCACTAGTGTAGAAAATGGAATTATGTCCCCAAACTACCCTCCAATCCCAAGTTTTTTTCTCCAAAGACAACTGCATGTCTTTCGTCCTACAACAGAAAGTTCTATGTGAATTTATTTCTGTAAAACACAAATATCTTGGCACATGCCAGGCAGAGTTCTCATAGATAATACTGTATGTAGGTATGAAACTGTCCTGGCCACGACCCTCCCTCACCTCCACTACCAAAACAAACTCAAAGGCATTTGAAAGTTTGGGGCTTGGGCTGCAGGAGGCCTTCATCTGTACACTATTGCTTTTAGGGTCAAGTTCAGAGCCCTGAATAGGCCTAAAATGCCCTTGGCTCTCAGTTCATTCTTCTCACCTTAACTTGCCATCTAACACTTCAAGCATGTTGAATAATATCCTGCAACCTCTGGCTTTCTTTTCTGATTATTTTGTTTGTTTCAGAGACGCTCCTCACCTCCCTTTTTCTTTGACTACTTGTGATCAGGTTTCCACAAAGATGTCACTTCCTCTGGCTCAACTTCTCTTTAGCACCCCAGGAGCCCCCATCAGATAATTGAAGAATTCCACGTACTGGGTATTAGTAAAAGAGAAATTTAGTTCTTACAGTTCTGGAGGCTGGGATGTCTGAAGGAGGAGCTTCCTAGGGCCTTTGTGCTGCAGTGTCCGTGGCAGAAGGCAGAAGGGCAAAAGAGTATACGTGAGAGCCAGGAGCTGGCCAGAGGAGGCTGGACTTGCTTTAATTAGGAGCCCTCTCCGGCAATGACAGCATTAACCCATTCATAAGGGCGGGGCTCACATGGCCCTACCTCTTAAAACCCTCAGATAAACCATAACTATAGCCCAAGATGATGGAGGGAAGAGGGGAGGGATGGGAGGGGAGGGGGGAGATTTGATGGGAGGAGGGTAAACCCTATGGTTCATATTGCAAGGGTACATGTCAAATCTAAGTATAGAGAATAAATGTCTTAACACGATAATTAAGTAAATGAGGTGAAGGTTATATTAATTAGTTTGATGTAAGCATTCCTAATTGTATATAAAATCAGCACGTTGTACCCCATAAAGGCATCAATGTATACATGATCTATGTGTTTTATGACTTAATGAAAAAAAAAGAAAACCCTCACAGTGACAATTGAATTTCAACATGAGTTTTAGAGGTAACATGTAGACCACAGCAAGGTGATAGACAAACCGTGCTTTCTAGAGGAATCTGTTCCTTACTCTAGCTAATGGGAAAATCTCAGCTGATACAGAATGGTGAATTACTAAAGAAAATAAAGCAACCTTACTAAATTTTTCTGCCTGTTCATCCAACCCATTTCACTCTTGAGGTTTAGTTCACATTCCAGACTGTCCTCTGAGAAGTCCACCTGTGCTGTCTAACAACTTGGGTCTCTACGTATTCCTCCCATCCCATACTATCTGTTGACCTGGAAGTGTTTATAATTAAGACCCATGAATAGTGATCAAGATGATTCTGCTGATACTTGGTAGTCTGGAAGTCAGCTTTGTGGGGAGCATTTACCTTGGGGAGTTCAGCATCCTACATCCCATTATAGCCTTCAACTTGGGCTATTGTAATTGAGTCGGCTCAGGATCCTACAATTGACCAGAATTAGAGACATTGTCTTACTTTCATCACTCATGAGAGATTGCAGTTTATAAATCAGGAAATGTGTTCATTCGTTTGTAATGACAAAGATAAACACCGAGTGGAGCTGTCTTTGTTGTTGCTTCAGCAGCCTGTTCCACCTGTAGATGTTACACAAATTGCAAATAATTAGAAGTTTTCATAGTGAACCCTAGAATCAGAACACAAAGAATTACACAACTATCAAATGGCACCAGGCTCCAATGTCTTTGTTAATCCCTTCCTAAAATAGGGCTATAAATATGTCAACAACAAAATTTATCATATAGACTGAGACATCCTTGAGAGTTGAAGAGAACACTATTACGGTTACACTGGGACAAATGTCAAGGCTGTCTAAGGGAAATCAGGACATCTGGTCACCAGGGATTTTAAATGCCAGGAAGACATCCTAAAGAATGTTCAAATGGCCATATGGGCAATTCTAATTATTTCTCAGAATCTCTATTTTTCTATACTTCTACATCTGACCAATCTATCTTCCTACTTAAATGTAGTAGGCAGAATTCTAAGGTTACCCACAAGTTTCCCACCTCAGTAGGTACAACTCCCTGGGGTATGTGTATCCCCACTACGTGTGTGACTGTGGCAGATACGTCTTCCTTCACTTGGGTTATGAGAATGGCTTAGTTGCTCCTGGGATCACATCTCTTTCCTTGGCCGCTTCCTAGCAGCCTGGAGATAGTTTCCCCTCCCATCCTTGAAGAAGCAAGCTTCTAGGCTGTGCATTGGGTCATGTAGCAGGGAAGAACAATTTCTAGGGTCCAACAGCCAGTAAGCCTCAGATGAGACCACAGCCCTGGCTGACACCTTCACTACCAACTGTAAGATGAGATTCTGACCAGAAGATACAGCTAAACCGCGCCTAAATTCACAGCAATGGCGAGGGGAACAAATTTCTATTGTTTTAAGCTACAAGTTTGGTAACTTGTTACTTGACAATAAAAAGCACACACATGAGGCTTTACCTTATAGTTCCTGAAATCAGGCAAGAGTCAATTCTTGCTGAAGCAAGGAAGAGTTTTATCCTTGAGAACAGAGACAAAGATTTATGCTTACGCTGTATTTCCCAAAGCACCCATCATAATGCTGGGCCAGCAGACAGTTCTCTAAAAATAGCGGTCAAGGAATCCATCCCGTCAATCAATCAAAAAATAATTTGTTAAATCATAGTGAATTATTTTTATTCCCCCTAATTGTCTCCATTCCACATGGGAGAGTGGAAGGCTATTAAAAAACAGTATTTGCATCAAACTGACCCACTTCAAATATGCACTGTTGGTCTAACATGTGGCTACCGCCCTGGGTGATCTGTTCCCTGCTTCCTTCCCCAACCCTTTAATTTCTTTCTCTACATGATAAAAGGACTCTGCACTTCATTCCAATGACAAACTTTATTTTTGCTAGTGTAGAAAATACTACTTACCTTGGGGAAAAGGGAGGGAGATGGGTATACTCTCACTTAAGGGCCACCATGGAAGGGTCCATGGCACACCTCTCGGGGGCACAACTACAACGGGGAATTTACCTAACAAATGCAAACACTGTAACCTGGTTGTTTGCACCCTCACATTAAACTAAAGTAAAGAAAAGTACAAATATAAGATAAAAGAAAGTCATAGTCAGGTGCTAGACTTTTATGAGAACTTAAGCGAGATAAGACATGAAAAGACCTTAAAGCAACTCCTACCAGGCACACAGCAGATGCTGAGTCTTGCTATGACACTGCGGCCTGTGCTGAGCTCTCCCTTCAGCCCACAGCACTTCTGCCCGCTGCTGCCTCCCCTTTGCCTATGTAGGTAGCTGACTGGGCCTTTATGTCTCCATTTCAATGTCCTTTGTTTTGGAAGTCCTTCTGGTCTTACCCAGCAGGACTTGGGCCTCCATTATATACTGCCACAGTTGCACAGTTCACTAGCGTTGTCATGCATAACATTTGTTATAATGTCAAATGTTATGGTGTGAATTTGTCCCCAGTTTCATGTATTGGAAACTTACTCTCCAAATTCAGATGTTAATGACTTTTGGAGGTAGGACTTCGGGGAGGAACTTAGGGTTAGATAAGGTCATGATGGAGTGCCCTGCATGATGAGACTTGTGACTTTATAAGCGCAGGGAACTGAGCTGGCAGGCTTGTGCCCTCTTACCCTGCGATGCCCTTACCATGTTGTGATGCAGTAAGAAAACCTTCACCCACCGGATGCATCCCTTCAACTTTGGACTTCTCACCCTCTAAAATTGTTGAAATAAATTTCTTTCCCTCTCTCTCTCTCTCTTCTTTTTTTTTAGAGTCTCACTATGTTGCCTTCAATAGAGTGCTGTGGTGTCACAACTCACAGCAACCTCAAACTCTTGGGTTTAAGCAATTCTCTTGCCTCAGCCTCCCAAGTAGCTGGTACTACAGGCACCTGCCACAATACCCCGCTAATTTTTTGTTGCACTTGTCATTGTTGTTTAGCAGGTCTGGATCCAGGCCAGGTTCAAACCCACCAGCCCCAGTGTATGTGGCCAGCACGCTAACCACTGAGCTGGGGGGGCCAAACCTGAAATAAATTTCTTTTCTTTATCAATTGCCCAGTATGTAGTACTCTGTTATAACAACAACACGAGAATTAAGACATCAAATGATTATTTATGTGATTTGTTGTGTAATGTCTGCCTCTCCCACTAGACTGCAAGCTCTACCAGGGAAAAGACCCTATCTGCCTTATTAACTCCTGTTTTCATAATGCCGGTAATGGGCTTGTCATATAAGAGTTTTGTGAAATATTTTTATCTTAGTCTGATGGGCTGCTATATCAGAATACCCACAACAGGATAATTTATAAACAACAGACATTTATTGCTCACAGTTATGGAGGCTGGGAAGTTTAAGATCAAGGTGTCAGTAGATTCAGCATCTGGGAAGTGCTCCTTCCCCATAGATAGAACTTTCTATGTGGCCTCATATAGAAGAAGGGGAGATGCAGCTCTCTGTGGCAGCTTTCATAAGGACACTAATCCCATTCATAAAGGTAGAGCCTGAATGACCTGTCATCTTCCAAAGCCCCACCTCTTAGTACCACTACATTAGAGATTTAAGTTTCAACATATGCAATTCAAGGGGGCACATGTATTTAGATCAATTATGAAATGGTAAATGAATTAATGAATAAAAGAATGAGTAGAGGAAAAATAAGCACTGGGGAAAGGTTACTATTAATGGAATGACTCATGATAAACAAATAAATAAATGTATATGAATATATATATTTGTTACAACTCTAAAATGAACCCAAAATGAAGAAGATAAGCCAAAGAATTAAAAGAAAATGCATACATTTATATTAAGTGAAATTAATTTTGTCAAAGATACCAAATTGATATCTTTCCAAATTTCACATTAGAGAAGAATTCTGACTTACTCCAGTTGCAACTATATCTGTTATTTCAGATACAGCCAAAAAGACGTCCTTTGGAAGTTTTTCTCTCCATTCTTCTTGTGTTAGGCTAAAGTTTGCTCCTGTAATAAAGAAACTCCAGAATTTCAGAGGCACAGTGAAACTTTCCTTCGGTGTAGCAGTCTGATGTGGGTGTTTTAGTTGAGAGACTGGCTTCCAGGCAGGGATTCAGGGACACCACTGTCTTTCTTCACCTTGTGGCTCTGCCGTCCCTTCACGTAGCTATTTTCCCCCAGACGGGGCAAACTTAAAGAGGGCCACTGGCAGTGTGGTGCCTCACTTTGGCTCCCACTCTGTCTGTTGCCACTTCAAGTGGCTACACCACCCTGGAAACCAGGTGGAAGTGCTGTCTACCTGCTCTGTCTACCTGTTCCCACAGGAGGGAGAGGACTCTGGGGTGGGGAGAGCTGGTTGGTCTCTGTCACACGGTGCAAAAGGAAAAGTACTCTCTTGTCTCCACAGCACTTCAAAGCCTAGAGAACTGTAAAACTGTGAATATGTATTTTAATCAATACCCAAGACTTGTCAGTGACCTTCAAGGACATACAATGCTACAGGCTTATATTGCACCAAAATGACTCCAACTCCTGAAAATTAGGCACGATAACGACAACCTCGGGTAGGTTAAGTGTCAACTTTTCTAGTACATAAAAACATTACTAAATGAGGCTTTTCTCCCCTCTGTTTTAAACAGAATACTTGGGGATTTGATTATTACAGGCCAGTTATTTCTAAAAATGAGTAACACTTCCACAGGGCACTGCTAAAACGCACAGAGGCATTTTAATTGCCTATGAATATTCAAAACCTCATTATTGTTGCAGTTTATAATTATCAAATTCCCTTGACAAAAATGTGCGGTACACAATAAGAAAAAAAAGCAATCCATTTAAAAATGTTGACATCCATGTTCAACCAATTCACTTTAATTCTTGGCTATTGAGACCATGTCCCTACAATTATTTAAGGGAGATGCTGAGACTGAGTCCATTCTTCCCCCTTCAGAGTACAGTCTGTTGATTATGTACATTTCCATATTTCAGGCAAGATAGTATAGGCATTGAACTGCTATAAAACTCCAACTGCAGGGCGGCGCCTGTGGTTCAAACCGTAACCAAAAAATAGCCGGGTGTTGTGGCAGGTGCCTATAGTCCCAGCTATTCAGGGGGCTGAGGCAAGAGAATCACCTAAGCCCAAGAACCGAAGGTTGCTATGAGCTGTGATGCCAGGGCACTCTACCATGGCTGATAAAGTGAGACTCTTAAAAAAAAAAAACTCCAACTGCAACCTGGAATGAATATCAAGATTTGGGTGCAATAGAAAACAAATTTAGAGAATATCCTCTCTGGTTTTGGAAGAATCATAACGGTATAGTGCAGTAAAAACAAATTTGCAATTTCAGTCTTGGAAAAATGGGAAAAACTTCAGTGAAAATTACTAGTGTGCAAACAGGCAGACAGACATCTTTGATTACCAAAACAGAAAGTCAAAAAATTATCTAAGTCATCCCCTAATATAAAACATGTTTCACTTAAAAGTCTGCAGATCGACTCACTCCTTCCATAAACATGTATGGAATTCCTTTCACGTGCCGGGAACTTTGCCAGTAGGTGGGGATATATTGATGAATATAGTAAACTTAGTATTCTTAAGTATCTAATTCCCATTTTCTTATTCTTTCTTATCTTGATTTCCTTTTAAAAAAATTACAGTCATTCAGCAACCTTAACTCAGTATCCACTATGTGTATACTGAGTGTATAGTTGATGGTATCAAGTTGCTCATGGTACGCTTAGGCAGATAGACACATAAATCTACAATTATAACACAACGTGAAAGCTCGGTGATAAAGCAGAGAAAAAAATTTTTTTGTTCCTGACCCTTCCCAGCCTAGAGCAAGGAAAGACAACCTGGAGAAGCTGACAGCTGGTTTGAATAATAAAGAATATATTTTAATTAGCCAGGTAAACCGGTGAATCTGGGAGAGATGGTCAGAATTGAAAGCAGGAATACCACAAGGTGAGGACCCAGGAGAAGAGTGGTGTGTGGAACTTAAAGTTTAGGTTGCCTGGGGCAATAGAGAAAGACTCTGTTTAAAAAAAAAAAAATAGTGATAGTACTGTGTGCTAGGGAACATGAGATGCTTTCAACTCTTAGAGGTCAATTCTGAGCATTTGTATTCGCTGAGCAATAATAGTGTTTAGTGTTACACGTTTCTTCTTTATGTTATTAAGAGAAAGCTGAAATCCCTAACATCCTAACATTTAACGTTAACATGAAATGTTTAATGGTTTTGTTAACATAAATTAACAGATAATAGAAGCTAAGGAAATAATTTTAAAACATCATGGGAAAACAATGTCTTTTCCATATAATATAATGAGCTGTTATCATTAGATACAATAGGATAAATACTACATGACAGAGAATTTGAATAAGATATTACATATGATTGTATTCATAGATATATAATAAAGCAAACATGTTGATAAGATATAATACATAATATATTATGTCGTAATATTATATATCTGTCACTAAATGAAAAACTGCAAAAGACCTTCACAGGTGATTTAAGAAAAAAGAAATACACATAGCTAAACATGTGAAAAATGTCAAGCTTATTAGTAAAGAAGACAAAAATTATGATAATAATTATTTGGTGATAAGAATTTGAACTAATCTTTGTGGAATATTTACTCTGTGGGCAGACACAGTTTTAAATCCTTTGCATGCATTCACATTTAATACAGCAACTTAATAGGGTGGGTACTATTATTAGTGTTGTTTTATAAAAGATAAAATTGAGACATGCAACGGATATGTAATTATCCTTGGCAGCAGACTTAGAATCAATTTGACAAATGTTTAACGTACAGTGCTAAGATGGGGAGCAGAATGACGCAGTATTCTTATAAATACCTTGAGTATAAATTGGTACAACTTTCCTGGAGTACAGTTTGACAGCATAAATAAAAATCTTTAAAATGCCCAAATCTTTCAAGTGTTCCATCTCTATGGATTTGTGCTCAAGGAAAAAAAAAATAAAGCTAAGATCAGTAAGTTCAAGTACATTTATTGGAATGCTATACTTGTAAAATGTGAATTTTATAATCCAGTACTCATAATCAAACAGTATAGTATAGCCAGACAGTGAAATACTCTGCAGCCATTTAAAATCACCTTCATAAGAATATACTCATGTGTCAGGATAAGTCAGGAAACAGCCATGATATAATGAAATTACTAAGGCAGAATTTAAAGCTATCAATGCTACAGATATTATAAGATTCCGATTTTACAAATTTTGTAAATACACACCCACATTAACTCACCAGCACACTCAGAAGTTAACACACTCACACAGCAAACAAAAAGGAAAATAGACCGCATTTTAGTGGAGATTACCACTGAAACATGACAAGGCATATTTAGATTTGCTCCTTTTCTAAATAATTTTTACCATGAGAATATTAATAATGAAATTATTAAAAAGGAATTAATTCTTCAAATTTTAGATTTTGAAGTGGATAGAGGCAGGTGGAATTAACATTGTCATAAAACGACACTTGTTTTGGAACTTAGGGTTCACTGAAGTTAATGAGTAAACTGTCTTCAGAAGTAGATATGTAAACAGGACCTTGATTAATGACTGTGCTAACTGTTCTCTGCTACACACATTAACCTCTGTTTTTTAATTGTGATTTTTTTTTTTTTTTTGAGACAAAGTCTCACTTTGTGCCCTCAGTAGAGTGGTGTAGAGTCACAGCTCACAGCAACCTCAACCTGTTGGGCTCAAGTGATTCCCTGGGCCCAGCCTCCTAAGTAACTAGGACTACAAGTGCCTGCCACAACACCTGGCTATTTTTTTTTAGAGATAGGGTCTCACTCTGGCACAGGCTGGTCTCCAACTCATGAGCTCAGGCAATTCACCCACCTCAGTCTCGATTGGGACATATCTTTATGAGAGAAGAGTATTAAATTTGTCATTTCTCATCAAATACTAAAGTCATAATTTCAGAACTTTTCTAACACTTCCTACCATGAAGATTTTCTGGGATAAGGATGGCATCTTGCCTCTTGCCACCACATGAATCTCCTGCTTGTTTGCCATTAGCTCTCCTCAAAAGCTCCCAGACAAATCCTGCTTGGAAATGATTCCTGGTCTAAGGTGGTAAGGGATAAAAACAGTTGGCTGCCCACAGGATAGGAAACCGGAGAAGCCGCATGGCTGCTTTGAGCTTGACTCCACCTGTTTCTGTCCTGTTCTCTTACTTGTCTGCTGAATGCACTCTTAACTTCAATGCTTTCTTAAGTCAGAATCGTTGGGAGTGGGGTGAGTTGGTTCCCAGACATACGTAGTGTTTTACAAACTCTCTTGGTATTTCTAGTGTGAAGACAGCCTTAACACTTGCTTTTGAACCTTCTTTCCTACGGCAAGACTGAGCCTCCACAGCAGCATCAGGGCACAAATCAACTAAAATTAAAAGTCATCACAACTGCAGGCAACCCAAGTCAATTCACCAAAGTCAGCCAGAGAGTGAACCATTTCCCCCTGGCTTATTTCTATGGCAGCAAAAATGGTGATGGGAGGCAAGGTGACTGTATGAACTGTTGACTTCTTTTCACTGGTTTCCAGGGTAGCAGCAGAAGTGACAGGTAAATAACATACCCAACACCCTGTTGGGCACACAGTTTTATTACAGCCTCTTTATTCCCCTAGTCTAAGACCTTCCTCAACCTATCTCGCTCATGTCATCTAAACCCAAACTCCATTTAAGTTTGTTTCAAAGTAAAGCTTACAAGAATGTGTGTTGCTCCATCCTTTACTGGGATTTATTTTATTTGTTTCTGGCTTTTTTCATCTTGCTGAATGGTCCATGACTCGATGTTACTGTTAAAAGATTTTTTCCTAAGTAAATATAAACTTGAAACATCATCTTATATATGTGTGCCTACCTATATAATCAGACTTTTGATTTTAAAACATTATCATTTATGTAACTTTTTTTTTACTTAAGCCCTTATTCTGGAAAATTCTCTTTTCTAATAAAATCAGCTGCCCTCCTAAGAAATATTACCTATTCCCCTCCTCAGTAGGTTGTGCAGATTGAAGGAAAGAGGACATGAAAAGCTTACATAAGAGTAACTCCTGCAAAAGATGTGAGCACTTGCTGTTATGGTGACCCAGACCTGGTATTGACTGCCAGCAAAACATGCCTTTTTAAAACTCAACAAATGGATACTGACTCAATATAGCAATTTCTCAAAAATGTAAATACTATGCAATTTCTCAGAAACGAAATGCATTTGAACTAGAATAATATCCTTTTCATAATCTAACCCCCTTTATTAGTTATTTTTTGACAATAGTCTTTTCCTTCTTATTTTGAATTAAGCAAAATTACTTGGAGAATCACATGAAATAAAAACTAGTTATAATTGTACTTCTGTTTGTATTTATGAAAATAAATGTATTTTGAAGGTAAGCACTGATGAATGTAGCCAGAGCTTAAATTAACTTAGACAAAGTAGAGTAAAATAAATTAGGCTGTAGGTGTAAAAATAAAATTCTTGTGCTGTGCCCTTTCTACTGCTTATTGTTTGATTTTCATGTGGCTCCAATTCTCAGAGAGAATTTAGAACCCATTAGCTTCAGCTATAAAGAGCTATAAAAGTGAGGGGAACTGTGAAGGGAAGGAGGGCTAGAGAAAGAAAGAGAAGAGAGAAAGAGGTGGTAAGAGGAGACTGGAAAAAACCATTTTTAGGATGTCTCACTTTCCAGGACCACATTCTCTTGAGATCTTGAACCTGTCCCCTGGGATCCTGGGTATTGTGAATTAAGAAGCAGATGGTAGGCCTGGTGCAGTGGCTCACACCTGTAATCCAAGCACTCTGGAAGGTGAGGCAGGTGGATTGTTTGAACTCAGGAGTTCAAGACCAGTCTGAGCAAGAGTGAGACCCTATCTCTAAAAAATAGCCAAGCATTGTGGTGGGTGCCTGCAATGCCAGCTACTTAGGTGACTGAGGCAAGAGGATCACTTGAGCCCAAGAGTTTGAGGTTGCTGTGAGCTGTCATTCCATGACAGTCAACCAAGGGCAACAGAGTGAGTCTCTGTCTCAAAAAATAAATCAACAAATAAATAAATATAATAAGTAGCAGATGTTTGGAGTGATATATGGTTTTATGACTGAGATACACCATGAGAGGTTTAGGCAAAGAGGGCTTTAGGCAAAGCTCAGTCTCAGCCTAATTCAGAGAGAGGGTCTTACATCAAGATTTTATGAGCTACAAAATGGTTTTAAGAGAGCTGTGAGAAGCAGTCCCTGGATGATAGCTGTGTAGAGGTTCAGATCACAAAAGGTAGACAGAAGGCTCTGGAAGCAGGTGGAGGAAAGATGGTGGACTGCAGCCAGCTTTTTGCAAAGGGACCTGTCCAGAAGGAGACTTAAAGGACAGAAGTTTAGCAAATGATCCAATGGTTTGGAACTGAGCCAAGAGAGAAGATTGAAGAATGCAATTCATCCTTGCTGAGTCAAGCTGCTACCGGCATAAGACAAACAGAAGGTACAAAATCCACCACCAGGTGAACGGGAGTCCCTTCCCACACAAGAAGGGTTCACAGTTTACTCCATACAAACAAGTGAGCTGAGTTCAAACATCTTCCCGTTCTATCCCCAGGGAGAGACCCCCATAAAAATTGGACCTCCTACCCCTACTGGGGTGCCACGGCACTCTTCTGCCAGGCACAAAAATGTACAACTGTATAAAACTGTATATATTCTCTACCTGTAACTTTGAACTCCAAGGATTCCCCCCCTCCCAGGTCTGGAGGTTTGTCACTCATGGAGTCCGGATTCTTGGGCACTTTCTTGAGAGGAGTAGAGGGGGAAAGGGCTGGTTTGGTCTGTGCTGACTCTGTGGCATGGGAGTGAGGAGAAGATGGTCAGCTGACAGGGAATCATACAGGAGGTGCTGTATCCTGAGTTGCAGACCAGCAGTGGCAGCAACGGGAAAGACTCACATCCTCTCGGCCATTCCAAAGACACACCCTGTCTCTCTGGGAAACCAGAGGTTCCGGGATAAGTGCAGCTCACAGCATTACAGGGAGAGGCCATGAGTAGACTGCTTATCTGATCATAATAGCACCTAGCCCTCAGGGGAATATAGCTGAGACAAAGGCAGTGGGTAGGCAGAAGATGGAATTGACACTTGAGTGTAAACTCTACTTGCTTGCTGCCCAGGGCTGAGTTTTGTATCAGCTCTAGCAGTGTCTGACCTGCAGAGGAATTTAGCCTTGCTCTGTCCTGTTCTGTCAGCAACTTCAATCAGGCGCAGGGCTAGAACTGAGTGAACTGCCCCTGCCCATATTAAACACCAAAGGTACCCCTGACGGTCTCAGATCTCTAGGTCATAGCCCTGTGGGATTACCAGTGACTAGGTGCAAGGTGGGAAAGCAGGCATCAACCTTCCCAGACTAATTAATTTGCTGGGTGGGTCCTTCAGCCCTCACAGAGCATTGGAGTGAGTCATATCTGAGCTGCCAGCAGACCCCTCCTATCTAGCTGCTGGAGACTTTTAAAATTCTCCCACCTGAGACTGGTGCTGACTGGGATAACTGATTTGGACCCCTTGAATGGGGAAAAATTAGCGAAGGACTATCCAAAGTGGCACCCTGTGTATGTGGTTGAGGGAAGGTTTGATTTTCCGTGCTCAATTGTTGTTTGTGGGAGGCAGGGCAACTTAATTGCTGGTATTTCTCCACAACTGAGACTTCAACCAAGAGTGAAGGATTCACTAGGGTAGGACAGAGACCAGCTGAAAATAAGACAGAGCCACTTAGCCCCACCACACCAAGCAGGTCCCGAGTCTTTCAGGCCATAACACTGTATGGGTCCTTAACAAAGCTCAGGGGAAAAGCCAAACAGGATAAAATAATCATGGGGCAGAATCAGCAGAAAACCTCTGGTAATATGAGTAACCAGAGTAGATCAACACCCCCAAGAAAGGATGTGGCAGAAGCAAGAAGATCCCCCTTCATAAACAGTTGGCTGAGATGTCAGAAATCGAATTCGGAATTTGGATTGCAAATAAGATTAATAGAATAGAGGCAAAGATAGAATTAGAAATTCAAGGAGCATTCCAAAAGTTCACTCAAGAATTCAATGAATTCAAAGACAAAACCACCAAAGATTTTGAAACATTGAGGCAAGAGATTGGAGCCCTCAAAGATCTGAAAAACACAGTAGAATCCCTTGGTAGTAGAATGCAACAGACAGAAGAAAGGATCTCAGACACTGAAGACAAAGCTTTTGAACATATCCAAGCATCCAAAGAAGAACAGAAATGGAAAGCAAAGATGGATCATTCTCTCAGAGAGCTCTGGGATAATTCAAAGAAAACTAATATTCACCTTATAGAAATCCCTGAAGGCACTGAAGTTGCTTCCCAAAACACAGAGGCTCTTCTGCATGTTATTATGAAAGAAAACTTTCCAAATATGCCAAAAGATCCTGAAATTCAGATAAGAGACAGCTTCAGAACCCCAGCACGACTCAATCTGAATACGACATCCCCCAGACACATCATAATTAACTTTACTAAAGTTAACATGAAAGAGAAAATCCTAAAAACAGCTAGACGTAAGAAAACCATAACTTATGAGGGGAAGAATACTAGAATGACTGCAGATCTCCCTGCCAAAACGTTCAGGCCAGAAGACAGTGGTCATTGACTTTTAATCTCCTAAAAACAAATAACTTTCAACCCAGGATCCTGAATCCAGCTAAACTGAGTTTCATTTATGATGGAGAAATTAATTACTTTAATGACATTTGCATGTTGAAGAAATTTGCCATAACTAAAGCAGCTCTCCAGGAAATTCTCAGACCTATCCTCCATAATGACCAGTGTAATCCTCTACCACAAAAATAAACTCACTCAGAAACTTTTGATCAAATTCCAACTTCCACAGTGGCAAAAGGATTAAAAATGTCCACCGGACTTTTGAACAACTCAATACCCAAAATTCTACCAGGCTTATCAATAATTTCAATCAATGTGAATGGTTTGAATTGTCCTCTGAAGAGGCACAGATTGGCTGATTGGATACTGAAACTCAGACCAGACATCTGCTGTACACAGGAATCTCATCTTACCTTAAAAGATAAATATAGACTCAAGGATGGTCATCTATATTCCAGGCTAATGGAAAGCAGAAAAAAGCTGGTGTTGCAATTTTATTCACAGATATAATAGGTTTTAAACCAACAAAAGTAAGCAAAGACAAGAATGGCCACTTTATATTTGTTAAGGGTAATACTCAGTATGATGAGATCTCAATTATCAATATTTATGCACCCAACCAGAATGCACCTCAGTTTATAAGAGACACTCTAACAACTCTAACAGGAATGAGCAACTTGATCTCTCCCAGCTCCATCATAGTCGGACATTTCAACACTCCTTTGGCAGTGTTGGATAGATCATCCAATAAAAAGCTTAGCAAAAAAATTTTAGATTTAAATTTAACCATTCAACTTTTGGATTTAACAGACATCTACAGAACATTTCATCCTAACAAAACTGAATACACATTTTTCTCATCAGTTCACAAAACATATTCCAAAATTGATCACATCTTAGGTCAGAAGTCTAACCTCAGCAAATTTAAAAGAATAGAAATTATTCCATGCATCTTCTTGGACCATCATGGAATAAAAGTGGAACTCAGTAACTGAGTTCCTCAGTGGAACTCAGGAATTTGCAGTCTCGTACAAAAACATGGAAGTTAAATTACCTTATGCTGAATGATAGATGGGTCAGAGATAAGATCAAGAAGGAAATTACCAAATTTTTAGAACAAAACAACAATGAAGACATGAGTTATGAGAACCTCTGGGATACCGCAAAGGCAGTCCCAAGAGGGAAATTTATAGCATTGCAAGCCTTCATCAAGAAAATGAAGGGAGAGGAAGTTAACAACTTAATGGGACATCTCAAGCACCTGGAAAAGGAAGAACATTACAATCTCAAATCCAGCAGAAGAAAAGAAATAATCAAAATTAGATCAGAATTAAATGAAATTGAAAACAAAAGGATTATACTTCAGATCAATAAATCAAAAAGTTGGTTGTTTGAAAAGATCAATAAAATAAATAAACATTTGGCAAACCAAACCAAGAAAAAAAGAGTAAAATCTCTAATCTCATCAATCAGAAATGGTAAAGATGAAATAATAACAGATGCTTTAGAAATTCAAAAAATCCTTAATGAATATTATAAGAAACTTTATTCCCAGAAATATGA
>NW_003852410.1:11877928-11954957 GCF_000181295.1 Otolemur garnettii
CAGGTCATGGAAGAAGCCCAAGTGCCCATCGATCCACTAATGGATTAACAAACTGTGGTATATGTACACCATGGAATATTATGCAGCCCTAAAGAAAGATGGAGACTTTACCTCCTTCATGTTTACATGGATGGAGCTGGAAAATGTTCTTCTCAGTAAAGTTTCTCAAGAATGGAAGAAAAAGTATCCAATGTACACAGCCCTAATTTGAAACTAAATTATAGCTTTCATAGGAAAGATATAACCTAATTATCATCTTAGAATATGGGGGGGGGTTAGGGAGGGGCAGGGGTGAGTAGGTGGAGGGAGGGTAATTGGTGGGGTCACCTCTATGGTTTATCTTACAAGGGTACAAGTGAATCTTTCTAAAAGCAAAGTATGAATGTCTTAATAACTAAGAAAATGACACAGGGCTACATTAACCAGTTCGATGAGAGTATTTCGAATTGTATATGAAAACACCACACTGTACCCCGTGATTGCATTAATGTACACAGCTATGATTTAATTTAAAAAAAAGATTTTATGAGCTCTAATACTATGTCAATATGTAAATTCTTTTAGTGAAGTCTGTCACTTTCAAACAGGAAAGCACAGATACTCACCTTCTTATTGGGGGCCACAGAGCAGGTCGTGGCCCTTCCTAGAGAGATGACTTGAGTTTCTTCTTTTACCTTTTTTCCTGCATAGACTGGTTGTGCCCATGATGCACAAAGTGATATCTAATAAGAAGACTTAACATGCACACACATCTTTAAATTTCAATTTTATATCCCAAAGACAGTGAAATAAGAAGAATCGATGGATTGCTATTTTTGCCACCAAGATGGCTGTATGTGAAGAGATTTACTGTTTATAAAACAGATTTTTCATTCTTATTAACACTCATATAACACATCAATACACAATACTGTTCAGACTTTTACAAATATCAAGGTTATTGAGTCTTCACCTTAATTTAACATGGTAGATGACCCTATTATTATCAAACCAATTTTTTTTTTTTTTGCAGTTTTTGGACGGGGCTGGGTTTGAACCTGCCACCTCCGGCCTATGATGCTGGCACCCTATACCTTCGAGCCACAGGCACCTCCCTATCAAACCAATTTTTAAAAGGGAAAAACCCGAAATGAAGATAGGCTAAGTGAGTTGTTCAGTGTCGCATAGCGAGTAGATAAGACGTGAGGAGCATAGGTCGGAGGGCTCAGCCGTGCCTCCCCTAACTCCATAAGGAAAGCCGGTCATTGGGGTCAATGCCTGGTCATGCGCAGCCCACCTGTCTCTGAGAATTCCATGTGGGACTGGTAGAAAGGTCATAGTTTTAAAATTGTCTGTTTGATTTCACTTATAGTATAACTTTAGATGTCTACATGATTATTAATAATACATATGCCAATGTAAACCAGCACCTTAAATAACTACTGCAAATGAAATTTTAGAAAAGAAATGAAAGTATTAACAGCTCCTATCAGAGTAAGTGCCCCTGGACCCTCAACTATAGACTCTTAGCCCTTTGAATCCCAATTTAATACTGCGATTAAGTGAGGACTTGCTGTGTGCTAGGTACTGGCCAAAATTATTTCATATTAATTAATTTATTAATTAGTATATTGATTTCTCATTCAAATTCCTATGAAGTAGGTGCTATCACGATTCCCACTTCATAGATGAGGACACTAAAGAACAGAGAGGTTAGGTAACTCCCTGTGAGCACCCCAGCACTTGCTTAATTATGCTCAAGTTTGAACTATGGATGGTGGATAAAAGGTTTGTAGATGGATGATCTGTAACATATAATGATTCACCAAGTCCCTGGTTTTGTGACCTTCCATCTAGTTTTTACCTTGACAGAGCTTGAAACACTCAGGATGACTTAAGGAATGCAGTTATTTTGTTGTGTTACATACCGTGTATGGAAGCCGATGAGTTAAAAGAGAAAATGTTCATGTGTATTTCGTTTTTTGCTGACTGGCCTGAGAGAGCCACCAGCAGCTTTGAATGTCATCCATGGTCTATAAAACTCAGCTAGACTTTTAATATAATCTGGAAAAATTATTACTAGAAAGTATTCTGAAAATTTTCTCTCCCTCTCTTTCATGTTTTCTATTCTTCTTCTTCTTCTTCTTTTTTTTTTTTTTTTTTACTTTCACTGTTTGGAATTAAGCTTGAATATTATGAAAAGACTGATGCTCTTTGAAATCTTCTTATGACTTTTCCTTGAACGCCATAAGTGATTTAAAGATCAAAGATTCTAAGAGACTTTTCCTCTTTTCATTTCGATTGCAGTACTGGAAACACATGTAAATAAGTACTCGTCAATTACAAAGGCTGCCAAGAACTTGGGCTCTATAGTAGAAAATCTTTCATTTTAATCTGGATTTCATAAAGGCATCATTAAATTGCTTCTGACTTTTTTCATGTATTTATTATTTCAACACATCTTTAAGTACCTAATGTGTGAAAACCAAAAAACTCTACCCTTATTTATTTTATTTTGCGGGGGCAGGGGGCTTGGCAATAGCTATGGCTGAGATTTAAAGATGTTTGATTAACAGAGCTGCTCTCAGTCAATTAGCTGAGAATGAAAGAAAATAAGTGAAGTCATTTGCAAATCTGAGTCATTCTTTGAAAAGCTCTGGCTTTCCTGGGGGAAAGGTGATGGTAGTTTAAAGGTGACAGATATACAGTTAATTTTGATTAAAATTATAACAGATGGAATAAACATAGAAGGGCATAGTTCTACAAGGGTATATTCAAGGGGGTCAGGATAGTGCAGATGGGAAATCTTCCCAAAGGATGAGACATTGAGCCGAAGGGTGAAGGGAAAGCATCAGAAAGGCAGCTGGAGCATGAGTTTGCATGTGTGTGAGGCAGGGGGCGGGGGGGAGTATTTCAGACGGGCAGTGTTGGGTGAAAAGGAAATTGGGTAGAAATAGCTAGGGAATTAAAAAAAACTGAAAGAGTCTCAGACCACTTCAGTGAGAAAGTGGGAGCCCACCTTTGCATTCTCAACACACTTTGTTGAACAATTTGGAACATTATCCTTAAAACATAAGTGATCATGGCTTAACTAGGGTGTGGTGGTACAGATAGAAATATGTGAATAAATAGGAGCTGTAGCTCAGAGCCAGAATTCACTTGGTCTTTGTTTCAGGAACATGATAATATTGAACAAATCAGACTGGTTGTTATTTTTGGTAAGGTCCTGTTTCTTTACTGCTTTGAGAATATACCCATACATTTGTAAAGGGGCTTCCAACTTACAAAGTACTTTTATCTAAACAACAAGAAATAATCACAAACAATTGAGGAGTCACCTTGTACGAGAAGTAGGAATCTCTATACTTATAAATGTCTTAACACAAGAATTAAGTAAATGAGACGAGGTATGTATTAACCAGTGTGATGTAAAGGCTCCTTATTCTATAGGAAATCAGCACATCGTACCCCATAAATGCATTAATGTATCCATGACCTATGTGTTTATAATTTAATAAAAAAATAAGTAAAGCATTAAAAAAAAAAAGAAGTAGGGAGCTCAAGGTTAAGGAGACATCTCATGCTAAGAACTTTACAGGCATGTGTGCTCTGACCTGAGTCTCACAACTGTCTTCTTTTTAATTTTTTTTATGATTTTATTTTTTTTTATTAAAGCATAGCTGTGTACATTAATACAGACATGGGATACAGTGTGCTGGTTTTATATACAATTTGAAATATTTTCATCAAACTGGTTAACATAGCCTTCATGGCATTTTCTTAGTTATTGTGTTAAGACATTTATATTCTACATTTAGAAAGATTCACATGTACCCTTGGAAGATGAACCATAGGTGTGGTCCCACCAATCACCCTCCCTCCACCCATTCTCCCCTCTCCTCTTTCCCCATACTTTTGGGCTATAATTTGGTTATAGCTTTCATATGAAAAGCTATAAATTAATTTCAAAGTAGGACTGAGTACATTGGGTACTTTGAAGTTCAGTCGTGGGCCCCATACAACATTTCGACCAACGATAGATGGCGTATGTAATAGTAGCCTGACAAAGTTATAACATGATATTTTTACTATACTTTGTCCATGTTTAGATAGGCTTGGATACAAAAATACTTACCACTGTGTTACAATTCTCTACAATATTCAGAACAGTCACATGTTACACAGGTTTACAGCATAGGAACAATAGGCCACACCATTTAGCCTAGGTGTGTAGTGGGCCGTACCATCTAGGTTTGTATAAATTCATTTTATGATGTTTGCGGGATGACAAAATCACCTAAAGACACAGTCCTTAGAATGTATTCTTGATATAAGCAAGGTGTGACTGTAATACTATTATTGTCTCCTGTTTCACAGACGGGGAATCTTAGATTTAAGGAGGCTAAATGACTTACCAAGATCATATAAAGGGGTGGCTAACTTAGGAGCATTTCTGATTCTAGGCATCACAGCTACTCCAGCAAGTTGTGGAATCTGGTCTGAACAAGTTGAGAAAGGTCTCTAAAGATAGAACTCTTCCATCAGTCAGGTGGCATGGAATTACCCAGATTATCTGCATTTATACCAAGGTTCTCAGTACTGCTTCTAAACTTAGTTTTAAATTTCTGGGGAGAGTCACAATTCTACTAAATTGTGTAAGGCACTAACATATGCACTCATGCATGTATTTGAATTATCTCTGAAAATATGTAGGAATATGAAATATATTCAGGTTAAGTATATACTGTAAACTATATATAAGAGCATGAAGTGTACATTTGAATATGAAAAAAATGTATATAGATACTCATATGTTCTCTAAGCATCTTTCCCCAAAAGATTTTTTGTTTTATTTCCTGATGTGATTTTTCTCCCCAGCAATTCTTGTAAAATCAAGTCCACAGACTCACAGCACTATCAAAAAGCTGAAATAGAGCTCAAGACTTGACTCTTCCTGCAATTTATAAAAGCAGAAACGAGTTACCACATGCATGCTGAGACAGCGGTCTTAAGAAAGGAGAAAAACGGAGGCAAATTTCCAAAACGTGGTGTCCTGTGTCACTGTCAGCAGCCAACACGCAAACATGTAAAAGCCAGAGAATCAAGTAAATAAAGAAGCTCTTATGTCTCTATTGATTTAACAGCTGGATTTATGGCACCTGGAAATGGGTGCTAGGTTTGAGTAACAAAAAGCAGTACCTGCCTTTCTTTCCTTAAAAAAAAAATCTTAAACAAAAAGTAATAACTAATCATTCCAGACATCAGCTAGTTTAAGTTGCTGTGTTAGAGAATCAGATATTTATACTAAGCCATCGCCAGTGGAGTGATTCAGCTGTAAGTAATCAATAACAATGGACTTGAAATATTATTTCTTGTAATAATTCAAACAATAAGAAGAGCGATTAATTTTTTAGTATATTTTTATTGTTTTCATGCTTCATGCAAGTTAACCGTTCTGCGAACTAGGGAGTGATGAACCAGGCAAGGGTTTCCTCTGTGGTAGGTCATTCCTAGATGACCCCGATGTCTCGCCCCTTCTGTAACCTCTTTCCCATAAGGGTAATAGACCTGGGAATAAGATGCGATATCATTCCTGCAATTAGGTGACTCACCAATTAACTTTGAGTTAATTAAAAGAGAGAAGTTACTGGCTGGGACTGACCCGAGGACCTCAGCCCTACTCCCACATAGAACTGATTTCTGCTAATTTCTTGAATGAGCTTTGCAGAGGACCTTGAGCCTCTGCTAAAGTGAACCTCAGGCTGACACCCCGATATAGTTTTTTGAGACCCTAAGTAGAAGATTCAGCTCAGTCATCATGCCTGAACCCCTTACTCATGGAAACTGCAATAGTCAATGCATGGGAATTTACACGGCTAAGTTTGTGGCCGTTTGGTCCACAGCAATACAAAACTAATAGAGTCCTTTCCTGGGACACATGATGAAACTCTCAAACCTTAAAATTGTCCTTTTCTTTTGTAATGCTCCATCCCTTTGTGCTGGAGATTGTATTTCCCTTCTCCCATATGAAAGGTGTCAGGAAGGTGAGCAGAAAAAAGGAAACACTAAAGAAAGGGGAAGAAATATATGAGCTCATCAAAGCAGATGCTAGACAAAAGGAAATGGAGTCGGTAACCTCATTTTCCCCGGGATGATGAGCTGTGCTCCCAGGATGATCAATAACGTGAGCTTCAAAGCCATCAGCTGAAGAAATGCAAAACCAAGGGGTAACAGATAAGGCCGTCCCTAAGAGGCATGGGCTCCAAATAAATGAAATGACCGACTTGCAAGACAGTTTACAGCAGGAGCTAGACCATAGCAGGTAGTTTCCTCCGGGCAAAAGGAAACTCAGGGGGGAAAGTAATTTGTCAGTGATATATATTGTAACATGGGAAACTAATTGGGACTAAATGTAAGAAGCAATTTTTTCTTTGACTGTTAAAAGTTTCTTTTCTCATTGAAATTGCACTTTTATCTTGGAAGCTCACACAATGCAGACCCACTGCCTCTGCTTCTAGATTTTCATTAAAACACACATGCTGCACGCAGTATTTTGATCTCAGAAGTGCTTGATATGTTAATGGTCTGCCTTTCTATTTGTGGACTTGGCATCACTCTTATTTGGTGGGCGTGATGAACCAAGAAAAGGCTGAGCAGTGGGAGGACAGAATGCCCTTCACTGAACAAAGGCAAACGCTTCTAAACAGGCTATTATCTGTTCACTCAGCCATGGGCAGGAAACCTATAGATATGAGAATTACAGTCGACTTCTGGGAGAGTAATCCTCTATTAAAAAACTCGCTTGGCCTTCCTCCCCTACTTCCTACCCCCCCATTGCTTCCAAAAATTCACTCGAATCCCAAACTCCTTGGGAGGAGATCATGAACTCCTTTCTGCTTAAAATCTCTATGACAGAAACCCACAACACGTAAATAAAAAGAGAATTGAAGCTCTGCTGTGATGATCATTCAAGAGCTAATCTCAGATCCCCAGGCTCCTGTAAAACAAAACCTTTTTTTTAGTAGCTATCTCCTATCTTTAGAGTCTCTTTGAACACAGATAAGAAAACTCCTAAAGACAATCCAATTCAGAAAAATATTGGCCGCTGTGAAACAGTTCTAAGTACAATTAAAATGTCTAATGTCTTTCTTTGACAATCATTAAGATCTTGAAAAATGCAAGATCACGGGAATAGCAAATTTTATTCAACTGAAGAGACACGGACAGGTACAAAATCCAAGGGAATGAATAAATGCATGCATAGTGAATAAATAGATAAAATTAAATTACAATAAGATGTTCTTTGCCTTCCGGGCCTTAATAATTTATTGAGACAGAGACATAAATGAAGAACTCTGATACTTAGCTGTCCCTGGTTAAGTATAGTGACAACATTCTTTCCAGTAGAATCTTGGTTCCTTCTAGGAAAGTCAGAAAGGCTTAAAGTAAGTTTGTATTTTTAATGAAAGCTATAAATTACTTTAGAATTCAAATATGTTTATAATAGCTACCTTTCATTTCTAGGTCAACTATGTGTCAGATGCTTTAGTCCAGGCCTTTTCTAAAACCTTTTTATTTTGAGACAATTGTAGATTTATTTACAGTTGTAAGACCCTCTCTGTATACTTCTTCCCCAGTCCCTCCACTGGTAATATCTTACATAACTATAAGAATATCAAAACAGGAAATTGACATTCCTATAAGCCACTGACCATATCCAGACTTAATTTCAACTGGTAATGTATGTATTTAGTTACACGTGTACTTAGTTCTGCTATTGTCTGTGAAATGAATAGGTAGGTAACAGTTCTCCGATATTCTCTGGATAGTCACTCTGTCCTCACTACTAGTTTTTCTGCCTTCAGTGGGTGACTCTCAACCTGAGGTCCAAGATTAAGAAAGTGATTCAGTTTGGCTCACATCTGTAATCCTAGCACTTTGGGAGGCTGATCCAGGAGGATCACTTGAGCTCACAAGTTCAAGAACAGCCTGAGCAAGATTGAGGCCCATCTCTAAAAATAGCCAGGCATTGTGGTAAGCACCTGTAGTCCAGCCACTTGGGAGGCTGAGGCAGGAAGATCGCTTGATCCCAGGAGTTTGAGGTTGTTATGAACTTGCACTTGATCCCAGGAGTTTGAGGTTGTTGTGAACTTGGCTGATGCCATGGCACTCTAGCTTGGGTAACAGAGGGATACTCTGTCTCTGTGAAAAAAAATAACAATAATAAAGGAAAAGAAAAAAGAAAATAAAAGAGAAAAGAAAGGAAAATGACTCAGGTTTCAAGTTTGAGCACTCTTTTGACCTAGAGATAGGCACACACCTAATCAGATACAATAAAACCTTCATAGGGATGGCTGAAAGAGTTTTTTCTCTTTTACTGGACTTGACCTGAAATGTTGTAGATATAGAAATGGTCATTGGGACACTTCCTGAAGACTGACTACAATACCAGCATGGAGCAGAGTAGTTGATAGGACAGAGAGGTCAGTCTAAATAAGTTCAAACTCCAGAATTTAGAAGTGAGCCATATTCCTATTAATCTGAGTCACAGTCCTATTTTTCTTAAAAAAAATTAAATAAGGTTTTCTGTGATTTTCAGTAGAAGGATTGGAATTGATCCATAAGAACTGTTATTTTATACATTTTTTACAAGCAATAAAGTAGAGACAGAGATCTTAAAATAAACTGTGTTTTAGGGACATAGGAAAGAGGATACCCAGTTAGTGCATGGTGGAGCCAAGACTGAATCCGGATATTGTGAGACAAATGTGATACCCCAAGGGCAGGATAGACTATACTATGTCATTTAGACCAAATCAATGGGGGGTTAGATGCTTCATTTTATAAGTGAGAAAACATGCTTGAGAAGTTAGCTTCTAAAGTGACATTGGGAAGGAGGAAAAGGAGAAGAAGAAAAAAGGTATGTAGGGGAGGAATGCCTTCACTGGAATGACGGAGCTACTTTCTGTTCCTGAAACCAGGTGGGCTGGAACACAGGAGGGTGAGCGGGAGTGGCCTGCGGCAGGCTCATAAAACACTCCCACCGCAGGTTCTAGAAGGCTCTTAACCTTCTCCCTTCTAGGCCTGGGAACTATGAATTGATTACTTGGGCAACATGACATTTTAAACTCTGAAGATTTTAACATTTCTTAATTAATTGCTCTTTCAGATTCTCTGCCCTATCGCCGTTAAGAAGAACTTACATCTTTAGTTCATGGATTGTTTTATGCCTTTCAAATTAAAAACATAAATGCAAGGGCTTTGAAGTTATTAGCATGTTTTAAAATCATATTTGAAAGTCATCTCTTTCTATGCAAAAGGTAGAGAGTTATAGACATTCCCTATCTTTGGTCATCTCTAGAGTTGCCACAAATGTAATTATGCAACTGCTAATAATTATAATCTCAGCTGAGAGCCATATAAATTTTATAAGGCAATAAATCTTATCAAATGCTCCCTGGGGTATCCATTGATTAATTAACTTGTAATAAATGCTTTAAAAATGCAAATTAAATAATAATGGGAAACACCTCAGTTAAATGCCACCAGGGTCCCTAGTACATAGGACATCTATGAGAGATCTGTATTCTCTGCTCATCTCAATGCAATGTGTTCACAAACATGGTGTTGATAAGAGGCTTCTCGTGTGAGAATGGGTGGGGGTACAAGGGTGAGCGTGGCGAGGAGGGGTCAGTAAATTAAATTTCACCTTAAGGTGATAAATCTTAAGGATCCAAATCAGAATCTCTTTTTAGCAGTTGTTCTCTGCATGACAACTCCACAAAGCTATTTGATAACGTATGAAAGGCATAATGTCCCTCCACACAACAATTCCAATTTTAGGAAACTATCTAAGAAAATAATCACAAAGCCATTCAAAGAAATCGGTGCAAAGATGGTGATTGCAGTAATATTCTAAATGTGTAGTGATGTCTAAATGAGTTTGGTATTTTCATTTGAGGAAATATTATTCAGAAATTTTTAATGGTACTTCTAAAATATGTTTAATTATACAAAGACAATGCATATAATGTATCATGAACAGCTCTCATTGAAATATATTTTTTAAAAGACATAAAACTGTATCTTTGGCCTTATTCCAATTTTATAAACATATACATCTTTATAAAAACAGACCACGTAGTATAGTAAAACATAGGTGTGGTTATATTTGTATGGTGGTATAATGAGCAACGATTGTTATTTTATTTTCTTATAGGGGTTTGTGACAATTTTTTTAATTTTTAAAAATTCTCTATAATACATTGCTAATTTGGTGGGAAATACACATGTCACTAGAAGAAGATTAACAGAAAGAGGGAGAGGAAAAGAGAAAGAGAGAAAACAGAGATTCAACCTTGATAACCGAGCATGGTGATAGTTTTTAGACTTTAATAAAGCATGTTCCAGTTGACAATAGAAACCTACTATCTAAGAGAAGTTAACCCAACCCCAGAATAGAACTCGGTAGGGTCATGCTGATCAAAAGAAAGGTGCAAACATGTTGCCAAAGCTGATAAATAAGATAATAAAACATGACCAAATGTAACATAAAACTCAGAGCTGAGTAGATTAATTCATGAGCTGGGTTGAAAATACAATAGCTGAGTATTTGAACTGCTTATGTTTTATTGCTATTACAATCCTTAAATAAAAGTCTCAAATTTATCTATTTTAAAATATCCCTTATTCCATTTTTAACACCCTTAATATAATTTATTCCCAACACTTTATTTCTAGAGATTTTATTTGTTCCATAAGTGAGATTTCTTGTTGAAAAAATAGTTAGATTTCCACAGGTGCCTACACCAAGGTCCCTGCAAATTTGAGTTCCCATGACACAAATAAATGTTGATAACTCTCATAGGTCTAAAGAGGGAGCTATTGACTAAGAATGGCCGGCATATGTCAAACTGAATAAAAATATTTCTCAATTCAGAGAGGAACCTTTGTACATGTTACTGATTGAACTTCATTCTATTGATACCTGATTGAAAAAGGTAAATCATTTTATGAATCAACCTCGCCACTATGAATTTGAGATATGTTTAACCTTCAAAAGTAAAGCCAGATAGTAGGACTTGGGAGGATCAGGCTATTTTTTTCAAAATGCATCCATTACATAACTTTGAATGGCAATGGGTTATAGAAAGCTGAAGGAGAAAGTCCATACCAAGTAAGTACTGAGCAATAAGAACCTCTGGAGCTTAAGTTATCCACAGTACCGATATATACCTCTTGAAATAAAGGCTGCCAACTTGAGACACTGGTTATTCCTGCCTACTGATTTATAAGTATCAGCAACACTTCTGACAGGTTCTCATTGTAAAATAGAATCAAAACAGCTTCTGCCACTTACTATTCTGAGTGCAGAAATGTGTTCTGAGAGCAATGACACACACAACACCATTTGTATTTCTAAAAGGTTTTAAAACACTGTGTCAATTAATTTGCTTGTGATGCTTCTTTGCAAAAAAACTCCTTCATGAATCAACTAGCATCTTGTTGTTTTCATAGGAAAAATTAAACATCTTGTGGTATCTTCTCAGGTACACCGTTAATATTTTCCCAAAGGAGAGACTTTCATAAAACGACAACAATTGTGACATGTAATATGGAAAGTACCACTGTTTTCTTCCCATCTGTTTTGGGAACTTCGTGGTAATTGACAGTGCAAAGAAATTTCTTCTTTTACTTGATTTTGAATAGTTCTCAAAATCTTCTAAGGGCCTCTAGTAGGACTTCAAGTTGACAGGATACTCTTAAGAAAATAGTCCTAATAATTAATGAAAATATGGTAAGATTACATTGACAAAACTCAGCCAGTTAAACAAACATCCAAATGCAAGAATTATTTATATTATTAAAAAAAGACATGTAAATGGATCACATACCTGAATATAAAAAGTAATAAAGAATATAAAAGTAATAAATTTAGAGACAGGTCTTGCATTTTAAATATTTAAGAGAAAAAAATCTGAAAATATATTTTTACAATGGATAATAGAACTTCTTAAATTTGGTTTTTAATGAGAGAAAATACACATGTATTTAGCTGTGTCATAGACACACTGTAAGGATGTGCAAAAAAATCATTTTTTATTTGAATAGAAAATAACCCCCAACAATTATTTTACATTCATGAAATTATAGATCATTAATTTAAAACCATTTGGTTATCAAGAAAGAAAAACTGAGAAGACTAATTGCCTTATATTTCAGATCAACTTTGCCCCAAGAGAAATAGGTACCCAGAGGATAGTAGCACATATCAAGATTAGTTATCCATGGATACATTTACTCCCTATAAAGTGATATATTAACATTATTTTAGTTCCTAAGTCATTAGTGACTTGGGATTTTTAATCATTTAAAATATGTAACTAAAACGTTCATCAAATAAGGCAACACTTTTCTGACCCAAGAACTATAAGTTATGTATTTTATTTTTTTAGTAATTTAATATGGTGAATTTGCATTAAGCCAATTAAGCTCTTTCACCTAATCAGCATCTGAATAATAGCCTGTCTTTGAGTCAGTGGTTTAGGATGTGGGTTGCGGGCTGGTGGAGAGATTTTTCTGCAAGTGATACTACCTGGTCCCATGACAATCATTTCGGGCCTTGACCTCCTAACTCTCATAAGGGATCTAACAGGTTCTCACATTTTCAACAACCAATTTAATGAGACAACATGGATTTCTTTCCTTCTATAAAAACTTACTATCAATATCTTTTTAAAATACCTTTTAAGACTTTTGTATATAGCATCAATCAGCCCAATAAGCATTGCAAATTTCCTGATTTGTATTTAAAAACATTTTAAAGCATCATATGAGTAAGGCACTCATTATATCAATGTAAACAATTTCAAGGGAGGTGAATAACAAACAAAAAATCTTAACTGTTAGCAATTTAAGCAGAAGCATGAGTTTCCCAGAGTAATATTAGCTTTCTCCCTGCAAACAATGGACACCAGGGGTGAGGATGAAATTAACATCACAATAGGTCATACTCATCATGCTCATGGTTTGAAAGTTTATTCATAATATTGATTGATAGTAACATATTGCAATTGCCGTCTTTAATGCAAAGATGATGACCGTGTAAGAATCAATGTGAGAAAGGACTCATTTTTAGAATTGCCGATTTGATTCCAAATCACTGATTAGTTCTGCTCAGAGAACAGGGTCATTATGAACTGTTAGAGAGCTCGGTTATTTGGAACAGACATTTTCAGGGTCAGAGGTAGTGAGTTTGAGCAATATTCCTGTACTATATAAAACAGTTGTTGCAGCTGGGGAGTCTAGATAGAAATTAAAATCCTTAGAGGTGTCTTTTTGCATTTATATTTCATTTACAGAGCAGTCATCTAATTTTTTAAAAAGTTAAAGCCTCATTTAGATTATTTGACAAACATTTATTGAATGACTAGCACTAAACCAAGAGCTAAATGATAAAGAATAAAGTTTCCTTAAAGAATAAAGTTTCCTTTCCACGTCTTGGGATTCTGACTCAATTTTCTTTTTTAACCCTTCTTTTTAGTGAAGTGAGACTTCTACACTGTCTTTAATATTACAATATTTGAAACTTTCAAAAAATGAAACAATGTGACTGAAAACAAAGCAAATTGTCTGGAAGTTACCCTTATGTCTCCCAATCATGAGAAATTTCTGATATGAGCTCTCTCTTCCCCCTCACCCTATCAGAAGCACTCTTAACTAAACCATCTGTAGAATTTGAGAAATTCTAACAGAGATGATAACATCTTAAGAACATAGAAAGAACATGGAACTTTGAATGGAGGATTGCTTTGAATAGCATCTTTACTACTAAAGATATTTTCAAGAAGTTATGACAAGGCTTGGGCCCGTAGCACAGTGGTTATGGTGCCAGCCACATACACTGAAGTTGGCCAGTTCGAATCCAGCCTGGGCCAGCTAAAACAACAATGATAACTGCAACAAAAAATAGCTGGGCATTGTAGAGGGTGCCTGTAGTCCCAGCTACTTGGGAGGCTGAGGCAAGAGAATAGCTTAAGCCCAAGAGCTTGAGGTTGCTGTGAGCTGTGACACCACAGCACTCTACCAAGGACGACATAGTGGGACTCTGTTTCAAAAAAAAAAAAAAGAAGAAAGAAAGAAGTTATGCCAGTTATACAGAAATACTATTGTACTACAAAAAAATATGAAATTATCATGAAAAATCACCTCAAGTTTTAATTCCTCTTTAATAAAAATCCCCACAAGGAGTAGATGATATTTATGCCCAGTGACTTATATTAAAATCTTATTTGGTACGGTAATATCATCAAGACTAAAATCTTTAATGTTTACCCAAATATTACAAACTTAATTTTTTTTTTTTTTTTTAGAGACAGAGTCTCACTTTCTCGCCCTCAGTAGAGTGCTGTGGCAGTGTCACACTGCTCACAGCAACCTCCAGTTCTTGGGCTTAGGTGATTCTCTTGCCTCAGCCTCCTGAGTAGCTGGGACTACAGGCACCCACCACAATGCCCAGCTATTTTTTGTTGCAATTTGGCCAGGGCCAGATTGAGCCCACCACTCTTGGTATATGGGGTCAGCACCCTACTCACTGAGCCATAGGTGCTGCCCCAAACTTAAATTTTTTAACACTTTTTTCTTACTCTTGACCAAAAGCAATGGATTTTTTTTTCACCTCTCCCCTCCTTTTCTATTCTCTCTTCTTTAAAATATATTTTAAAGATTACAATGTTCTTAATTGTTAAAAGTTTTACTCTTAAGACAAAAGTAATAAAGTTCTTACTTAAAAACATAAAAAGCTTAATACATATAAGTATATGGGGAGCTGTTTGTGCATTTTGCTTTGTATTTTCCCTTAAATAAGAGCCAAGTTACTATTGAAAATGGGAGTAGGAAGCATTTCCATGTGGAAATATAATTTTCTGGGCCACTGAGACCAAAGTAATATCAGTCAAGTTTCTGGAAAAAATACAGAATCAAATATTTATTAAACACTTCCTATTGATTAAGTATTTTATTTATTTTCCCCTAAGTCCATTAGGAAAATATCATTTTCATTTTATCCTTAAAAAGGAGCTAGTGGCAATGGCTCATGACTGTAATTCTAGCATTGGAAGGCTGGAACAGGAGGACTGCTTAAGGTCAGGAGTTCGAGACCAGCCTGGGCCATAACATGACCCCTGTCTTACCCTCCAACCCCTACATGCCTTGCCAAAATAAGCCAGAAATAGACCACTGCACTCTAGCCTAGGCCAGCAACAGAGTGAGACTCTCTCTTAGAGAGAGAGACAGAGACAGAGAGAAAGAAAAGAAAGAAAGGCTCAGACAAGCGAAGCAACCTGCCCTATTGTGTACCCCACATATCCCATCCAGATTCACATTGTTTCTACATTTTCCTCTGTTGTAGGAAGTAAGCAAAGAATTTCCCACCTGAAGATGCACATCTTCATTGCTCCTTGTTGGTTTAAGGCAAGGACAGCGGATGGACTAGTTGTTCTTCATAACACCTTGATAAACGGTGGCTAACAGAAACACAGTAATGAAAAAGGATTCTGAAGTTGAGGCAGGGCTCTCCAGGAGCCAGCTGGTTGGGAACATACAGCAGCAAGCCACGTAGATGTGGACATTCATTGCGTCTGACTAAGATCCTACGAATGAAATGCAGAGTCTACTTCTCATGCTTAATTCCATAACGTTAAGTCCAATGAGCAGAATATATTTTACAGCCTTTGCAAATAATAGAGTGGACATGAGGTTTGTGTGCAATTTACTATGTTAAACTATTTTAAATTGCACATGAACTTTATGTCCGCACTGTGCACCAATACCCAATTTAGTGTTATGCTATTTCTTCATGTGCTCCTTCTTACCCATACATTTAATTGTTGTCTATAGCTTTTCAAAGATGTGTTCCAAAAATGGATATAGGGTAATAAGAGGCAAATATGAAAAATTATTAAATAGGAAATGACAGATTTGAAATTAGAAATCAATATTTAATCAACTTAGCATGCTACTAAGACATGGAACTGACTTTACTATTTCTGTATGCTTTCCGTATGAATAAAAATGAGGCTCATAATTGAGTAAGTCATGATTTGTCATAGGTCACAAGAATTCATAACTTATTCCAGCCTTCATAGTCCCATTAATACGAGCACTTGTGAAATACCCAATAATTTCTAGTAATGATGGTCACTTAAATTATATGGCTATGAGGACTTAGTAGTAGTTCACATTCTAAAAATATAAGTTCAAGTATGAAGGTATAGTCAGGCAAAGAACAATAGGTCTCTGACATAAAATTGTCACTTCTACTGCCTTCCATACTGAAAGAAATTAGAATATAAAGTTCAAACATCTCACTGTGGCCTTCAAAGTGCTGTATGACCCAGTCCCGCCTACATCTCTGATCTAAGCACAAATTACTCTTCCCTTCTACACTTTGTTCCAGAAACTTTGAAGTAATCTCCCATCTCTTGAAATCACTGAAGCTTGTTCCAGCCTCAGACCTGAGCACTTCTTATTTGCTAAGCCTAGATGGCGTTTCCCTCAAATTTTCATGAAACTCACGTATCCTGTCATCAAAGTCTCAGTACAAATTGCACATTCTCAGGGAAGTCTGACCTGACCTCTTCCTTCCTCCAATTGCTTTCGATCTGAATATCTTATTAATCTCAACCACTATCTTTTTTTTTTTAAGTTTATTTTTTCAATTGCTTTAGACTGTTGTCTGTCTTCCTCCTACCAGAATGTAAGCTCTAGGAGTTTATAACTTTTGTTGATATTATTTATTCATATATCACAGATCTGAGACTAGTCCTAGTCCATGGTATAGGCTCAGAAATATTGTTGAAGTTTTGAGTAAATAAAAAGAATGACTGAATATGACTGTTATTACTATTTTATTCTATTGCAAGATTGTCGCATATTCTGAAAAAGTAATGTTTCCAAGATAAAAACACCACCGAACTGCATAGGGTTGGCTTTGAAATAATTTTAGGATTCATTTTCTTCTCTTGTTCAGCATCTCAGCTCTGCATTGTTGATGCTCTTGTTGTAAGCAATTCTTCACCTGTCTTCCCTCTTGATTTGGTTTGTACTACCTTCTAGAATTTTCTTTTTGTACTGCTGTTTTATAATAGCTGCAATTAAGTGGACAAGAGTGTGTGATAATGAGAATAAGGGTTTGTATGGAAAGTGCCGACAATTCTTTCACAATGTCAGTTTCAGATTGCTATAATGAGAGAGGACATTAGTTAAAATGGGGAATCTTGTTTTTGAAAACATAGATGTTTTTCTTATTCTTTCCAGACTAGTAGTGTGCCCAGGTATGGATAATAGCATTTTATATCAACTCTCCCCTGAGTTAATATGGAAGCAGTGGCTGAAGTGGCTGTAAAATAAACCTTAGCCTAATACACTGTTCAGTTCTGAGGGTTTCGAATATACCACTGGTTTAGATTTCTGTGTAATAGACTTGGTGATTTTCATGACAGGTTTTGGACATATATGGAAACTTACAATTACCAAAAGCAATATGATATTTATTGAGTACTTTTTAAACATGTTAAAGAGTATTTTTACTTGTGATGAAAGTTTCTCTGCCCTCCAACAGTACATTAGGTAGGATTAGGTTGACTTGAAAGAGACCAAAAACTCAGAATAACTGAAATATAAATACAGGGCATATATATTCTCTCTCAAATGAAACACATCTGGAAAGAACTGGCTTAGGGTTGCTCACTGTGGCACAGCACCAATGCCCCTGGCTTGTTCTCTGTCTTTTCTCAACCATCCTTTGCATGTAGCCACCACATCATACTTTGTGACCAGCAGCAGCCCCAAGACTCAATTCCAGCTGGGAGAGTGAAGAAACGACCAAAAGATCATAGACCTTCTCCATGCATTTTTTTTTAACAGTTTTTGTTTGGGGCTGGGTTTGAACCCACAACCTCCGGTATATGGGCCGATGCCTTACTCCTTTAAGCCACAGGTGCCACCCTACACCTTCTCCTTTCTAAAAAGAATTTTTTAAAACATTTCATTAGCCAGATTAGATTACATGGATGCGCAAGGAGCTGGGCTAAAGCATTCTTATTTTTGATGGCCATGCACTCAGTTAAAACCTAAACACGTTTATTCTAATGAAGAAATGGATAAAGACAGGTAGGCAGTCATAGAAGCCCTGCTACAAAGACGTTTCCAAAGAAACTACTTATATTATTAATATATACAGTGTTGGAAAGTAAAGTGCAGGGGTTAAAAATGTGGAGTTAGGCTGCCTGGGCTGGATATCGGACTCCATCACTCATTTGCTGTTTGGCTAGGTGTTGAATCCCTCCAAGACTCTGTCTCTCACACATACATAGAGAAAAATAATAGCATTAAAGTCTTGAGATGGTCACATAATATGATACACTTAGGCCTTGAGCATAAAGCCTAACTTGCATTGAACACTCAATAAATACTATTGATGAAAAAGGTAAAGAATTATGATGTTGATACTGGTGTTAATGGATAATAGTACATAACAAACACAATGTTTCTAATCATTTGTACTCTCATATATTAATCTGAAATAATAATTACAAATGGTCAATAGTACAAAGAATGTTATTAGTAATATAAGAACCATCAAAACATTATAATCAGTATAATTAGTATCAGAGAATGCCTGGAAGGCTTTAGAGATGAGGGCAAACTTGAGACAGATCACATGTATAGATTGGACTTACAGAGCTAGAGAGGAAAGAGAACTCCAGGTAGGACATATTAGTACATTATGACCAAGCTGAACAGTACCAATCTCCTCCTTCCTTGGTTCGAAGCCTTCATAATTTCATTGCAGATGGATTTAAAGTAGGTTGAAGACTGAAGTTTATTAAACTCAGGTGTAAATATCTAATGATTTAGTTACTGACATGATTATTCTATTGCCATTGTCTGAGATATGTTTAGGGGAAAAAAACCCCCAAATTATTAAGTATGATTTTAGAATCCAGTTAAGTGAATTTCTTAGATAGCACTTCAGTTGGAAAACCAATAACTGTCTACGTCTTCTTTATTTTTAGGGGGGAGGGCAGAGTTTTGTTCCGTTGCTGTAGGTAGAGTGCCATGGCATCATAGCTCATAGCAATTACATATTGAAATAGAAAATCACTTTTACTTTCCTAATATTAATTTTAATGTTATAAAATGTTTTTTAAAAATCGCAGTATTTTTAAGTGTGGCCATTATACCTGTTTTCCAAACAATGTTTTTTATTTTATACACACACACACACACACACACACACACACACACAGAGGCCCAATCTTTTCTGCAAAGTAGGAAGAGCTTTGGGCATACCTTCAATCGCTATAATTAATTTATTCTCACTCGAAACACTAAGAAGCTCAGTTGAGCATGAATTCTTCATTTTTCCACCATTGGAAATCACTTGAAAAGTTCCCCCATTGGAAAGCCTAATTTAAAATTAATATGTATGCATTTTCTTTCATCTTTTAAATATGCAAAAATAAGCTGTTTCTCAGTGATGAAGAACCGAACAGTGGCTTGAAATGCCACTTATTTGAATTTCATAAGTCGATCTTTTCCTATATCATTTTTTTCTTCCTTTAGCCGTCACTCAGAAAATTGCAAACAGTTGAAAGCTAAGCAATGTCCCGCACAGGCCTGAGGCTTAAAGCTGGTGCTTTTTGCCACTTTCAATCCTACAGTTGACACAAATTATGTTTTGTAATTACTACTAATTAATTTCTTCAGTACTTCGCATTCTCTGTCTCATTTAATTCTCAATGAGTTGGGCACTATTGTTGTACCCATTTCATAGCCCAGAAAACTGAGGCACAAGTCAGAGAGTACTTTGGCCAATGTCCTACAAATGGCAAATGATGGAGACAGGATTTCCACCCATCCAGTCCTCCCTGTGCATACCGCACACTTGATTCCTGTGTTGTCCTGCCTCTCCTCTCACGCTTATACGATCCCTTCCAGGCCACTGCATAGAGAAAAATTTTTGCTTTCTAAGTAGAAAATTATATTGTAAAACTTTATTTCTGCAATAATAACTGCACCTGTGGCTCCATTTCTCAATCCTACAAATGATCAGCTAGAAACTTTATACATCGTCTTGCTGTAGAAAACGCGATGATGAGCAGACATTTGTGCCCTAGAAGTCAGCAGTATTCAGAGGAAATGACACAGTAACACGTTTGATTCTTCTACCGAAAGATCTCCCCCGATGTCTGCACGACTGCCTGAGACATAATGAACTCTTTCTAAAGACAGAAGAGGAAAAACACTGTGCACGGAAAACTACTGGCCTCTTGATGTGTGTGTGGAGCTCGGATCTTTACAAGATAAATGCTCTGTCTGATAAAAAGCTCTAAGAGCTGCACCAGCACCCGGCGAGTACATGCATAGTTTCTTAATAATTCCTTGTTGTTTTAACAAACACACATCATCATAGTCCCATTTTGACAGTCAACTAATGCTACCACCAACTTGTCATGATAAAAAATAAACCCGATTGAATGCAAATGGGAAAACCCATTTAAAATATGTTACAGGAATAAACATGTACCAGTCTAATCAAAATGGTAAACAGATTTGCAGTCAGCTCAAACCCTCTAAGGAGAGAGGGCATGAAGGCAAATTAAAGGAATACATATTTTTTCATCATAGAGAAAAAAGGAAAAATGTAATTGCATGCGCATGCCTGCAAGGGGGCATGGTTTAGATCAAGGAACACACTAATTTATCATCCAACTTCCAATCCCGTTTGATTCTTCCATTTATTCAAGTGAAGTGCATAAGATTTATTATAAAAAGGAGCTGATGGGTAGGTTCGAAAGCAGTGTTTTCAAACTTTTTACTCTCGTAGCACACTTGAACCTATAGTTAAACTTAGGTGGCACACTTAAATTATGTTGATCAAAAAAAAAGTTAAAAAAAAGAATACACTTACTGTGCTTTGAAATTCTTTCAAAAATAATATAATCAATGATCTTTAATTTTTTCTGGCCATGGCTGAGTTTGAACCCGCCACCTCTGGCACATGGGGCTAGCACCTTACTCCTTGAGCCACAGGTGCCACCAATCTTTAAAAGTTTTCAAGGCACACCTAAGATCCTTTTAAGGCACAGCAGCATGCCATGGCATATGGGATGGAAATCTTTGTTCTGAAGGAGTGAGTTATCGTGGAGTGAATAAAGTCAGCCCACGTGTGCTTTATTCATGCCAAATCTGGAAAATAAAGGTGGGGTCTAGGATCTGGGAAGGACTTTAAAATTGGCTTTGCAGATGTTTTCTAAATAAAGTACTCAACATAATTTTTGAGATGATTATGTCACAAGACTTACCCACGCCCAACTTCCCTCCCCCTACTTGGACTGTGTCCGTGTCTTCCCATTGCTCACAGAAAGCAAACAGCACCTATGGTTTTCTGTATATTCCTTCTTTTCTGTTACCAAACACGAGGTTCCCATTCTTATCTTTTTTCTCCTACCCCATGCTCTAAACCTACTGACCTTGCCAAAACCCCTCATGGCAATTCCACACGTTTCCTCCTGGCTTTTGCTTGAGCGCTAGGGACTAATCTATCAATAATGTTAAATACATGAATGACTGAATGCATGCCATTCCCTTTCCCTGGTATGTTCTCTCCCCATCCCCATCTGAATTTGGTTGACTTCAAAGTAGTCTTCGTCTTTCAGCTTAAATATTACATCCACATCCACAGGGAAGCTCTCTCTTAGCCTAACAAAATTCATATGGTCCCAGGTCTCTCTCACCATAATCCCCCTTTAGTTGTATTTCTACATTTATTTCTCTGATAACTTGATTAGTACCGAGTTCTTTGCCTAAACTCTTGGCTCCATGAACTCCATGAGAATAGGAATCAAGTCTCCTTTGGCTGGCGACTGTTTCCCAAGTGGCTGGGAGAGCCATTCTCAGAAGTTTAGCAGCCTGTAAAGGTTTGTTGAATACATGCCTGAGGAAGTAAGTGAATGAATGGATGGATGAGAGAATGAATAACAAGGAAAGACACCAGGAAGAGGAAAGTCTCCACCTTTGCTGTGAAATGACCCAGGGATCCCGTTTCCTCTCTCAAATACAGGAAGCTGATGGGTAGAACTTTCACTCACTGGCTAATCTAGAATTATGCTGCTAGAACATTTTTAAAAATTTAAATATTGCCCTCCCAATTGTTTTAAGTGAAGTATATGTTGACCACATGTATCATCAGTGGTTTTATTTCTGTTACTTCAATGCTGGGCTAAAGAAAAACTTCTGTCCATTTCCAGAAGGAGATTCCTAGCCTCTGGGTTGAAGGGAATGGGTTTAAACATAGTGTGATTCTATAAAAACACAACAGAAGTAATTGTTCTATTTTACTGAGTTCTGAAATTATACAGTTGATCTGTGAAATGATGATTGAATTCTAACCATTGTTTTAAAAGCCTGACCTCTCAAAAAGAGGTTGGTAACACCTTACAATAGTAATAGCTAAATTAATTCCTTTACAAAATTAATGAAGTCAAAGAGTCAGAGACTTCTGAAGTATGAATGAAGTTCAAAAGAATTCTACATGAGCTAACAATCTCACAGGAATTATGTAAGAAGGTCTTTGTTTTTCTTCTTTATTTTGCACATTTCTATAATGTTTTTCTACCTGAAAAAGGTGTAAATATTTGAAAAGGTAAGCTTTGTTTTATTGTCTCATTTGCAGCCGCTTCCCCAGTTACCTCGTAAGAATAAGGACGTTACAGAAGAGGAGAGAAAGAAAAAGAAAACATCGCATTTGCCATATGTTGTCAAATGAATAGATTCTATTTACTTTGTAAGGTTTCTGTGTGAGCTGTTAATTAAAATGAAAATGAACTCATTCTAAGGGGTTCTATCCCAGAGCAATGTTTACATCTGAAGGAGGGCTCTAACCTCTATAGAATCTTTATGATTCAACTCAAACAAAAACTTGTGGATACATCGACTTCTCGAGAGTGGATGTTTGCTGAAATTCTCAAACATGTCAATACTATCAATAAAATGTGGTAGAACATATGACATATTCCCTATGTAAAAGATTCTAGGGTTTGCAGTCATTAGGGAAAAAGCAGAAAATAATCCAAGCTCCTTCGACTTTAAAAAAGAGAGTTCAAGTACCCTGTTGTCTTAATTCATTTGCTATTTCTCCTTTATTCAGTTTAAACTTTCCGTTCTACCTCTAGTTTCTAGTCTTTAAAATATCCCATGCATTTGAACTTTCAACTCATAATGTTTTTGTCAAATTTTCTAGGGAAATATAGTGCCTTGAGAGTTTTCCTATGGGTTAAGAGAGAGGATTTTGAAAAGAAAAGATTCTGAAATTAATGGCCTTTCAACCAGGGAGCTTTTATTTATTTACTTATTTGCTTTGTTTGTTTGTTTAGGCGGTGCTAATATTTGCCAAGCTGTGCAAAGAAGGAAAGAATGTTGTTCCTCTCCAGAGCTTCCCTCTGCATTTTATTTGAAAAATGGAAGTAGGTCAAAAGTTACTGTTGTACAGGGTTGGCTCAAATAACTCCTGCCATGTAATACAGGGATGAGCATTAATCTGCTGTGATTTTTGCACTTGAGGCTTTAATATTTTATCTGGAATAAATGTTCAGCAATAAGGGCAGCCTCTGATAATCAGTAATTTCTGTGTTGTCATGCAGGGTCAGGCAATGGATTACCTGTTGTACAAGCATTTGGTTTAATTAAACAATCAATTTTACATTAAGTCCCTACTTCAGTTCAGCACTGTGCTAGGTGCTTTGGGAAAAAAAAAATAAGTATGAGAAAGTGACAGTGCATACATCTAATGCTAACCACTCAGGCACTCATACTAAATGGTGGGGGGGTGGAATGGAATATAGAGGCTCAGCTAAGAGTGAGGATTACAGTCATTGTGAAGGAGTCCAGAGAGGAAGGAACTTGAGTATTACAGGCATTAGGGGAGAGTCAGTGGGAAATAATTTTGATAGAAACGTATTGTAGGGAAGGAGAATAACGGGAGAGGTAGTAGAAACCTAGGTTCTGCAGTGATACCAGGACACAATGAGAATACAAGGAAAGTATGCTCACAGGTGTTACCACATAGAAAAACATTAAAGCTTCTCAGATAATTTAATAATCTGCACTCTCCTTACATGTGAAATAAAAGCCATCAGCTTTGAAGCATTAAATTCTTCGTATCAATCAGAAGAATTATTTTCTTCCTTATGATTTTCATAATGTATTTTAAAAGATCAAATTTCTTGAGCCTATTGTTACCAAATCTATCATTTACATACCTGTAAGGGTTTTTTTATTAACTTTTTTGTGTGGGGATGCTTCATGTTTGTTCATAATTGTTTATTTAAAAATATATAAAACACTAATGCTTTACCTAGAAATAGTGACCAAGAATGTTACCATTTGGTAATGATCTTAAACCAAGGGGAGTCTAGGTCAGACCCACTTAGTGAAGAGCTAAGGCTACACTCCTTCGTAATGTTGTTGCCTGTCATACTTTTACCATTATATTATTCATGTATTCTTAATTATTTAAAAAGAAACATTTAGTTGTTTCTAAACTTGAACTTAAAACACATTTTTACTTTGACATAAAATTATACTTACATAATGTTACAAAGACTGCTCAGAGATATTGCATGAACCCTTCACGTAAACTTCCCCAATGTTAAGATAGTTTGTTACCAGGAAACATTGGTCAAAAGGAAGGAAATAACATTGGTACAATTCTATGAACTGAACTATAGACTGTATTTGGATTTTCTGCTTTTCTCCATGAATGTCTTCTGCTCTCCCTCCCACAGCCAGGAGGCAATCCAGGCTATCACCTTGCGGGTCATCAATAGATCTCTTTGGTCTCCAGTCTGTGAGAATTCCTCAATCTTTCTTTGTTTTTCATGAATGTGACACTTCGAAATGACACCAATTGGACATTCAATTTGGATTTGTCTGGGATTTTCTCATGGTCAAGCTAAGGTTATATAATTTTGGGTGTAATATGATGTGCCCTCAATATGCCTTATGACTGCTAATGTTAAGCTTGATTATTTGGTTAAGATGGTTGCCATTTTTCTCTTTGCATATTCTACTTTTTGAGAAGAGAATCCTTAAGTCTGGCCCAACTTAAAAAAAATGAGATTATACCTCTTGGGAGGAGGAGTGTCAAAGAATTTGTGGACCTTTGTTAAAACTACCACAGTGATGAATAAATATATTGAGTGTAATATTTCAAGGCTATAATTATCCTGATTCTCCTTGAAGTTCTGCCCATAAATTTTAACATTCACTAGTACATTTTGCCGGTAGCAAATTATTACTATTTTGATCTAATGGTAATGTTGTATTGCCCACATTCCTTTTGTATTTACTAATTAGAATTCTTCTGCAAGAAAAAATTGTCCCTTTTGCCCCTTTCATTCATTTATTCAACCAATCATTTATTTAAAATATCAGTGTGGATTAGTGAAAATACATTTCATACCTTGGGCTACAATTTTTTACTACAATTATTTAATTGGTTGCTCAAATTTCTTCAGCTTTGGCCATGGAAAAGTTTTAAAGTTGCCTTTAGACACGTCCCCCCTTCTCCTCTTCCTCCTCATCTTTCTCTGCCGCCTCCTCCCCCTCCCTTTTCTTCATCTTTCCGTTTACTTCTTCTTTTTTACGACTTCCTTATTGTCTGGCATAAGATGCACCAAGCTCATCTTATATTTTCCCTGCTCCAGCACTGAAATCAACCATTTCTGCAAGGATCCCTGGTTTCTCTTACTACAGGATCATTTTCAGAAACCAAGATCTGGGGATGATCAGTGTTATTGGGGATGTCTCTGCTGTTTAAATAAATGAAAGACCAAACGAAGAAAGGCAAAGGATATTCATTCAGAACCTGCTACTGCAAGTGGCTTAGCCCCAATCACTTGGGCTTTGCCAGAGGCTCAAAGGCAGCTGAAGGGGAAGGGGGCACTTTATCGTGGAGGAAAGGGGAGGTGTTGGTATGCCCAGAGTAGAAGCTCTTAGATGGGGAAGCTGGAGGGGGGTGGGTAACTGGAAACAGTGCCTTCTGTGATTGGTTATAGGTGAATATCTGGTGCTGATTGGTCCTAAATCGGAAGCAGGGATTCAAATTAGGGAAGCTGCCAGTTATCAACCAAACCCAGGCTATTTGAGCCTGATTGTTCCGAGGCTTATTGTTCAGCTTCCTGGACCATTTGCTGGATATAGGAGTCTGACCTCTTATACGTCTAATTTCTAGGCAATAGGCTGGCCGCCTGGGGTAGTTACTATAGATAGTGGGTTGTTTTCCTCAGCCTGATACAGATTGTGGGTTTATTTTACATACATGGTCTGACCATTGCCAGTTGCATATTCAATCTCTGATTGTGTTGAAGCTCTCTATGAAGATAGGAAATGTGTATATATACCCATGTGTATATTTATTCTGTATGAGTCTGTACACAGATAAAATAAACATGAGTTCACACTGATACCATCAGCTCCAATCCAGCACCAAAAGTTTATTCTAGTATTTGCCCCCTTTGCTTATTTGTAACTATACTCTCTGATAATAAGAATGCCAGCTCTCATCTATTCTGTACATTGTGTATCTCTTCAGTAAACCCTAGTTTATATGTAAAGTGGGTTCACAATTCCTAAGCTAAATCCTTGAAAGAAATAAATTTACCAACCAGACTACAGCTTTTAAGAATAACTCATTTCATTTTGTATTTAACCTTCAAGTACCTGGTCAAAACATTCTCTTTAAAGTTACTTAAGTCAGGGTAGGCATGGTGACTCATACCTCTAGTCCCAGCATTTTAGGAAGATGAGACTGGAGGATTGTTTGAGGTCAAGAGTTCAAGGCCAGCCTAAACAACATAGCCAGATCCTGATCTCCACAATACTTTTTAAAAAATTTGCCCAAGTGTGGTGGTACATGTCTCCGATTCTCAGGAGGATCATGGAGACAGGAGGATCACTGAAGCCCAGGAGTTTGAGGCTGCGGTGAGCTATGAAAACATCCCAGCATTCTAGCTTGGGTGACAAGGACAGACACTGTCTCAGGAAAACAAAAAAGTGACTCAAGTCAACTCCTTTCTTCCCCACCCCTATCAGCATGGTATTTCCAATATAGCTGAATTAATTTGTCACAATGTATATTCCATCTTGGGTTCCTCAGACATCTGGATGGTTTTTTTTAATTAAAATAGAGAAAAATTAATTATTATTTATGTTATTTTATTTTTCTTCCCCACCCCCGAGAAAAATTAATTATTAACTGGTTTATTATTCTGTTAATGGCCTCTTGGTACCACAGCAGCCCATGAAGAGTAGTATCATTCCTAACTTCCTGTCACACTGTTTCTTGGGAGCAAACCCTTCCCTAAATTTAAGTTCTAAAAGTTGAATCTTTTGCTGTATTAATTAATTATGAGTTAACATTGCAAGGAACTTGGCAATTTCAGGATACACGTGTATATATGTAAGTGCGTGTGTGTGTCTTTATGTGTGTGGGTTTAGGATAAGCTAATATCCTGTGTCCTTAGATCAGTCTTCGAGACTTGACTCCTTTTATCCTCCATCTCTGAGGAGCACTATGCTCATTACCATTAGGAGAAGAAGAAGATCCTCTTTTTCATTTTTTCCAGAACTCTTCTGTATGATTTTTACTAGGGACCTGCTTTTCTAATGTCCCTGTAAATTTTAATTGGAGAAGGTAGATAGGTCTTGTCTTTGTGAATCAAGATACGATTGCAGACTTCCATTAAGATTTTTGATTTTTTTTAACTAGGATTGAACATTCAATAAATAGTATTCCAGGACCATCTCTTTTGGTTTGGCTAGTAGAAATTTCTATCACTTTTTAAAAAATTAATTGATTTGTACCTTACAAATGCAATCTCAGAGACTGAAATTGATTTAATTTCAACAGGATATATTTCATTATTTTCTCCCAAGTTTATTATGATTCTCTGTTTTGCCCTCAAATGAAAGTCTAGTTAGTCTCATACTGACTGAGCTACCTGTTGCCACCAACTTGTTTGGTTTTGATTCTGAAAGAAATCCCCAGGTTTTGAAATACTGTTCCGCTAATCAGAATACTAACTTTTCTGGACCAGAATACAAGCAAATTTCTAATAATGAAAGGTGGTTCTTATCATCTCATATTATTATTAATTGGAATCAACTGTATTGGCAAATCAAGATCCACATAAAAATGTACTGATATAAATTTAGTCTCTTTTAAAAGGTAACTAATATTAGTAATAATTAGGGGTAATAAATACTTTAAATTGAGCAAGGCTTAAGCAGGGATTTTTTTAAAGTTTCAGTTTCTAAAGTAATGCTTAGCACATAACAGGTGTTCAAAAGCCATGTGTAATTAATGAAAAAATCAAAAAGAACTGATAACTTTGTTGTTGCTTCAGCTAAACTATGCATATATTAAATAAGAATATTCGTTAATAAACTTAAAGATGAATAATCCCCAATTATTCCTTAAAATTATTATTAATGTTTACTGCCCTATTGTAAACAATAGAATTAACTATTCATCTCATAATTCACTGGGAATAACAACCAAAAGACTATTTTAGAAATATCAAAGCAAGTGGGATTACAGAAATATTTTTTTCTATTTGCACGTTATCCATTTAGCAGGTTTATATGGAAATGGGAAATTAGTTTACATTGTTAATTTAATATTTTCTAAATAAAATAATATTTAATATATTTGTAGAAACTATTTTAATTAGAATTATTTAAACAGATTTACCATGAAATTAATGTTCTTTACCAAAGTAATAATAAGAATATGAAATTCATTATGTTACACCATTCTTCCTTACTCCTCCCTCACCCTAATCACTAATTCAAATAATTTCAAATGCCAGTGATTCAACAGTGGGTAGGATTTTAGCACCCTAATACTCAAAGGTAATTGTTAGTTATTTTTTTGGTCATTTACATGACAAAATTACTTGAGAAAAACATTTAGTAATAGGTGGGTGCATTTTGTGTTCAAATTCTTTTGACAGCTCTTAATAGATGTGAACTTTCACTTAACTTCTTTCCCCAAAGAAGGCTCAGAATATCTCCCTGACAAGTCTCTCATGAGAGTATAATTGTCATAATCACAGAAGTGCTTATTTTGCTCTTCATTTTCAAAATCTTTTTTTTTTTTTTTTTTGAGACAGAGCCTCAAGCTGTCCCCCTGGGCAGAGTGCCGTGGCATTACAGCTCACAGCAACCTCCAACTCCTGGGCTCAAGCGAGTCTCCTGCCTCCGCCTCCCAAGTAGCTGGGACCACAGGCGCCCGCCACAACGCCCGGCCATTTTTTGGTTGCAGCCGTCATTGTTGTTTGGCGGGTCCGGGCTGGGGATTCGAACCCGCCACCTTAGGTGTACGTGGCTGGCGCCTTAGCCAGTTGAGCTATAGGCGCCGAGCCCATTTTCAAAATCTTATGGTTGTCATAAAACATTAATAAGAGTAACTGATTAAGAAAACATGTCTTTGATATTAGTATTTTTCCAGATAAGTTAACAATTTTTTTTTTATGTTGATGGTGCAGAAGTTAAGTTTGAAATCATGATTAGGTAAGGTCCAGCTGGATTATCTATCATTGTTGTCCAGGTAACAGATTGCTTCTTTGAAGGTTTACTGAAACACAGCAAATCATGTTGGATGTTAATAGTTTTTACAGAGTATGAAAGGATTATTTTAATGTCATGGTACTGAGGTGCTGTTTCCACTTCTTAAAATGCCAATATTTCTTGTTGATATTAAGAATAAATACCAATCAGAATAATAATAAAATCATATTAAAAGATAACTGTCCACTTTCTCAAAGGACTCGCCTTGGTATAGTGGGAAATAAATAGGTTTTCAAATGAGAAAGAAATATATTCAAATCCAAATCACACCTATTAATAGTTACTTCTATGAATCTTAGTTTTTTCAACACTGATGTGGGATTAGCAAAATCTATCTTTCAAGATTATATTGACAATAACAGATTATACATAGGAAGAGTATATAGTCTGTCCTTTGTACCCAAACTCCCTCAGTACATGCTTGTGGCGACTGTGTAGACAACATCTTCTATTTTTGCCAGCACCTCTATCAAAATGTAGGCAATGATTTTGCCATGTATCCATCATTCATTCATTAAAACAATTCATTCATTCATCATAATATGCTAGGTAGGGGAGCCAAGTGAGGGAAATGAGTGCCAATAACCACATTGCAGAGCAAGAGAGCAATTACTGAAGCAGAGACAATTGACTTGCTGTGAGAGAAGGAAATGGATTTAGTGAAAATATCTCAGAGATGGTAGAATTTAAGATTGATCATGGGAGAGGAATATGGCTCCTCAACATGAGATTGTAAGGATTTAAGATGGACAAAACAAGAGTTAAGTCCATGAAGTGATATATAACCTGACAAAAAATCCTCGTCTTCAAACAAACAAACTCCAGTAACAATAAGAAAGTAATTCCAATTTCTAGTTGTGTCTCTCAAAGAACATCAAAGGGTTCAGGATTTAAAACCTTCATTGCCATTCCTTTCATTCTGCGTTGCTTACCCCCTCCTGCTTTCCCTGAAGCATCTCTTCTTGTTCTCCTTCTCCACCAGCATCAAAATGCACTTCATCCCAAAGGGTCTTGCCTTTTCCATTTCCTTTACTATGTTTCTCTTATCTTTTATCCCTTGTAGGAATTTCTCTTGACACAATTCAAATTCCCTATTCTGGTTTTCCCTCCACTGCTTAGCATGATCTGCATAATAAGGCCCAAGAACTAGGGCAGGGGCTCCTATCCAAAAGGTACAGATAGGCCTGGATTGCAGTATAATTGGTTTCTGTTATAATCCTATGCATTTTATTTTATGCTTGTAGAAGTGATCTATAGGTTTCCGTATATTGCCCAGGAGGCCTATGGTACCAAAACATTTTAAGAATCCTTGAAACTGGGGAGAAATGGGTGGGGGGAATTGAAAATAGCAACCAATATGTATTTATTTAATTTTTAGTCCCTGTTTCACTTATAAGGACCTTCAGTTGTATAGAAAGCAGTGGGCAACTTACTTGGCCAAAACTTTGTGTGAGGTTGGGAAGTGAACAGAAATGAGACATTGATTTGTATGCAGACAGAAGCAAAGATGACACTAAACAGCCCCTATCCTGTGCATACACAGAAGCATCCTCTTCACAAAAACATAAAGGGCTCCATCCTTCTATTTTTTCTTTCTATCTTTTCTTAGGTTATTCTGCTACTCTCTTCATTATCTTTTCCAAAATTTACCTATAACCCAAGCCTAGTGAAGAAATATTCAAACTTACTAAAACTTCTGATTTCAAAACTGATTAGTTCCAAACCCAAATTAAACAGGAATCAGCTGTCACAATTCAAATATTTCACAGCAGTTACCTAGCTATTTAATTCCCTTCCTGCCTCCTTCTCTCCCCTCCCCACCTCTTCTAATACCTTGACTAGAAATCTTCAAGAGAGTAGATTTCTGAAAGACATTCCTGCCATCTTTTCATGTTGCTGAAAAATCAACCCACCTGCCACCAGCTGTGTGACAGTTTATACAGTGTTTGCCAGGACCATAATGGTTCAGAGTGTTGAGAATATATTATTTTTGGCAGGTTCCTCTCCCAATTAAGGACCACACAAAACTCCATTCACAGTCAAAATTCCTGGCAGTGTTATCCCTTGAGAGGCTATGGAGTTTTACATCTAGGAAAAAGAAAAGTCTGTAGATTTTTCAGGGTGAGCTGGGAAGAGTTACAAACCAGCCCACTGCTCATTCTTTAACAGTGGTGTGTCAGTCTTCAGGGGCAGCACTTTCAGCCAATTTGCTGAATGCTAAGTGACCTTCTGCCATCAGCTCCCTGACAATGGCAAAACCATGCTCTAATACCCAAACTTTAACTTTCCTTAAAGCAGCAGAATCCAAATTATTCTCACAAACACATGACTTCCAAAAGACCAAACCACATTTCAACATTTCAGTTGAGGACTGACTAGACATGGCTGCCCCTTCAAGTAATGACCTTGTATAAGATCAAGCCATTGCATGAAAATATGTGGATAACATAAATAAATATAAGCAGATTCTCATGCTTTCATGAATAGTCACCGGTCAATGAGGACTAATTTTCTTTTAAAATGAATTCCCCTGATAATTTTCAAATTTATGAATAATACTACTGAGCAATGATTCTTCCAGCTGACACATAGTCTACTGACAATAATAACAATGCTTTAAAAATTGATCCAGTGCTTATCATGTATCAAAGACTTTGTACTTACCAAGCTATCTAGTTTTTCCCAAACTCTTTGAGTAAGGTGCTAAGATTATCACCATTTTAAAGAGGTGAAAAGAGAGAAGGTTAAGTTACTTGATAAAATCATCATTAACTATAGCCTGGATTTGAGTCTAGGCAGTCTATATCCAGAGCCCATCTGCAATTTATGCTGTTGTATATAGATAGATAGATAGATAGATAGATAGATAGATAGATAGATAGATATGTGTGTGTATATATAAAGTACTTTATTATTTTAATTTGCAAATGAAATTTATGGACACCTTGTATATGTACAAGGTACCACACTTAGGTTAATACTACTGTCACTGTCTTGAAATTATTAATATTTTTTGCACAAGGGGCCTTGCATTTTCATTTTGCACCTGGCTCTACAAATTCTATACCTAGTCTTGGCAAACACTTCTTCTTTATGCTACCCTGACCACTTCGTAATTCAGAGAAACATCAGCACGTCACGTACTTTCCTGAACAACTTTTGTGTTATTACCTGTCCCCACCTGTGCTGAAATCTGGCTCGCACCAGAAGACACCACTCTTCTGCAGCCCTGTCAAGTGAAAGAGCGTTTTGTAGGTTGACCACTCGTCATGAACCTCAGATATTGAAAGGAATGCTTCTCATTGCCACTTTCAGGCCACTTTCTCCAGCCTCTTGTAGAATAATTTCTATTTTCTTAAATACCAAATAATTTCCATCGGCTAGTCCCTCACCCCCGTCCTGATTGCTATCCTCGTCGAACCTCCTGTTTATTGCCCATTCGTTTATCTCCACTCATTTGGAAGCAGGACAAAGCCTCATCCATATGCCGGTGCCTTTAACATTCACACAGACAACCCATTTAGTTATCTCATTCCTTGACCACCGAACCCTGATACTGTTATAGCCCATATACTGCAAAAACTATATCTGGCACCTTGGCACTACCAGAAACAGAGCCACATCCTAAATCATAAATTCACATGTTGCATTTTTGCTATTGCCCTAACTCCTTCCTGATTTACTCTTTCTTCCTTAATCCTCAGCAGGGTTAGGTCTACCCATCCTCTCACTCTCTGACTTTCCCTTTTTGCCCAGCCCTTTCTTTGCTCGACCTCTTTCCTTACCCATTGTAGCTACCATGGGCCGATGTAACCAATAGTTATGTCGACATCCACATTCCTATTTCCTAGTTCTATCTTTTCATCATAACCATCTAGCAAAATCTCGCCCTGAATGAATCTGAACCAACACCTTCACTGAGCCTGCATTTTAAAAGCCAAGCAGTATGGACCTGGACCCATTCTAGTTTCTAGTCACCATATACTCATCATCACCAGTTACTAATAGGTTATCGATACTGCCAGGCAATTCTCCAAGACTTTTCCAGTATGTTTGCTGTTGGCTGAGGTTCACTGGCAACAGTACCTGAGACAAGGACTCTGAGTGAGTGATTTACAAAGGAGCGATGGTAGCAGGACAGGATGAGGCAGAAACGAGGCAAAGGCTGGGGCTCCACTGAGTTCCAGCATCAAACTCTGTCCACAGGTGTCTGGACCATAAACGGCACCACATGGGGCAAGGACAAGAACTCCCTGGTCCCCTCATCCATCAGCTATCTCTCCCCTGAGGTTGGATAGGGAACAAACTGCTGAGTATTTCTAGGCACAAAGGCTACCTGCAGCTCAGGGCAATTCCCAGAGGAGGGGAGCTGTGGTTTGTGGCCCACCCTCAAAGCAGCTGGGTGATGGGGATCTGGTGGGGGCACAAACCACCTACTGTGCTCACTTTTTAAATCTCTGCTGTGATTATTTAAAAATTTCTACATTTTCTTTTCATCCACTAGCCTGCAAGCTGCACTCTCAATCCCCCATGTCTATCTAAGTCATTTTTCTTTGTTATGTTCTCTTAGAAAAGTATTACTTGACCTCAGAGATGTTATTTCATTGTTAATGTATGTACAATATTTTTCTCCTTACCCAAACTGCATACTCCATGAGAGCAAAATCTTTTGACCATCAATATTATACCTCTTGGGTTTAGAACAGAGATATATATGCTTATGTGTATGTGTGTATATATATATACACACATACACACATAGATTGTACATATTTTATATGTTATATATATGTATATGTGCGTTACATATATATATGTGTGTGTGTTACATATATATAATCATGTATTATTTGTATACAATATATATAATATACATAGTATATATTGTATATATGTGTTATTATATATATATGTGTGTGTGTGTGTATACCAAACTGCATACTCCATGAAAGCAAAATCTCTCTTGCTCTCATGGAGTGATGTATGTATGTATATATCACCCACATATTCTTAAATATACACACATATACCATATATATGTGTGTGTGTGTATATTTATATATACCAAACTGCATACTCCATGAGAGCAACATCTTTTGACCATCAATATTATATATTCATGTGTGCATATTATGTGTGTGTATTATAAACCAAACTACATACATATATATACATACACATATATATGTGTGATATATCCACATATACAATATATATGTGTGTGTATATGTGTACATATATCACTTTAAGAATGAATGGATTAAAAAAGCTGTTGTTTTCATGAAACTTTCTATGTTCCACTCATCATCCCTGCTCTTATCTAGCACACCACATGCAGGACACTATGAAAGTTTTGAGATACACAAAAATTAAGAAATGTAAAATCATTTGGATTACTGTATTTTCTCAAAATAGTTGCTATGACATTCTATGCACTTTTGCATTCTTATAGACGATTTTTGAAAACACCTTTTCCATTCAGTTCCTTCAACTGCTGTCTTTCAGCTCAGCTTCATAGGCATGAGCTTCTTCAGGGCTAGAGAACCTTCTGAGCATATGATCTTTCACTGCAGGGAATAAGACATAATCATGTGGGGCCAGGTCAGGAGTGTGGATTAGTTATAAGTTTTACCTCTGTGGACTCCAGGCACTGAATGGTGATGTTGGCTGTGTGAGCGGATGCATTGCCATGGTGCAAGATGGTCCCCTTCAGTCCTGTCCTTGGCTGCTGTTCTAGAAGCTTCTGGGAAATTTTTGGTAAGTGTATTTCTGTGTACCACTGAGCAACAGTTGTGAGATGACAGCTTTTGGAAAAGACAGTTGACACCATTTTCTTCCTGACACTTTGAGGCTGCCTCACTTTTCGTGGTGAATTTTCATCAGGAAAATTCTACATTGTTTAAAAAAAAATCTGTATGGTTGATTGATACTTATTCTCTGGATCAAACTGGTAAGTCCAGGTTTCATCCTCAGTAACCATGTCAGAAATACATTATAGACATATCTCTGTGAAATCTGACAGGTATTGTTTCACACCATTCACCACTGATGCCTTTTTGCTCTTCGGTGGAAGCGTGAGGCCCGCATCAGAACAAGGCCTCCTTGACTCAGGGCTTTGGACACTCAGAGACCCGATCTACTTCAGTGTCTCCAAATGTCCCTCTGCATTTCCATGCAGCAATGTTTTCCTCATCACTGCAGTCACCAAATGCCCATTCCTCATCCCATCTTTGAGTGAAGTTTGGCCTCTTCTAAGTTCTTGAGGCCACTGAAAAATTGTTGAATGGGAAGGATTAAGGTCCCTGAAAGCCCATTGCAAACACTCGAATCTTTGTGACTCCTTTGACCCACTTTTAAATCATAGAAAAAATCATTGCATGGAAGTGGTCTGTTCCAAGCTCCATAGCTGACACCGACTGAGTATCTGGATGATGGAAACAATGAGCCCCTCCCAGTAACACCAAGAAGCTGAGCAAGCTGAAACTCGCATAGATGAATCAGAATGGATGCCACTGATGACATTTCTTGGAAGTGAAATAAGGGATCATAACACAGTCTGTCTCAGAACTTTCATAGTGACCTCACACTGCAGTGCACTGCCTCTCAAATGCATCATGGAACAAACACAGGACAGATGAAATGGAGACAGAGAGAGGCAACGGGATTAGAGTAAGGAAGAAAGGCAGGCAGGCTGCAGGCAGACCTGCAGACACACACACTGTGTGTGACACCGGCAGGAGCTTTTGAGTACCTCGCAGCAAATGGCCCTGGGTTAAGTCAGGCTCCTGAACTAGCTGTCGATCAGTTTATAGCCACACTTCCCCACTTCTAATCTGTTGACTCCTTCTGCCAGGTTGTAAAGATCAAATGTATCACGTGGTTATCCCCAGATATTCAGAAAACCCAAACCGTGCTAAGCACATCACAAGTCGGCTATCACTATTTATTTTTTAGAGGATAAAAGTTCTGATACTGGGCTCTCCAACAGGACAACTGTGTATACAGCAATAACAAAGCACGAATGGAAAGGTAGCTATTTCAGGCAATTAATGCATCCATTTAAACATAACTGAAAGGATGGAGCATCTCAAAGTGGAGGAGAATATTATACTAATAATATTAAATGATTTAATCTCCTAGGAATCCAGATGGAACATTCATAGCCACTGAAGTTTGGAAGGAAACTTAAAGGTCATTCTGTTTACACCTTTCAGTGGCATCTGGCCCATTCAGGAGCCTTTATTATTTAAAATTTTGTTTCTTCTCCATAAACATTTCCACTGATGAGTTTATTGTTATTTTTAAGGGGAAAGCTGCAAATGGAGAGCAGATATATTTAATATCTTCTGGCGGCATTAAAACTAAACGGGATCAAAGGTTTGTTTTGTCAGATATCGTCTTTGACAAATGATCCAAGATGTCTAGTCTCATCAGAATGTAGGTTGAACCTCTGTGTGTGAGAACATTTTTCTCAATTTATTATAATTTCTGTGATTTATGCACGACAGTGATGGAAATAGCCTGGTGTAGCTTTCCAAGGCGCAGTGTGGGAGGCACTGTGTGTGCACAAATCCTGTTATTTGTTAATAGGATTTGTCCACATAACTTCTGTCCAATCTGCCCAGTGCTTTGAAATATTGCAGCTGCTTTTCATTTCCTGGTAAATCCGACTGGCAGCAATGTCAACGCCACAGCTCAGCCCACAAACAGAAGCGCAACTCCCGGCAAGAACACACAGGTGGCAAAAAACAGTCATTAATGCCACCACCGCGAAGTGTGCCATCTGGGGAATTTAGTTACGTTGTAGGTCCCCTTGTAAAGTAAGACATTTAATTTTCGACTGGAAATTGCTTATAATATTGGTGCCTCTCATAAAGTGGTTCTTAAAAGGGCAATTTTACTTCCCATAAAACATTTGGCACTGTCTGGTGACATTGTTGATTAACAGGTGCTACCTATCAAATGGGTGGAGGCCACAGATACTGTGATATATCTTACAAAGTACCAGAAAGCCTTAAAACAAAAAATATTCAGTACAAAGTGTGGGTCATGCTGAGGTGGAGAGCACTGCTCCAAGGCACTTCAACCCAACCTAACACAGGCACAAATGACAGTTGTCCTTCTCTATCATCATTTAGGATACAAACTACAATGCCTGTTGGGGAACAAATTCAGTAGTACATTTCTGTGTTGGTGACGTTTATGAATACTCCATATATTTCTGGCTATGTAATTTGGTCAAGACAAAAAGAAGTAGCAAGAGTAAGGATAGCAGATGAAGATTCTTAGAAATATTACTGCTGAAAGGGACTTCCTAGTATAGGATTTCTAACTTCTATCCCCTATAAGAAGTCTGGGTGTGCCATGACTAGAGGTTTCCAGGTGAAATGACCTGGTGAAGTACAGACTTGAACTGACTGAGATATGTCTGGATCCTGGAGGACCATCCCAGAGACTTCAAATGCCCACAGGCACTGTGGTTATCCAGGAGGAGACTATAGTAAAATAGTCTCTTTGGTTAGCTTCTGTAACATCTGTTACGATTGCTTTAGACTAATGATCTAGCACAGCCAGCATGTTTGTAAGTAAAGAAGTCTGGTGCAAAAGCTGAGTTCTTGGCCCAGGATTATTCACAAAGTGGGACAAAGCACAGACCATAACAAACACTGCTTCACCCGGTCTATTCTTCCACCATGTGCAATGTGTCTCTTTACAAGGGTGTTTTCAGAATGATGATGTCATTACATTATAGTGCCACAGTATATAGCGCTAGAACATAGCATTTCAAAAATCCATTATCATGTTCAATCCTCACAACACCCTTGGGGTTACTTTCTCCTCTACTCCACTGCTCATACTTCTTCCTCCTCTTCCTCATCTCCCCCTATCATCTTCCCTATCATCATCACTACCACCATACCCTGAATATAAACACAAAAACTAGAATCTACCAGGAGGCCAGGGCCTGTGTCACCGCAATGTTGAAAACCATCTGTGGCACACTGGAGCCCCTCCATGTCTGTTGAATGACCTGATGCCTCATTTACAGCTAAGTGGATAAGCAGGATGGAGAAATTCATCTCAGAGGAGAAGCACACACTTTGAAAATGCCTACTGTACTCAAGGCCCAATGCTATTTATTTTTTTCATATATTGTTTCATTGAGTTTGTGAGAAATTGTAGCAACATCAAACAATAAAACAGTCCCCCAAAAAGCAAAACTAAGATGTTCTTCAGAAAAGTGTCTGACAGAAACTTAGGCTAAATGAAGCACAATTGCAGTAATCTTTTTCTTCTTGCTTTCTGCACTCTAACTCAGGGACATGCAGATATAGGCTGGGCTTACTTTGTACTTCAGCATATGGACTCATATTTATTTGGTATGCAAAAGGCCAGTGATTTTACTGGGTAAAATTTCTCTGTGGAGCTACAAGAAGTGGCACAATGATGAACAATGAACTTTTCTTAAATAACCAGCCAAACTAGCCACAATTTAACACTGGAGCAGTTACACTTCAACTCCATTTTTATTTCTTATGATCATGGAGTCCAGTCAACTTGATGACTAGCTTCTAATTCTCAAAAACAAAACCAGAAAGAACTCACTGGAAAAAACAAATGAAAAAGATTATCTCTAATAATTATTTTTCAAACTTACTTCATTACCTGGTAGATTCACTGACTGGGGATCCTTATCACTTCTCTACTAGTATAGAGTCTGGCAACAGTAAAAATGGGCTTAGAATTACCACAGAGAATTATTTTACAGAAGAACTCCTTATTGGTGAAGAATTAGCCTCAGAGTATCTTACCAATTTTAAGACAAACTTAAAAGGGCATTAAACTGAAAATAGGTAAAATTAGCATCTGCTTAGCCCACTTCTAGATCTAGAATTATTGCTTTCAATATCTAGCCATTGTCACATGTTTACAAAGATCTTAAGTGATCTTGAAGCGCACTTCAAGCCAGGCTGAAATAGTCCCATGATTCTATCAGTTCATTGACAAGGTCATTTGTCCATCATTTATTCACATACTGTTGTACACCAGCTCTACAGGAAACACCAGACTCACTGCTGTAAAGGATGAAGGATACAGACTCTGTTCTTAAAGGTCAGGTGCTGGGCAGGAGGATTAGATACACAGTAAGAAAGATCAATACATGTGCAAGAAAATGGAGTAACAAGCAATATTTGTAAAAATAAGTATTTGGAGAAAACATAAATGTTCATCAAAAGAGAAAATGCTAAAATAATATGAAGTATTCACAATATGGAATAGCATAGTAGCAATAGCTAGATCAAAAAATAGCTCCAATACCCAGACTTTAAATGAATAAAGGAAGTTACTGAACAAGTCTGACCACCCAAATATAATATATTTATGGACGTGTAACATATAGAGATGCTTGGGGGAAAGGCCTGGAACAAAGTAAAGGAAGTGAGAACAGTAGTTCCCATTGGGCAAAAGCATTGGAACTAAGGAGATGCTTATAGAAACTGTACTTTTACCTGAAATATTCAGGATTAATGTATTATCTATTCAATGTATTTATATAGGAGATATAAATACAGACACATATTAATATAATGACACTACTGTGAGGAACACATGAGAAGTACAGAATTTTGGAGTAAAATGGTTTCTTCTCATTTCTTCTCATGTTAGTCATGCAACGTTTGGCATAGAAGAAGTCAACCTTGTCAATTATAACAGAAGGACACAAAGTGAGAGGGAAAAAAATCTAACTATAAAGACGCCAAATACACAAAAGTAACAAAAAGTCGTTGTCTAGGGAGGGTGGGATGAACAGGTGGGGCACAGATGATTGTTAGGATGAGGCAACTATCGTGATCAATACTGTAATGGAGCCTACGTGATGACATGAATTTCACAAAACTCTTAGAATCTTAATGTCACCTAAGGACTTTTGTTAGTTAGCAGTATCAGTTCGTCAATTATAACAAGTACACTGTCCTAATGCAAGATGGTACTAATAGGGTAAAGTGCAAGGATGAGGGGGGAAGGAGGGAAGGAACTCTCTGTATTTTGTTCTTGTCTTCTGCCCTCTTCAACTGGGAGTATGCAGACATAGGCTGAACCTACTTTGTACTTCACTATATGACTCATATTTATTTGATTTTATGCGAAAGCCTAAAAGGGCTCTAAGAAATAAAGTCTATTTTAACTTCTAAAAAATGTGATAAGGGAAGAATGAGTAAAAGATAAGAAAAACAATAAATAAAAGAATAGTTGATGTTTTTGGTGAAAGACTGAGCCAGTAGCATACATGACATGTGTCAATACAGAGAGAGCTCTGTCCGGACTAGTACACTAGAGTAGTCAGTGTTGTTGCTATTGTTGCATTCGTCCATCCACCTATCTATCAATCTATCTTTGTTCTGTTTATAACTTTTCATTTATACATCCTAAAGAAGTAGGAGGTATGGCTGGGTGAGGTGGCTCACGCCTGTGATTCTAGTACTCTGGGAGGCTGAGGCAGGATTGCTTGAGACCAAGAGTTTGAGACTAGTCAGAGCAAAAGCAAGACCTCATCTGTACAAAAAATTAAAAAAAAATACCTGTGCATGGTGATACACACCTGTAGTCCCAGCTCCTCAGGAAGCTGAGGAGTGGGAGGACTGGAGCCTAGGAATTTGAAGTTGCAGTGAGCTGTGATGATGTCACTATACTTTAGGCAAGGTGACAGAGTGAGACTGTCTCAAAAAAAAAAAAAAAGGTAAGATGATACCAAGAAGTCAACTGTAGAAAAATATTCTAAGGAGAGAGAACAGCTAGTTCAATGGCACAGATGTAGGAGAAAAGCCTTGGTGGGGACTGGCTGGGCATGTAGAGTTGCTGTTGTACAGACACATGTCAAACACCCTATAGAACAAACTGGAATTAGGCTTGAAGTGCCTTGAATGCCTTGCCAAGGAGTTTTGATATAAGTTTTTTGTTAGTGTGACCTTCTCCTTTCTGTGCTTTAGGGAGACGGATGGGATGGGAAGGGATTCAAGAAAGGCCAGTGAAGGAAGCGTGGGTATATAACAAGAGTCATGGTTGAGGTATTGAAATAAGTCGTTACAAAAACTGGTGGCACCTGCCTTAACTGTTTTCAACACCAATTTCCTCTCAGTAGCAACAAATATAAATTTGATATCCTTAACAGGTTTATTATTGACATTTGTTGAGAAAATATACACTAACTTGCCTGGCACAGGACCTCCCACGTGATATGTGCTCGAGAAATTTAAGAATTTTTGTTACACTGCTTAACACAGTTATTGTTGGATCAGAAACCTAAAAATAGGTGGAGGATAATAGATGAGGATTATCTATTATCTATTTAAGAAAATTAGCAGGACAATAGGGAGAGAGTCAGTATGCCAAGTGACTCATTTTGAGTTCCTGGAAGAACAGTGACATTGATGGCCAACATAGGAAGCAAAGGGAGGCAAGCAGTTTGGGCAAAGAAGAATTCGACCACAGACATAAGATAAGGGCTTCAATATATTTGTACAAAATCCAGTGGAATTACAGAGCAGTAAACAGTGGGAGAAAAAAAGACTTTGGAACTTAGGAACAGGAAGTTGTATGTGAAACTGAGACGATTGAAACGGATCCCCATAGGAAATAGGGTAGGAGAGGCGCACGGACAACAAACAAGACGATGCCTATGACGACAGCAGAAGGCTGTGGAAGAACAAAGGAGAAATCACTCAAGACCTAGAGCCAGTGGGAGCAGGAGAATAGAAGGAGGTCTGTGAAGGCTCTGCAGGTTGTGTCTGAGTGCAGTAAGCCTGCATATGCTTCAGCTCATACACAGCCTCCACGCACCGGCCTAAAGGGTAACACAGGCAACTTCTGACAAATAAAGTGCAATCAGGATGCCTAATTTTCTGAATGACAATGTTCTAACTACTCCTTAAGTTTTAGGATTTCCTGGTTGTAAGAATGAGAGAAAATGAAAGAAGATTGCAATATTTCTGAGCTACAGTACAAAATCTATTATACACAGTTTGTGTGCATGACTGCACACATATACCCCTGTGGTTTCTAATCAACTGCTCTAAAAATATTTTGCAGTAGAAATTTACTTTGTTTAAATTCCATTATTCTACTACTTTAAAACTTTGTCTTTTGTGAGATATCTTTAAAAGGATATTAATCCCCAGAGTCAACACATTAGTTAGGAAATATTTTATTTTATATACAGGAGTTACTTCATAGTAGCAATAAAGTTTATATTGCAATATGCTATATTGGAGAGCTTTTGAAGAGTTATAAGAAGATTGGGATGAAATGCTGGGATAAATAAAATGATATTGAAAAGTGAATATTTCTATATTTTGATAATTTCTCCCTCTCTTACCATTAAGATGATCTTTTCCCATTCAGAAGATTCATGATAATTCCTTTTGTTCACATTGTTCTTTCAATTACTAAACCAATGGACAATTACTTAAAATGGTTTTTTACTAGTTGTTTTTAAACAATCACTTCTACATTAATTTTGTTCACTGGCATCTACCACTATTTTACTCAATATGTAATAGTTTACCACAGTAAAGGAAGGACTAAATTGAATTATAGACATGTGAAACCCATCCTGCTATTATTCAATTATCAGATTTTTCCTTATTCCAGTAATTAGAAAAGTGACCTTGTTTAGGGAAAGGCTGAGGTTTACCAAGGCTTAAATATTAGTTTCTAGGAACTATAAAGTTAAGTGATCCACTTTTTTCCCTTCAAAAAATTTCATTGTTTCTTCATTAGACTCTAATTGTGTCATACGGTTTTATTCAGTGACTAATTCATGCCATTTTCCAGAACAAATCTCCTACAGTGCTGAGAATAAAAGCCTAATTTAGAATACGAAAACAATGAATGTGGTGGTCAAGGCTAGTGACTTTTACTCAAAAGTCAATGCCAGCTAATTACAAAACCTGGAAAATTGCACAAGGGATCAATGGCAACTTATTCTGTCCGTGTTAGTGCCATTAATATCCCAAATGACCACTAGTATGACTGTCATTCTCTTCAGATTACAGACGTCAGCAAAGAAATGAAAGTAATAATGACCTAAAGTGCTTACCAAAGTGCCAGGCACAAAATAAGTTAAATATTCAATACATGCTAGCTAATGATAATGTGAATACTCTACTACCAACTTGGTAAGCACCCTGGCCAAAAGTTCAGAAAACACACAATATAAAAAGGATTCTGACAAGTAATTTATCTGATATATAAACATCTAGGTACATCAAAGAAAACTTCTCTGCTCAGTCTCCAGAAAATGATTCATGCCTAAGAATCATTTATTGAATAAGAGCATGGATTAAGTGTTCCTTCTTTTTCTTTTTCTTTATTTCAAATTAATATGAGAGTATGAATGTTTAGATTACTTAGTTCTCACTTCCAGGGTAAAGTTCCAGTTGTAACAAAGCCTCTCACCCAGGGGGCGTGTCATATGCCCTCACAAGGTGCTCCATTGGTGAGACCCCGCCATGTGCCCTCCCTCCTTCTGCCAATCATGTTCCTCCTCCCTCCTCCCCCTGCCCCCATATTAGACTATATGCGTTTCATTGTTCATATGAGCATGTAATTATTTACATATTGGTTTCATATCAGTGTTGACTACACTGGATATTTATTTCTTCATTTTTGTGATACTTTACTAGGAACAATGTGTTTCAGCTCCTTCCAGGTAAATGTAAAAGATGTAAAGTCGCCATCTTTTTTAATGGCTGAATAGTATTCCATGGCATACATTTACCACAGCTTGTTGCCAGATTTCAGGTTATACTACAAGCCTATAGTGATCAAAGCAGCATGATACTGGCACAAAAAATAGACATATAGATCTATGGAATAGAATAGAGAATCTAGAGATGAACCCAGCCACATATTGTCATTTGATCTTTCACAAGCCTAACAAAAACATGCACTGGGAAAAGGAATCCTTATTTAACAAATGGTACTGGGAGAACTGGTTATCTACATATAGAAGACTGAAATTGGACCCACACATCTCACCTTGATGAAATTGATTCTCTCTGGATAAGTGCTTTTTCAAACATGAAACTAGTTAAACTAGCCAAAGAAAAAACATGGGGAATGATTCTGCAGGAACTGTCCCTTTCGGGATCCTTTGAGGAATGACTGTGCTATGGCACTTTAATTCTGGTAAGTCCAAACAATGCAGATCAAACAAAATCTGCTCCTTACCAGCGTCACAGCCTGACAAATTTCAGGGAAGCTCCTTAAGAGTTAAAATTGTAATTATTAAATAAAAACCAAGAGAAATGCAAAATGGTGGCTTGCTTTCTCTCTCTTTCCTGACACAGACTAAAAGTGTCTTTTCCTCAAGCCAAATGCAGAGGAAGATTAAGTGTGGTATTTATAGGGTAAAATCCTAAACTTCTGTATTAAATACCTCTAGAATATTAAATGTTACTTAAACTTAATAAATTTGTCCAATTTGTATAGTTTGCATGTATACATCTTTTGGCAACACCAGAATTAAGGGGAAAAAGGATTCTCTAAATTGCATCCAAATGTTTCTAAACATCATGTTCTCTTTTTTCCCTTCACTAGAATTGTACTGGCTACTTAAACTTTTATCCTTCTCTCTATGTAACTATTTTAAATTTCTGTTTCCCAAGCATCATTAAAAGTGAGTTTCCACAATATCCTGAGGGAAATTTTGTTCTAATTGAATTTTAAAAATATTATGTGTGTGTATGCTGACTAGGACTTTTAGTTAACGTCTCTGCCTGTTAGGTAATTTTACTTGAAGTTTGAAATAATTTGTTATTATACATTGTTTAAATGATCCCATGACAACATTATAGCCTTTAATATGTCTTGCTGTGATTATTTATTCATGCATAATGTTTACCGCGAAGTCATTAATGTACGAGCACTAACTCAGCGTTAAACTGTAGACCCAGTTCGGCTGCTGCCGATCACCTCCATTTGAACATGACTTTTTGAAATTTCTACTAATTCAGCATTATGGGAGCAAAACCAATGAAAGACTATTTCCTCGATTATACACAAAATGTTAAATTTAATTGGAGTTTATAGGCCTTTGGTCTTGATATGCACATATATTATTAACCTGCCTACATGAAACTTTTTAGACACTGAGGCGGTAATTTTCTAGTCTCTTTAATAGCAGAACCACAGAACCATGCCCTCTCCCTTTTTATTTTAATATAAAATGTTATGCTGAGCTTTTTAAATTGATAAATAAAACTTAGTATCTTCTTGGTGTGATGACATTGTGAAATTGCTAAATCAGACTAGTGGATATGTGTCCCCACATTCATGCTCAACAAATTTTTAACAAAGACAATGAGAACACACAAAGGAGAGTCTCTTTATAGAACATTCTTGGAAAAACTGGATATCTACATGCAGAAGAATGAAATTAGATTCTTATTTCATAACATATAAAAAGGCAACTGAAAATGAATTCAAGGCTTAAACATAAGACCTGAAACTATAAAACTACTAGACCAAAACATAGGTAAAAAATCTTCTTGACATTATCTAGCAATAATTTTTTGGATATGATCCCCAAAACACAGCCAACAAAAACAAAAATAGACAAACGGGATTCCATCAAACTGAGAATCTTCTGTATAGCAAATCAACACTGTGAAGAGACAACCCACAGAATGGGAGAAAATATTTGTAAAGCAGATATCTGACAAAAAGTTAATGTCAATAATATATGAAGAGTCCAAAAAATCAATAGCAAGAAAACCAATAACCCAATTAAAAAATTAAACAGATTTTAAAACATAGAACAGGTAAAACTGGTGCTCTCTTTGGCTGAAGTGCCCTGGTGCCATTGCTCTTGATCTTTACATGGGACACCCTATGTTACCTTTTGTGGAACCCAGGGCTCCATAGAAAACCACTCAAACAACTTATTTTCTTTGATTATATATGCAGTAGGGGATTACTGAATGGTAAGGTAGTTCTATTTTTAATGTTTTGAGGAACATCCATACTGTTTTCCATGATGCAAATCTACATTCCCATCAACAGTAGCCAAGAGTTCCATTTTCTCTGCATCCTTGCCAGCATTTGTTACTTTCTTTTTTTTTCGCCAGGGCTCGGTTTGACCCCACCACCTCCGGCATATGGGGTCAGTGCCCTACCTTTTTCGAGCCACAGGCGCCGCCCCTATTTGTTACTTTCTGATAATAGCCATTCAGATTGGGGTGAGATATCTTATAGTTGTTTTCATTTATATTTTCCTGATGATTAGTGAGGTTGAATATTCTTCATGTGCCTTTTGAGAAATGTCTATTCAGATCTTTTACTCATTTTTGAATCTGGATTATTTACTTTTTGGTTGTTGAGTTGCTTGAGTTCTAGATATTGTGGATATTAGCCCCTCATTGGCTATCAAGAGATATTACAAGAGCTAAGAGATGAAATCAACTTAAGTGTCCATCAACAGATGAATGGATTTTAAAAATGTGGTATATATAAACAATGGAACTAATTCTATTAAGCTATAAAAGATAGAATCCTATTATGTTTGGCAACATGGATGAAATTGGAGGGCATTATGTTAAGTGACATGACCCAGGCACAGAAGGACAAGAGACCACATGAACGCACACATACGTGCAAATAAAGAAGTTGATCTCAGGGTGGTGCCAGTGACTCAAAGGAGTAGGGCACCAGTCCAATATACTGGACGTGGCAGGTTCAAACCTGGCCCTGGCAAAAAACTGCAAAGGAAAAAAAAGAAGTCAATCTCATAGAAGTAGAGAGTAGAATAGTGGTTATCAGAGTTTAGGGAAGGTGAGGGATATGTGGGAATAGGGAAATTGTCATCAATGCATACATAGTTATAGTTAAATAGTAGTAGTAATTTCAGGCAATTTATTGTACAGTATGGTGACTATTTTGAATGTTCTCATCACAAAGAAATACATGTATGAGATGATGTGTATGTTAAATATCCTGATTTAATTTTTATACAATGTCTACATACTTATATACATAGAATGTATACACACATCACACCATACCCCATAAATATGTACAATTATTATGTGTCATTTAAAAGCAAAAGAGAAAAAAAGAACATATGTTTTTCTAGTTTTTAACATGGCAGTTAACTACTTAGTCGTATAAAATGTTGGAGAGGCTCTTATGCAATATTTGTTGTGTTCAATAAATATATTCAGAAAAGAAGTACAGGAGAAAACTCCCAAGTACTCTTTAACAATCTTTATTAAAAATGACGATAAAAGTGGGTTCCTCCAAGAGTTCATTTATAAGGGCTTCTGTTTCAGAATACAATTGCATTTACAGGAGGTTACAAGTAATCATGCAAAATATAAATTATGTCTATATGATACTGATTTTAATTAATTCAGCTGATCATTCAAATACCTCTTCATTGTAGATCTGTGTCTCCTTTGAAAGTTTTTGAAAATTGAATTATCATGCATTTTTATGTTTCCTGGTATCTTTCTGCCTTTAAAAAATATGCTATTAGTCTTGAAGAAGGAAAGGCAGAAATATACATTATTTTGTGATTGGTTTTAATGTTGATCCGAATTTCAGGCTACCTCTCTCTTCCTCTCTCTCCCCTTCCCTGTCTCTTTGCCCTCCTCCCTACACTCCTTGCTTTAGAAGAAGCATTAAGATTTGGGAGAAGGTAATTAACTACTCTTTTCCAAGAGTTCCCTCTACATATCTGAAATAAAACATATTCATCCCAAACCTCCCCCACTTCTATACATGTAGTATGCTATGTGTCTCTGGAACTTTACAAGTAATTCAATTTAAGATTCTAAAATTTTACATGGAAGCTTTTATTACATGTGTGAATCTTTCTTTTTCCTATAGAGATACAACTTTTATAATTTTTTACCCTTCTATTTCAAACTAACAAAGATAAATTCTTTCTTAACATAATATCCTAGATTTCAGTCAATGATTCTAAAACTTATATTGTCTGAATTTCAGATGAATTTGTATGTTTTAAAGAGTTTTTTTTTGTTTAATATTTTTTACTAAAATATGCTTATTTTTATTGAATTTCATGGAAATATTGGCAAAAATCAAATGACTTTTATTTCATAAATTTATTTTTGAGATCTCTTATCTTTTTCCATTGATTTGTGTCTGTCCTTTTAGCAATGCCATAGTCATAACTGTTATAGCTTTATATGAAGTTCTGAAATTGACTATTATAGCACATATCGAATGAAGGCCCATAAACTCTGATTTGAGTTACAATAATCCTACGTGTAACTGAGAAAATAAGTTAGACTAGCTTTTGCTTAGGTGGTTTGCAAAAGTCTCTTGGCTATTTTTACATGTTTTGTCTTTCTATAAAATTGGCTTGTAAATTCTATCAATGACAACGAAATAGCCTGCTAATCAGAATTGTACTGACATTCTGGATCAGATGACATGACATGACATTTAATGTCATCAAGTCCTCTAGTCCATGAACATGGTATATTTCCAAATTATTTAGGCTTTTAATATTTGCTTTATTAGCATATTGTGCTTTAGCCATACAAATACTGCACACATTTTGTTAGATGCCTACATAATTATTTCATGTTTTGGTGTTCTTGAAAAAATATTGATTTTTCCAGTTTGTATTTCAGTAGATTCTTGCTAGTATACAGAAATATTATTGACATTTGTATGCTGATTTGTTACCCACAATCTTGCTAATCAAACTAATGAGTTTTCAATAGTTGTTGGGGCTACATTAATACATCTTTGAGATGTGTGGCAGACAATCGTATCATCTGTAAATAGAGACAATTTTTATTTCTTCTTTTCCAAACTGTAGGGATACATTTTATTTGTTTATTTTGTCATAGCTAGAATGCAAATAATATTTTTGCCATGAGTCCCGAGGGCACAGGCCTAGGGACTGGGGCCATGTTCTCTTCCTTGGTGCCAGACAGGCTGCTGCCACAGCCAAAACAAATGCAGGAGTCCATGTTGTTTTAAACATGGCAGTCTAGTCCCTGTCAGCAGGACATTTGGGCAGGAAATTTCCCTTAGAGCTATGAGCATGGCAAATATCTGGTACAGGAGCTTTATATAATTTCATCCTCAAAAAAGCTAAAAAAGAAAGCGTTTTGAATAGGAGTGATGAGATAAGACAGCTTTGCCTTCTGTCTGAACTTAGCAGGAAAAAATTCAGTCTTTCACCACTATATATGATGTTAGCTTAGATTTTTTGACATGATAATTTGATACAGATAAATTGGTAAAATTTTCTTCTATTCTTAGTTTGCTCAGTTTTTACTATGAATGCATATTGAACTTTTTAAAATGCTCTTTTTGGTATTTAATGGTATTGTTATTTTTATGTTTGCTAATATAATTAATTACATTTATTTATTTATTTATTTATTTATATTGTTGAGTCAGGTTTACATTCCTAGAATAAAACCCACTTTTTCATTTTACATATTGCTTGATTTGATTTATTAATAATTTGTAACAGTTTTTGTAGTTATAGTCATGAGGGATGGTGGTCTATAGTTTTTGATAATAATGATATTTCTGCTTATTTTGGGTATTCATAAAAAATGCTAGCCACATGAAAATTAATTAGGATGTTTTTCCTTCCTCTATTGTTTGAAAGAGATTGATTTTATTTGATGTTATTGTCGCTAAAATGGTAGAATTCATGATTAAAAACATCTAGGCCTTGAGATTCCTTTATTGGAGGTTTATAATAAAGAACTTCATTTCAATCATTTATAAAGGACTATTCACATAATCTATTCTTCTTGAGCAAAATTTTTTAGGTTTTTTATTTCAAAATATTATGGGAGTACACGTTTTTCTTACATGAATACCTTGTATAAAGCTTAATTTGAGGCTTTTAGTGTGCCCGTCACCAGAATAGTATTCACTGTCTGCAGAAGATAAGGTTTTGCCCGTCTCCCTGTCTGTCCCTCTCCCCTTCTTGTTTCTCAATGTCCTTTATATTTCTTTGTGACTACATGTGCCCTTCATTTAGTTACCAATTATTATAGAGCACGTGTTTGTTTTTATTCCTTGGATGTTTCACTTGGAACAGTGGCCTCCATTCCACCCAAGTTGCTACAAAGAAACCCATCATTTCATTCTTTTTTGTAGCTGAGTAGTACTCTATGGTATATCACATATACCACATTTTCTTTATTCACTCATGAATTCCACTGATTCCACAACTTTGTAAGCATGAACTTTGCTGAGGCAAACATTCAAATGAAGCTGTCTTTTGGATGAAGTGATTTCTTTTTTTTTTTTTTTCCTTTGAGTAAGTACCCAGAAGCGGGACTGCTGGATTGATGGTAAATCTACATTTATTTCTTTGAGGAATCTCCATCCTGTTTTCCAAAGAGCTTGTTCTAACCTGAAGTTCCACCAACAGTGCACATATATTTTAGATTATGGTTTTTGTTGAATTACTCCATTTACCATTATAAAATGGCCATCTCTGCCTTTTCTCTTGACTATCGTTAATTTAAAGTGTATTTTGTGTGATAAGAGAATGAATATGCCTGCTTGCTTTGGTTTCCATTTGCATAAAGTATTTGTTTCCATCCTTTTACCTGAGTCTGTGCAAGTTTTTGTAAGTTAGATGTGTTTTTTTGAAACAGGATATATATGAAGTGTGTTTCTTCTTCCCTTCAGCCAATCTATGTCTTCTAAAGTGGGATATTTAGGCCGTTCATGTTCAATATTAATATTGATATGTGGGATATTGTTCTGTTTATCATGTTGAAAGATGCTTTGTTTTGTTTTCACCCCTGTTATTGTTTTTATCAGAGCTGTGAGATTTAACTTTCAGGTGTTTTTACCCTGGTGGGTATCTATTTTACTGTTCCATGTATAATGCAGTTTTGAATATTTCCTGTAGGACAGGTGTAATAGTGACAAATTCCCTTAGTGTTTGCTTGTCTGGAAATGTTTTTATTCTCCACTGATTATCAAATTGCAAATTTCTTGGCTGGAAGTTGTTCTGCTTATCAAGACTAATGATGAGGCCTCAATCTCCTCTGGCTTGTCAGGTGTCTGCTAAGAAGTCTGCTGTTAGTCTGATGGATTTTGCTTTGAGGGTTAGTTGTTGCTTTTGTCTTGCAGTTTGTAGAATTACCTCTTTCATTTTGACTCTGGCCAGAGTGATGAGTACGTGCCATGGAAATGTCCTATTTGCTATAAATCTTCCTGATGTTCAATGACCATCTTATATCTGGACACCTAAAAATTTGGTAACACCAGGGAAGTTTTCCTCAATCATTCCTTTGAATGGGTTTTCCACACTTTTTTCTTTTCCTAATTTCAGGGATGCCCGTAATTTTAATATTGGTCTTCTTTGCATACTTATGTACTTATGACTGATTTTTTTATGTTTTTTTCTCCATCTTTGACTGTGTTTGTTTGAAAGCCTGTTTTCTCTGAGAGTCTTTCTTCTGATTGCTATAGCCTCTTGAGGCTTTGTGCTATATTTTGAAATTCTGTAAATAACTTCCTCATTTCTCTAAGTTCTATTGTGTCTTTCTTGTGTTGCCTATTTCTTTAATTTTTTGTTTGTTTTCAACTTTCTCTTCAATTCCATTCATCTTGTTTGCCATCCATATTCTCAATTCCATTTTTGACATTTCAACAATTTCCCTTTTGTTGTGGTCCATTGCTGTACATCTACTATGATCTTTTGGAGGTATTAAAATGGCTTGTTTTTTCATGTTGCTAGAGTTCTGATTCTGGTTCTTTCCCTTGTAATGCATATGTTCTCCTCTGTTGGGAACTCTTCTCCTTCGTGCAAAGAAGATGTCCCCAGATGTACTACTCTGGAAAATGCACCCAGCCCTAAATGGGTGGATGTAATGTGAGCATTTAGCACTGTTGCTCTCCTGTGTCTTATCTTTCCTCTGGGGTTACCACTAGCCATTTCTGCAGAATGAGAGAATGCCCCACTCTGTTCTGTCCATTGGCAGCAGCATTTGTCAACTTGCACCAGCTTTAATGCAGCCCTGCCCACACCCATGGGTGGTAGTGATTATCTGCCTATAGTGGCTTGAGAACATCTTTGCTCAGATTCATGAGTGGTGGCATTTGTTGTCCCTTGTGGCTTTCCTGGAGACCCTCTCATGCCCTTTGGCAGCAGCAATTTATGGCCTACACCAGTTTGAGGCCTGCCCACTCAGATTCACAGATGGTAGCATTTGTCATCTATGTGCTGGCTTGAATGCAGCTCCCCACGTGTCCATGGGGGTGGTGATTGTCAGCCCACTCTAGCTTGAGAGCTTCTTCCTTTGTATTCTCTGGCCACCACAGTTATTGGCCAGCACCCGCTTGAGCCCGATCCCACCCATGTCAATAGGCTATAGTGATGATCAGTCCACTCAGGTCCCCCAGCTACAGTGGGAGTGTTTAGCACCAGCCATGGGACTCACAAAAGTGTACAGAATCCCCACTCTCACCCCTACCTCAGACTGGCAGGAATTGTGGAGAGGCAGCAGCAATGAATCTGACCCCTGGGAAGAGGCTGCGCTCAGGGTCTAGGGTTTTAAAATGGCCCCAAGCGTAGTGCTAAGGATTTGCAAGCCAGTGGAGCACTGCTGCACCCTATCTCCAGAGCAATGTCTGCACAGTCTCCAGATAGCTTCTGATGTCACATCTGCAGCCTCTGTGTGGAGAATCCCTCTCAGAAGTCGAGTCATAGAGCAATGATCGGGGGGAGTGTGGAGCCCTGAGATTCCCACTCTGTACCTTCCCCACACGTGTACTCATCCTCCCTGTATACCTCCAAACTTCAAAGCAGGTTGCCTTTCTTCCTTCTCCTTCACTGTTACATGTGCTTCCCGCCACTTCTCTTGATTCACGATCTTGTCTCTTATGGAGTCAGTTGGGTGCTCTTGCAATTGACTTAAAGACATGAATTTAATGTTAATTTACTTTTTAAGCACGGAGTGATGCTCCTTCCAATTGTCTATCTCCATGGCAGAAAACCTTGTAATTAAATTCTTTTTCTAACATAAAGAATAAACCCCTTGCTGCCTACCTCTATAATTTAATTGGCTATTGATAATTTTTTTCAAGAAAAGCCACATGATTCTCAATATTATGAAGATGTGAGATAGCTGTTTGAATACCTGAAATTTTTATATTTGTATATAATTTTTACAAAATAAAATGAAATTATCATCCCAAAGTATACAAAAAGAGCAAGATGCATAAATTATATACCTCACTAATAATTAAAACTAATCTATAACTTGTTGTCTTTTTTAAATTGCATAACAAAATTTTTTTAAACAGATGAAAGAATCGAATAAATGAACACAGCTGATAGTAAAATATAGTTGCTGAATCATAATGAAATAAGGCTGAACCTAAATAGAAAACAGAACAAAGATTTGCCTGTTTTCATCTACCATATGACATGTGGGAGCAGCAACCCTCATGGTGAATCTCATGTCACAGTTAACAACAGTGACCCACAAAACTTGGCTTCATATTTTAGACATTTAACTCTGAGGCACTTTAACACGGATATTAGAGGAGAACAGATTTTTGGAATCAGACAGATTGGGCTCCAGTTACTACTTTCAACGCCATCGCTAAACCAAAGGTGACTTCAAGGATACTGAGAGTTAGACTTTGCAAGAAAATTGACTTATATTAAAATGTTTCATTATCATTTCTAGTTAGCATGGAAATTAACAGCTTAATTAGCTCAAACTGCTAATGTATACCCAGAGCAAAGAAACAACCACTGTGATCATGTGCTTGCAATTAATTTTGGTTAAATTTGGAAGTCTAACATCCTTCTTTGGCATGACATTCCTGTTTAGTGAGAAAAAAAAAAAGCATTGACTTCGTGAGCCAGACGCAAGTGGGTTCTAATCCCAGCCAGGCACTTATTAAAAGAGCAAACTTTTATAAACCATGGAATTAATATGACCTACAGTTTCTGCACCTACAGAATGAGAATCCCAAATAGCTTACTCTCAGGTCTATCATAAATAATGCATAGAAAATTTCAATTACTTCTCTCTTTATCATCACCGTCTTTACTTTTAATATCTTAAACCTTGGGAATATAAGATGAGGATCCAATGCCAAATCAACTTATAAATGTTTTTATCTACCAATAAGAAATATTAGTACTCAGTAAGGATTTCTGAGTACACTTTAAACCCCATGATTAAGAGTGAGAATACTCAAGATAAAAAGCTTTATAACTGTAATAACACAAGAGTGCCCTGAGGCTTTTGTAAAGTGACTTTTAATCTCAATTTTATTAACAATTTTAGTTTTCCAAAATAATGAAATAAATAGTAATAAATTTCATTTCAGGTGCATGGATGTTGCCATTATCAAATATGAAATTAACAATTACATAGCAGACTAAATATGATATGATATTCCATATTTAAGTATTAGTTCCTTACACTATTTGAGATATTTGATAATTTCGGTGGTTATCTACGACAGAGCCTCAAGCTGTCCCACTGGGTAAAGTGCCATGGCATCACAACTCACAGCAACCTCCAACTCCTGGGCTCAAGTGAGTCTCTTGCCTCCACCTCCCTGGTAGCTGGGACCACAGGCACCCGCCACAATGCCTGGCTATTTTTTGGTTGCATTCATCATTATTTGGTGGGCCCAGGCTGGATTTGAACCCACCACCTGTGGCTGGCGCCTTAGCCACTTGAGCCACAGGTGCCGAGCCTACTTCTCGCTTTCTGATTTGCTCTTATAGTGTCCCTATGTAAAGCTTAAAGATTTTTTTTTTAAAGACTAAATAGTGCATTTCTATAGTAAATGCTATAAAACAACTTACCTAGAGATTTAAATTTGCTCTAAGTTTAAAAGTGAATACCATATAAACCAACTACCATAAACGACAGAATGAAGTAAGGAATATTTATGCAAAAGACATTCTATCTGAATTGGCATGTTACTTTTTGCCATGATGCTTTCTAATATATGATGCCATCTGACTACAAAGATTTTTTTTAGAAAACTGTTGATGACAAAGAAAAAAAGACTCTCTAAATTGTTTTAAATTCTTTGTTCTCATATGGAAAAAGGTTATCAAATACCAGATATCTATTTAATTACAAATATAGTAATCTATAAAAAAATGCTTAAGATCTATAACAGATCACATACAACCAAAATAAGGTGCCAACAAATATTCCCAGCAGATATCTCCTCACCCTTGGTTTTCAGCATATGCTTGAGCCAAACCAATTTTATATTTTTTGTTCTGTTTTGTCATAATCATAAAATATCTCCATTTCTAAGTTCCATCTGCCACTCGCCACCTGATAGGTTCTTTTTCCCGAGTTCCTACAGTTTAAATGTCAGAGACCTGTGCAATAAATTGGGAAAACTATTCCTGAATGCCATGTGAAGTCACTATCTTTCATAAAATGTCTCGCTCTCCTAACTACCTCTCTTTTGCATACTTGCCTCAGCTCCTCCATGGCTGATGGCACTTTTTCCCCATGCAAGATACTGTAAATTTAGTCAATTGTTAGTCTCTTCACTTTTCAGAGAATGTCTTCTTGAATGATAGGTAGAAACATTTTCCATGTTGTCATTCTAATTTTTGTGATGAAGCATCATAAACTTGTTTCCTAATTTCTCTCAGAAATACCATGATATAACCACAAGGGATGATGGCTTATGAAAAAAATATGTGCTCATTAATTGAAGCCAAACCCACAGTTTTGATTCCAGGTCTACTCATCATACCTTCAGCCAGGAAATCAGTCATTTACAACGCCATGCACGAGCTTGGCCAGAAGCTCCTTTCCCATTGTTACGTATTTAATAACTATCAGAGCAATGGCAAAGTTAGATGTTTTTCAAGTCAACATTTTTCACTGAGGTATGTGTGAATTAATACTTTATAGATATTTGTTTAAACTTTCACATCAGAAAGGATATCTTCTTACACATGGCTGTTCCATATACAAAAAAATCAAGGGAAATATCACAAAGAAGAAAGAATAGAAGGTTAGGTGGAACTTGGAATGATATACTATAATGTTAAACTATTATATATTGGTTTTCCAATTTTTTTCCTTCATTAGCTATTTCTATAGTTTAAAGTATCACTCTGCCTATTGTTTGCTAACCAGCCGAGCACAATCTTTGACATTTCATCTAGACCATTGGCAATCTATTCATCTGGCCTTCCCCCCCTTTATCAATCTAACCATTCACCTTTACTGATTATCATCTTTGCACAGTCCCTGTGCTAATGTTGAGAGAGATTCAGAGATGGTTATAGTAGAATTAACAGCTTTACAATCAAGTTTTGTAAAGGGATCTACTTACTGCGTAAGGTACAGACTTTGAGTTATAAGGCGTAAGGGTACAGGCTTTGAGTTATAAGGATCTAAATTCAAATCCCATTTCTGCTTTCTACAAGCTATAGACCATTTTCACTTTGCTTAACTCCCTCTTGACTAACTTAGTTCTAAAATGGTGGTGATAAAATTTACATTTGAGAGCTGAATGCTTCAATGAGATTACCCACAGCCTGTATGGTGCCTTTATAAATAGTAACTACTTGATAAAGAATAACCACGCAAATAAGTGCTAAGAAGATCATCAAACATTACCGAAAGAAAGAAGCATTCAGGAACATTGGTGGAAAAGCACAGTGACCTAAAAAGAAAGAAAAGAAAGAGGCTTAATTTTTCTGAAAGATCGTGTCCAATACCAGGAAAAATTTGAGGAAAATGAATATTACTGTCCATCGATTCTTGCAAAATCTGAATCTGTGAAAAGGTCTGACTAGGTTGAGTTCTTCCGTTCAACCGATGCCTTCACACCCAGAAGCTGTCACATACAGAAGCCACAGAAGTAGGACATATCTGGAAACATACAGATGGTCACTTGTGCTGTGCCATACACACATATTAATTTACTTTGATAATTGTAATATATTTAATGTTCATTTAGAACAATTTGAGACTCTTCAAATGAAAAACTGTGGTAAGTCTTCTGTTAGTGTTATTGTACATTATGGAGATGAAAAATGTACAATTGTTGTAATTCCTTTACTTTCTAGGTAGCGATAATAATATTCATTTCTGTAGGCTCATCAGACTATATATGAAATAACTAAAAAATAATATAGAAAGAAAAATGGAAAGGGAGTAGAGAGACCAGCTGGCCTGAGATCCTAGAAGGTGGCTCGCCTGGGCCTCCTACTGCAATTCATTCGATTAAAGCTCTATGTTACGATCTATGAGTGTGAGTGAAAATATAGCCTTAAAGTTTATTATACAAAGTTCTTGTGCTGTTGTTCGAAAGTGGAAAATCCAAAACTAAGGAAGCCATTTGGTCCAGGTGGTTTCTATTTGAAATGGAAACTGTATAGAATTGAGAAATTTAGGAATTCAAATTACAGCTGGCCTGAGTCACGGTGGATAAATGACCTCATCACTTTCAGCCTACAAGAGACAAGATAGTGGTTTTGAGAAAAAATATAGGTTTACTGGGCTCATCTCTGGCTCTACTGCTTGTTAGTTGAGGGGCCTAGGACACAGAGTACAGTTTCCTAATAAAACATGAATAAATACAAAATTAATCAATATGATGCCAGAAGCTATAATCCCGACTTCTCAATATCTAAACGCAGTAGAAGTTTCTTTCTTTGTCATGTAACAATCCAGCAGGTGATTCTGCTGGGCGGGCAGCATTCCTACATGTGGCACTCCATGCATCCAGGCTCATTTGATCTGGGGGCTCCACTAACACACGAGATCTCTGTAACCAACCTGTGGGAGAGAAAAGAAAGTGTGATGAAGAAAAATTTTTTAAGTTTTGGCTCAGAAGTGGCACCTGCCCTTTCCACTCTCATTCTGTTAGTGACATATTGTTATGTGGTCACACCCAGAAGCAAGGAATCAGGGAAAGTTAGCCCTAGCCGGCACACTCACTTCCCAGCCACAGTTTTCTATTAATACCATGGACTTGGGCACAGGAATAGTGGCAGATGGTCAGCCATCTTCCAATCCCTGCATTTTATGGGTGATGAGAGAGTCAGGGACCACACTTGAAAAGTACGTAGCTCAACATTTGCTACACTGTCAGCAAGTCATCAATGACAGCTAATAATTAGGGATGCTATCTTCAGGTTTGCCTGTGATTTTCTGTGTTTCTAGCACTAAGGAACATGCTCTCCAGGAATCTCTGTGTTCAAGACAAACTGGAATGATTTTATCCAAGGACTTTCCTGGCTTGAGATAGAAACTCCTTTATTGAGGGAGCCCCCTCAGACAAATTGGGACAGTTGGTCATCCTGCTACTGATGTTATCATGATTATTACCATAGTCTCGAATAAAAGGGGAACACTTTTTATTTAAGTGTGCTTGGCAGATGTATATGTGTTCATGTGTATGTGTGTGTGTATAGTAATAACTGTTTTGTAGGTAACAAAAAAGAAATATAACATGGGAAAACATACTCTGCAACGTTTTCAAACATTTTGAAAATTATTTGTTACAGATGACCCAAGGAGACATTTGAGATGTTTGTGAGAAGGATAACTGTCTTCAAATGCACAAATGGAGCCATGTGCAAGCGTTAGATGTATTTAGACTGTTCCAGAAGGCTGAACGGAGACCTACGGAGAGCAGATATGACAGGTAGATGACAGCTCAATATAAAGATTTTTTAAAATAGTCTGTTCAGAAAGCAGACTAATGCAGCAGTCCCCATGGCAGATTCGAAAAGAAAACACAGGCTATCACTGCACCTCCACCCCCTAAGCCCGCATTATTATTTAACGCGCTTTAAATGTAATATTATTCTGGCCTGTGTGCATGGAATAGTTGGCCTTTTTGAACTGACCCTGTCACAGACAAAATAGACATTTAAGGGACACTTTAGCAATAAATACAGGATGGGCACACATTTCCTTCTTTCATTTCCTGCCCTTTGAAAACTGTATATTTTAATCTCAATTCTCTGTTAGCACCTATATTCTTAATGTCAAATGATGTTGCTCTCTGAAGTACAGCCAATCCCAGAGCTCCCTCCGGCTTAATCCAATCAGTAGGGGGCTCCTCCATCTTTGCTATGCTTACTCAGAATAGAATTACACGCTTAGGCTGAAAAACGAACACCAGCCAGAGCCCTTAGAAATAGTGATTTTCTGGTTCTGTAAACTCTACAAAACCTACTATCCCAAAGAGGTGGTTGGAATATCATTTTACAACAGTGTACTCTGAGCTTTTTTTCTAAATATTTGTTTTTCTGCATGCTAACACAGAATATGATACAACTGAAATGGATTTCTCTTGTGACCTTGATAATGCATCAGCTTTCCATAACTAGAACATTGTACTTCTGGGACAGGATCAGTATGCTGATCTAAAGACAGCAGGTATAACAAGAGGGATACTACAGATATTTTTGGTTAAAGTAGACACAACCACAAGATCTGCAAAGAAGAAAATGAATCAAATATCAAAAATGCATCAATCGGTATTCATGTGTAATTGGGATATAAAAGCTCATGCTTTTGAAATGAGACTCTGTCTACACTTGGGCTGCTATAATGAAATGCCACAGCTTGGAGGGCTTAAATAACAGATATTTGTTTTGAACAATTCTGGATGCTGGAAATTCTGAGATCCTGGTGAGGGCCCTTTTCCTGGCTTATAGATGGCTTCCCTGGGTCCTCAAATGACAGAGAGAAAGAGTGCCAACTCTGGCCTGTCTTCCTCTTCTTATAAAAATCCCATCATAGTAACTGCATCCTAATTACAGTACAACCTCCACAATTGACCACCTCCCTACGTTGACCTCCTCCTTATTTTCATAGACCAGACATGCGCCATATGTATGTAATGGTACAGTAGCCTGGTTCTTTATGTTGGTCAGTTCCCTTATGTTGACCAAATTGTTGTAGTCCCTTAGGGGTCAACTCACAAAGGTTCTATTGTATTTTCTAATTATTTTTAAACATAATTATTTTCCAAAAACTCTACCTCCAAATACCATCATAGTGAGGTTTTCAGCTTCAAAATAAAATTTGGGGTGACACAAACATTCAGTCCATAACAGACCCCCTTTTGTGAGCCAATAAAGGATACATCTAACTTATAAAGTGGTGAATTTACATCATTTATTCAATATATACAAATTGTGCATATACTGTGTGAAAGGCAGTGTGTTTTCTTTACAAGGCTCAAACAGAAATCATGCAAGACTCTCTCAGACGTTCTCTACCAGTGGTTCTTTCACTGGGCATGACATCCTCCACATCTAAAAGCTTATGACTCATTATAAAAGTATGTTTTTTCTTCTTGCTATTGTTATCTCATTGCAGTTTTATCTTCCCATCAACACACTTAGTGCATGTGATTTTTGATAGAAGAATGAATAAATGATAGCTGTGTAAAAGATATAACCTCTGAGGGAAAAAGGTAAAGAATTAGCATTCAAATTAAATTTTGTTAATTGTGCAGATCACTTTCAAAAAGTTCTCCTTATCTACCAAAATCTTACTTCATCTGTGACACTGGAGTTTTTTATTTTCTAATTTTATCGTTGCCTTCTCTGTTTTTCCATATGACTTTCAGAGTACAAAAGCAACACAGTATCATTCTTTGAGTATGTTCAGTTTTGATATTGATGAAAGGTGGAAGAGACTGGATTCAACTAAATATTTTTAAGACAAAAATGAGGTGTTTTCATCAAAAAATACATGTATTTTATTTGGGAAATTGGCTAGTCCCCACAGAAACATGTGAAAGTGCTAGCACTTGTCATAGCACCTTAAGTTCCGTGAGGTTCAGAATTTTCAAACATAAAATGGTGTGATTATTATATCCAAGTTCTTTATATCACTCTATATTCATTGTCATGTATTTGCAGAGGAGCTCAGAGTTATCTCTTATTCATCTATTCACTTTTGTACTAAAAAATAAAAATGGAATTTATTAGTGTAGAATGAACAGTCTTAAAATAAAATCTAAGCTTCAGGCAAAGCTGTATCCAGGAGATCAAACAATGTTGCAAGACTATTTCTTCCTCTTGCCTCAATTTTTGGCTCTATTTTTAGAGTGAGTCCCTAACAGCTTTTCCCCCGCCTTATTTTCTAGTTAGCAATTCTATTAGACAGACACATTTCTTTTTAACTAGTTCTGGCAAAACTCCTAAAATAAGTTTCATTAACTCAGTTTGGGTCACACACACATGTCTTAACCAATTTCTGTGGCCAATGAAATTAAATATGATAATTGGCCAGACAGGGTTTCTTTGATCACCTTAGGGATTAAGAGTCAAGACAGTATAGATTTAGCACCATCTAAGCCAGATAGAACCACTTGGATTAGGTGTGGCAAAGGAGTATTTCCTCAAAAATAAGTAAGTAGTAATGGACTCTTGGCAGATCTTCACCATGCACACACACACACACGCATACACACTATGTGTAACTATATATATGTGCTATTATAATATATATGTATATGTGTGCTATTAAAATCTTGCCTGAATGTTTGCGAATAACCACATTTTAGAAGCAGTGTTCAAAACTAACATCAAACAATTCCTTTGGGCTACTATAGATCCACAGAGTTTGATTTTTAAACTACCATCATTAGTAGTATAATGGTAAGGCTAATTATCAGAAAATATTTAGTCTATATAAATGTAATATAAGATAACTAGATGAATTTTTAAAATGAAAGCAATGATAGCCAACATCCTGTGCAATGCATCCTTTCTCTGGCTGACTTTCACATTCTATTGAATTTTTCCTCTTAGTGATCTTTATGCTTCAAATATTAGATTAATAAAGGTTTCATGCAATTTATATTTAGCCCAAGAGTCTGCGCATTTTCTATTTTCAAATAGGAAACCCTTAAAAAACTAGTTTTCTGCTAAATTATAAGTTCTACTAAATTATAACTTTGAAATTTTACCAAATCTAAGTATGAAGACATTTTCTCAATCCTTTGAAAATTGTACTGAAAATACTGGTTATCAAAGAAATGCAGTGAAGATAAGGAGTGCAAAATAAATCACAAAGATTAAAATGTGGGGCTTCTGACATACTACAGTCCCCTTTTCATAAAATATTTTGAAGAAATTAAGAATACATTTACAACTGATCATATTTAAAAAGATGTCATTTCAAATAAAAATTTTTAAGAGACCCACACATTAGTTACAATCATGAAATTGCCTTCCTTATAGGCAGAATACCACCAAGTATAAGACATTTTATGTTGTCTGGAAAAGTAGCTGTTGTATACTGCATATTTTAATATCATGGTCAATAACAACAACATTCAGAGGGCAATTTGACACATTAAATTTATTTGTTACAAAGGCACTTTGCTGCAGCCTAGACATTACTATATGAAGGTATGTTTAAGTATATTTTCTCCTACATCTTTTCTGGAAGGGCTTATTGTTAATCACTGGTACCATTAGAAAATTTGATAATTTGTTTTCTGTTTAAAGTATTCAAGCAGCAGGAGAATGAGGAGCTGAAGTCTAATTATGCCTACTTTGCCTATTTCACTTTATATTCATTTCTCCTTTAAGTTAGCCTTGTCTTATTGGAAATACGGAGTCAATTCCCATTCATAAGTGTAAGTATCCCTTCGTAATTCAATTGAGAGCTCCTTCTCTGTTTCTTTTTCCTGCGCCTTCATTCTCTTTTTTACCTCCAGATAATATCCAGATACCTCTGAGAATACAGTTCTGTGAATAATTTTAACTCTGTTATTGCCATACCGACATCACAATGTTAGGCCTGTACATCCCAGAGAACAGCAATGGCCCCGTTTTCCATCTTTGTACACAGTATCTGAGACACATGACGCTAAATTAAGTCATATTCCCTAAAGAAAACTCTCAGGCAAAGGCGAGATTAAAATATTACAAATGTCTGACATTTCAAACTCAACCACAAATGAAAAGTTTTGGATGCTATGTTTCTGTTAGCAGAAACATGTTTATAGACGATGACTATATTTACCCACAAATAAAGGAAAACTTCATAAAATATCACTTACTAAAATTAGTTTGCTGTGAATCATCCTGCGGGTAAATTCAGTCACAATTTAAACTTTCTTGGTTTGGAACCTGTACGAAACAAGAGATTACCTTTGTTTTTGAGCACTGGTGGTGTTTTTGTTGTTACTTCTAACAAAGCTGTGAATGCACATGTTTAACATTTTCCAACACTGCAGAACGGTTTGTAAGGAAAATAAATAGTCTCTTGTTGTAGTTTTCCCCACCTACAATAGTCTCTTTTAGAATCAAACACAAACACGTTGATTTGATTTGGTTTTAGTTTCTTCCTAAAGTTGCCCAAACAAGTCTAAATCGTGTGTTTATAGGGTTATGCCAACATACACAAAAGGTGTCAGTTAAAGTCTTTCTGCCATGGTAGTTGAAAGCTCAGCTCACATAATCCAACATCATTTCCTCCTTCTCTCTAATATTTACCCACTGCTTTTTACGTCCTTCCTGGAACTTTAAACAATGTACTTAAGCCTCAGTCTTTGATTTCACCAACCTAGACACAGCATCCTTCGTAACATGAGCACATAAGCCCTTCTCTCTAGTTCCTTACCCGCCTCTGCTCACCACTCATCTTCCAGCTTTCATGTGTATCTTTGGTTTTATATTGTCTTAATTTTAATTTCATATTCATGAATTTTAATTTCATATTCATGTACGTGAAGTTATGTGTTCTATATTTGGTCACAATTATTGAATCCAGAAGATGAACGCTATTAAAACTGCTCCCATCACTAGGAGTAGGAAAAGAATACCACCACATAGCCAAGTAGGATGCTGCACCTACCTGTCCTTGTCTGGTGTCCTAATGTCCTAATTCTTTTGTTTTGATTTATAATTGTTGTTGAATAGACCTGAATTTTTTGAGTAGTTTCGGATTCACAGTAAAATTGAATAGACAGTCTAGAGGTTTCCCTTATATTCCCAATCCCCACACATGCCCAGCCTCACTCATTATCGACCTCACCCACCACAGTGGGACGTCTGTTCTAGTCAACCCTTCATCACCATCCAGGGTCCACAGTGTACATTCGTGTGCACTTGACATTGTAGATCCTGTGGAACTGGAATAATGTATAATGGTATGTGTACACCATTGTAACGTAATGAAGAGTCGTTTCACGGACCTAAAAATTCCCTGTGCCCCTTTTATTCAGCCCTCCCTTCCTTCAACCTCTGGCAGCCAGTGATCTTATCGCTGTCTGCATAGTTTTGCCTCTTACAGAATGTCATATAGTTGACATTCTGCAGAATGTAGACTTCTCAGTTTCCCTTCTTTTACATAATAATCTAATTTTTCCCATCTTGATAGCTCATTTATTTTTACTGCTAAATAGTATTCCTTTGTCCAGAATTTGTACCACAGTTTATATATCCATTCATCTTCTGAAGGATATCTTCATTGCTATGGCTTAAGGGGAGGGAAGAAGGGTGGCTGGGTAGTGGGAGGTTGACCGGAAAGATCACCTATATTTCTGTCTAACAAGGGTACAAGTGAACTTTTCTAGAAATAGAATGTAAATGTTTTGACACAATGACTATGCAAATGACATGAAATTTATGTGAACCAGCTTGATGAAAATATTTCAAAATGTATATGAAAACACTACACTGTACCCCCTGTTTGCATTAATGTATAGAGCTATCATTTAATAAAAAAAAAGAAAAAAAAATCATAATTTGTAAATCTTAAATGAATTGATAGGATACAGTTCAAATTTATCTGACATTTTTACTCTCCACCAACTACTGATTATAACCTCAAGGTTTTCCAGGTTCCCTGTGATACTATGATAATCTTTGAATTCTCATTTTTCACGGGGCTTCCCCCTTGGAGGCCTTTGTGCTTGCATCGTAATTCAAATTGTTTTTGGACTACAATATAGAGCTTTCTTTACGAAAATTCTCTTGGCTGCTTTTCTGTGCTTTGTGAATCCCAACATTTCCTGGGTTTTGAGTTGAGTGTTTCTCCAAGCACATCCACAACACTTCTAAAGAAAAAGTTTGTATGAAAAAGTTTGTATAGTTTGATGAAAGTATTTCAAATTGTATATAATAAAACCAGCACACTGTACCCCATCACTGCATTAATATACACAGCTATTATTTATAATAAAAAATAAAAATAAATAAAAATACATGGTAAAAAAAAAATTCCCAAAATGAAAAAAAAAAAAAGAAAAAAAGAAAAAGTTTGGAAGGAACATTCTTTCTGAGTCTTTGCATATTTATAAAAAATGCCATTATCTTTTCCCTCACATATGGATGGCAGTTTTTTGGTTAGGTATAGAATTCAACTTTGAAAATAACACCCCTGAATATTTTGACATGGTAGGCCTCGCGACTTCTGCCCCAAACACACTGTGCTGTTGATGTGACTCTCACTTTATTTCCATCCTCATTATTTTAATTGCAGTCTCTTTCCCCCCTCTGAAAGGTTTTAATATCTCTCTCCTCTCTACCACTCTACCTTCTGTGTTAGTTTCTGGAAGTTGACAATAATGTGTTGAAGCAAAAGTCTTTATTCAATATAACAGTCCCATCATGAGCCTCATGAATTTGAAATCTGGCCTTGTTCAACATTTCTAGTATCCTTCCTTATTCCTTCATCCTCTACTTATTCTCTTCTCCCCCCTGGAAATCCAAACCATCAGATATATGGCATTTCATACCATTTTCTGGTCCAATCCTCTATTTTTCATTTTTATTTTTGTCTTTGTGTTATACTTCTTAGATGATTTGTTTAATTTTATACTCTTCCTATGATAATTTTTTTGGAATCAGATTTTTAGATTCCGAGAGCTATGTTTTAGTTTGCTGTCTCTATTTCATTCCACTTAGCATTTTTTTTGGTGAAATTTATATGTTCATTTATTTGATAATAATCCAAATGGTATTTTATTAGTTTGCTTATTTTATGATTATTGTGTTGTATGGATTATCTCTGCCTAATCCTTGGGTAGGTTTTTTTGTTGATTCCTTGTTTTTCGTTGTTGTTGAATTTATTACTGCTTGTTTGTATGTTTTCTTGGTCATATGTAAGAATAAAGTAATAAAAAGGACAAGCTGGTTATTTAGTTAATAAATGACCCTGGAGATGCCCAAGAAACGATAGTGAGAGGTTATATTACCTACCATAGAGAACATGAGCTCTCCTAGATTCAGAATGCTATGGTTCAAATAGGGAATATAGCACTTAATGGTTGCAGAATTGGGGGCAATTTGGTGTTTTTTTGCAGTTTTTAGCAGGGGCCAGGTTTGAACCCACCACCTCTGGTATAAGAGGCCAGCACCCTACTCCTTTGAGCCACAGGTGCCACCGTGGGGCAATTTGTTTTATCTTTGTTTTATCTCTTTACCTCTGTTAAAACTTGCAAGCCTAGTTTGCAAAATATGGGTAATATTATGACAGTACATTGGGATTATCATGAGCATAATATCCTATTAATTTACATAGTATATACGAGAGACACGAGTGATATAGGATATGTAATTTACATGAGATAGTGTCAGGCACTGTGAGAAAATATTCAGAATAAAATCCAAAGATGCCCATAGTCTCTTATTAAAAATAAACAATTAATTATTGCAATAAAAAGTAATGTTGATTTTTCTAATATAAGATTTTTATAATCTACTATCTACATAGAGCACAGTAAGTAGAAAGAAATAAATGTTATGGATTTAAGTTATTAAAATCATGTTACTGGCTATTTTCTCAATTGGACCATAGCATCACATCTTTAAATTATGTCCAAAAACTTACCTTGTTTTTGGTGTGAATTTTTTTATGAGATCATATTTTCAACATATAGGCAGACATTTTTTCTTTCCAAAATTGTAAGTCAGAAAACAAAACAAAACAAGGTTAAGAGGACTCAGTGAGTGAGATCATATAGGAAAAGAAACAGAAAAAGGAAAATACTTGGGAAATTCCAACGCTCAAGTCCCATACAATCACAAACTTGGTGATCACAAGAAGCAGTGTGGTGCAAAGAAGGCCTTAATGCCCCGCCAGGGATCCTGGACTGGATCCTCCTTTCTCACTTTTGCCCTCAGTGTCTATGTCACATCCCTGACACCTGAGCTTGGTCTCCTCATTTATAGATTATTATGTTCAAGTGATCCAACACCTTGGTGATTCTAGAATCACTTATCCATAAATTAAAAGCTTGATTTTGTAGGATCTTTGATTGAATATGCAAATTGGATATCTATTTTTGATATCTTAAAAATCTCATCCACTGTGATTCCAAGTGAGCTTTCTAAATATAACTTCAAATGTATGAAATCTACCCAGTATTCTCTTCATCATGAGGTTCTCTCATATGAAATTTTAAAAACCAAGCCTCAGAGGAGGGTGGTAGATGCCTTTCTACATACATCTCCCAGGAAAGAGCTGGAGGTTGCTCTTCTAATTTTACTAATTAGTACAGACTTTTAGTAAACAGTAGTCAAATGAACCTACAGTAAGTTTTAAGAGTATTCTTTTATCATCTTCACATCTTGCAACGACATGTTCAATTCAGTCTCACTAGAGTTAAATATACTTCAAGGAATATTAACTACATTGATATTCAAATTAATCATGAATAACTAAGAAGATTTATCTTGCTGTCAGTCTCAGGCCAGTTGAATACATTTAGCATGGTAAATTTAAGGAGTTTAAAAATAGTAAACTCTGCTAATCAGTAAAAATAGTTTTGGGTGTCAAACATCTTTTAAGTCCCACAGGTGTTTATTTATAGATAGAACTTCTGTTTGGCATCACATTTTTGAAAAAGGCCACAGTGCCATGTTACTGACAATTAAAGAATTATTAAATAAAGTTTTGGGGTTTAGTCAGGGGTCAATTAGTTCAATAGATTGGATTTATTTCTGCCAAGGAGATGTTGGCTTTGTGATTTTTTATACTTCTAGAAAGCCTCCTATGCTGGTTCTACTGTTTACTTCTTTCTCTGCTCAATTTCCTTTTCTTTTTTTTAAGGACACTATTAAAATTTGCTTTAAATATTTCTTTAAATATACATACATCTCCTCAAGGAAGAGAAACATTTTTACAGTAGCCCTTTACTTTTTACACCTATTGTGACATGAATTCCTAGGGATTAGGTTCTAGCAGCTCAGGGTCCTTTCCATTGGCTGTTACAAAGCTTGCTGTACCTATTAAGTCATGAATTAATAGGGAATAGGTTCTAGCACCTCATGCCCCCTTCCAACTCATTCTCCTGTTTGCTACACTGTACACCTATTATGCCAGGACTTCACAGGGTTCTGGCAGCTCAGGCTCCTTTCCACTGTTTCTCAGAAAGTATGTTTCTCTGGGTGGAGCAGGCTGGCACTTCAGCTGAACCCAGGTACCTTTCTCTTTGGCTTCTTGCTTTTTCTGATCATTTTTCTTCATGTGTTTTGGGAAGCTGTCTCAGCTCTAAGAGTGTTTAATATATGCTCAATACAAACATTAATCCTCTTAGCAAGAATCTTTCCCTTACCTTGTTTGTTTATAACAATGCCAACAGCATGCTGGGTGACACTGTAGACTTTTCCAGTTTTGCCATGGTAATGTGTGTGTGGCCTTTTGAACAGTACCCATTCCCTTGATATCTATAATATCACCTTTGCTGTAGATTTGTATATATGTTGCCAAAGGTACAACTCTATGTTTTCTGAAAGGCCTAGAGAACGTGTATCAGGTGCCTCTCCTCTTTCCCTTTGTGTTCACCATTTTGGTGACTTACTGGAAGATGGTGTCTCCCTTTGACAAGCTTACTGTCAGTTTCAAGATCACTTTCTGAAGAAGTCTTCCTTGATCACACTCTCTTTCCTATCGCATTGCTCCTTTTACTTTCTTGAAGGCATTAACAGCAATCAGCTGTTAATTTATTTGTTTCTTTATCTCTTTACTGATGCCTACAACAATGTAAGTTCCATGAGTTAGGGGAATTTTTATTGGTAATATTCTTTCTTTTATCCATAGCATATAACACAAAGTCCAGCATTTGTGTGGACTTAGAACACATTGTTAGATAATTAAAGGAAGACCAAGTCACAGATTTAATCCATTTGTGGACTATTACCCTACTCTTCTCTGATCTAAAGAGGCTTAGAAAATTCTATCAATTTCTGTTCATAAGTTCTGGTACAATGGAGATTTTATTAGTTGAGGAATTGCTATCCCAGAATCTCAATAGTTTAATAGATAAAAGTTTATTTCTTTGTTTTTTTTTAAATTGTTGAGGAATCACTGAGGGTAAAATGAGCCAGGTTACATTGCTTATATTTACTGGGTAAAGTCCCTCTAATTATAGTGTCCTGTCCCTAAGAGGTGTGACACACACCTTGGCCCCACACCCCCTCCTTCCTTCTTTCTCTTCTCTCCCCTATTCCCCTTCCCCCACAATGTACTCGCATCAATTGTCCTCATATTAGAATTGAGTACATAGGATTCTTGCTTCTCCATTCTTGTGACACTTTACTAAGAAGAGTGTATTTCAATTCCATCCAAATTAATACAAAACATGCAAAGTCACTATAATTTTTTTTTTTTTTTTTTTTTTTTTTAGGAGACACAGTCTCACTATGTTGCCCTGAGTAGGTTGCCATGGCATCATAGCTCATAGCAACCTCAAACTCTTGGGTTTAAACAATTCTCTTGCTTCACTCTCCCAATTAGCTGGGACTACAGGCACCCATCACAATGCCCGGCTATTCTTTGGTTGCAGTTGACATTGTTTGGCAGGCCCAGGCTGGATCCCAACCCACCAGCTCCAGTGTATGTGGCTGGCACCCTAGCTGCTGAACTACAGGCACTGAGCCATGGTCACCATCTTTTTTAGTGGCTAAATAATATCCAATGGTATACATATACCACAGTTTATGAATCCATTCCTAGATTGGTGGGCATTTAAGTTATTTCCACAATTTGGCAATTGTACATTGAGCTATAATAAACAGTCTAGTACAAATGTCCTTATGATAAAATGATTTTAGTATTTCAAGTATTTCAACAGTATTTCAAGCTTTGAGTCTTTGTGATGTGGGACACTCTTACTGGGGTTGGTGATCTCTCAGGGTGGTTTTGATTTACATTTCTCTGATAATTAGGGATAATGAACATTTTTTCATATGCTTGTTAGCCATTTGTCTGTTTTCTTTAGAGAAGGTTCCCAAAACAAAGAACCACACTTATCAATACTATCAATAAATGCCAACGGATTGAATTTCCCACTGAAGAGGCACAGGCTGGCTAATTGGATATAAAAATACAAGTCATCCATATACTGTCTCCCAGAGATACACCTAGGCCTGAAGGACAGATTAAGACTCAGGGTTAAGGGATGGAAAACAGTATTTCTAGCAAATGGAAATCAGAAGAAAGGAGGGAGTGCAATCTTATTTTCATATACAAGCAGATTCAAAGCCACTATAGTTAAGAAAGACAAAGACAGGCACTTCATACTGGTCAAAGGAACAATACAACAAGAGGACATCTCAATTTTAAACATTTATGCACCTGAATGCTCCCAGATTTAAAAAATAGACCTTGAGGGGTCTGAGCAGTGTGATATCCCATAGCACCAGAATAGTTAGGAACTTCGATACCCCTCTGTCAAAAGTGGGCAGCGCCTGTGGTTCAATGAGTAGAGCGCCGGCCCCATATACTGAGGGTGGTGGGTTCAAACCTGGCCCTGGCCAAACTGCAACAAAAAAATAGCCGGGCATTGTGGCAGGTGCCTGTAGTCTCAGCTACTTGGGAGGCTAAGGCAGGAGAATGCCTAAGCCCAAGAGCTGGAGATTGCTGTGAGTTATGATGCCACAGCACTCTACCAAGGGTGACAGAGTGAGACTCTGTGTCAAAAAAAAAAAAAATAGGACAGATCCTCTAAATAGAAACTAAACAAGGATACAAAGGACTAAATGTGACCTTTGAAAAAATGGTATTAATAGACATGTACAGAACACACCATCCCAAAGAAGTTTATTTCTTGATTATACAAAATTTGTAATGGATGTCCTGGTTGATGGGCAGCTCTGATCTAAGCAGAGTTCTAAGGACTTGGGTTTCTTTCACCTGGTGACTCTGTCATCTTCCAAGGTTAACCCTGGAAGAGGAAAAGAACAAGAAGAATGAAATGTGGGAGGGATCCAGCACTGCTCACACCTTTTACAGAAAGAATTTAGTCACATAGTTATTCATAACTATTAGAGAAGCTGAGAAATGTAATCTAGTTGTGTGCCCATGACAAAGACAAAATCAATGGAGTAAAATATAGCCAGTTTCTGTCATAGGGATCAAATGAATATGTATCTAGTATCATTGTCAAATCTTGGACTGCTCCTATGTGACTATTTCAGTGCCTGAAATATAATGGGCCAATAATAAATATTTACTGAATAAATCATGTTGAGATAGATACATCAGAAGTGTTTTTTAAAGATAGCTTATAGATGCATGATAGTATATCAAATTTACTGTATTTCTGCTTATTTTTGTTTTTTAGCATCAAGTAAAAATGTAATACTTTTTCTAAATTAAGGAAAATGCAAACATAGATGACAGCCTCTGGTATTGCCAGAGCAGGTGAAATCCCTTTGAGTGTTACTTAGTAATAAATATTTGAAAAAAATTGGACCTTGCATTATCGGCTTGCTTTTACATGCTTTCCCAGATTTTGTAACTTACCATTTCTTGCTTAGATGAGAAAGTGACTGAATATTGACATCCCATGATAAAACGATCTTCTTTCTGGATCTCTACACTTTTGTCCGTTGTTACAATAGCTACCACCAATCGACGGTGGTAATTTTCAAAACTGGTTTCATAAAGTCAAGTAAACAATTGAGTATACACCAAAATAAGCAAAGACCTTGGAAACAGAATTAGCATGAAGATCTCAGCTGTGATGCTGAAAAGTCACATAACCTTTTTTGAATTTTAGTTTTCTCACCTGTACAATGAAGACCATACAACCTGCTCAAATAAGCCAAGTTGTATGAAATCACTCTGGAAGTGTGAATTATTATCCAAGAGCTAGCTAGCTGTTATTCTTGATTGCTGGTGTTTCACCTTTCTCTTTTAAAAATCTATCAACAAACACTCTCAATAAAGTTGTAGGGGGGGAAATAATTTAATGAGCTAAATCTCTTTATTCACATACATAGAAAGAAGACAATTGAGAGATCATGGTTTCTGAGTTTCATAAAAAAAATTGTCACTGGGCTTATTTGCATAATAGCCTTAAAAATCTCACCAAGGGCAGGTAAATATTCTTAAGAATGAAGATGTGAAAATAAAAATGATTAGTTTATTATAGAATCATGGATTTAAAAGATCTTATGCTAAGAGCTTCAAGAGGCAACAAGACGGAATCAAATTGAAATCAAGATTAATTTAACTCACTATGAAATTAGTTAAGGTCACTTTTAAATGTCTACCAAGATATCTGTGATGGGGGAGAAACCATGGGCTTTTCTACAAGGTCAGATCACAGTACGAATCCTTGCTCTGCCTTGAGTGCATATCAGCTATGAGTACCTGTCTATTTCAACTTCAACTTTTTCATCTAACAATGTCAACTAATAACCCTTAAAATGCATAGCTCAGCCGACGTGGAAGATTATATGACTAAAGTACCTAGCATAGCATCCAGCATATGGCAGATTTTTAAAAACAGGAACATTTACATACTATGTCAGTATGGATAAATTCTCAATTCTACCTTCACCAACACCACTTTTAAGTGTCATGATTCACAATGTTTTAGCTTCTCCATTCACTTTGGAGTTCATGTGATTAGTGTTGTCCTGATAGGAGAATTTAGCATCCTAATTTAACATTATAACCATTTTGTCAGTTTCAAAGCCTGGCTAACCACTGTTATTAAATTTATCCAATCTCATCATGGGAATTGTTGCCTAAGAACATCACAGTCATTCTTAAATCACTAAAATCACAGTGCTTTCACTAATAGTCAAGAGTCCCCTCCCAGCCCCAACATACACACAATTGTGACTGTTGTTTTACATTTATGTAAATGTCTTTTGATTTTAAACAGTTTTTCTCTCAAGCCTAAATTCTACCTCAACAAACACATCTCTCGTACTGTAACAGTATAACACAAGTATAATTCCTAAGCTGTTCTTCATCTTCTCAGAGAACCATAATCTGTCTCCCCCTCCCCAGTTCTCTTTGTTTCTGCACTGTGTCTGTGTGTATTTATGCATACATGCCAATATTTGATGGTGGTGATATACTTGTATGTTTGTATGTATATATTGGTGGGTATATATTTGCCTGTAAATTTGTGTGGTGTTTTTTTCTGCATGTTTATGTGTGTTCATGTGTGTATGTGTGTTCTTTTATCTCTTCTGTCTTTTCGACAGCTTCTAAAGAGAAAGTCCTTATATTTTCATATTTTTTCTGAGTATATAACCCCACTATTGGGCAACTCTTATGAATGCTCAGTAAATATTTGAATAAATGATAATATTTTATTTCCATTAAGCCCACTCCTCCATAATTTTTTATTATGTAATTTCTAGTCCCTAAGTATGTTGGCAGAAAACATGATTATGCTGGATTGCATGTTTTAATATGCCTTATTGTAGATGGAATTGATATAACTGGGTTTGGAACTCAATATGTCATTTACATATTTTTGAACCTCATTAATCCAGGCTAGAAACAATGGGACTGTTTTTTTTTCTAACTTGTGAATTAGAGCAAGAATACAAGATCTAAATATATTTTTCAAAATAATGAAGGGGTTCGTGATACACATTGCTGGTTTTTCAAATGCAAGAATATTTCATTCTTTATACAAATGTGCTAGCAACAATTTCTAAAATAAAATGAGCTTTGTCATGACAATACCACTTTCTAGTAGAATGATAAACATTCAGGGTAATATCACCAATAGACTTAGTGGAAACAGAAATATTTGCAAATTAATCAAGTAATAATTCCCTGATTCTTTTTTATGGGGGTGATTGATCATCTCTTAAAAATTATATGTAAATATTTATTTATTTATTTTTTATTTCAGGTTAACATAAGGGTACAAACAACTAGGTTACAATATTTGTATTTGTAAGGTAGAGTCCCTCTTTTAGTCATGTCCTGCACCTAGGAAGTGTGCCATATACCGTTACATTGTGCCCATTAAGTAGGAGCACATCAATCTTCCTTTCTTCTCTCTCTCCCTTCTCTCAGATCCCTTTTCTCCAACTTAAATTGAACTGAGTTTTTTCTCTTATGTGGGTACGTATTAGATCATCTGCTGAGTTCATATTAGTATTGAGTACACTGTATGTTTGCTTTTCCATTCTGGTGATTCTTTTTACTAAAAAGATTATGTTTCAACTCCATCTTGATTAATACAAAAGGTGTAAAGTCATCATCTTTTTTATGGCTGAATAGTAGTCCATGGTATACATATACCACAGTTTTTCAATCTATTCCTGGGTTGCTTGGCATTTAGATTGTTTCCACATCTTGACGATTGTAAATGGAGCTGATATAAACAATCTAATGCAAATTTCTTTATGATAAAATGAAGGTCTACTTTTAGGTCTTTGGGGATTCTTCCTACTTCTTTCCATAGAGGCTATATTAGTTTGCAGTTCCACCAAGTGTAAAAGTGGTCTCCCTCTTTCCACATCCCTGTCAGCATCTGCAACTTTCAGACTTTGTGATGTGGGCTATTCTCACTGGGTTAGGTTTTATCTAAGGGTGATTTTGATTTGCATTTCTCTGATGATTAGGAATAATGAGCTTTTCCCCCTATGTTTGTTAGCCATTCATCTGTCTTCCTTAGAAAAGTTTCTGTTCATGCCTCTTGCCCAGTGATAGAGGAGATTGTTTACTCTTTTTTGTTGTTGTTGATTAATTTGAGTAATCTATATATAGATCCCAGTTATCAAGCCTTTGTCAGATTTGTAACATGAAAATATGAAAATATCTTTTTCCAGTCTGAAAGCTATCTATTTGATTTAATTTTTGTGTCCTTAGCTATGCAGGATATTTTTAGTTTAATTAAATCCCGTTTGTTTATTTTTTGTTGTTGCAATTGCTACTGACATCTTCTTCATAAAATCTTTCCCCAGACTGATATCTTGAAGAGTTTTTTTTATACTTTATTCTAGGATTTTTATCATTCATGTCTTAGATTTAAATCTTTTATCCATCTTGAGTCAATTTTTGTAAGTGGTGAAAGGTGCTGGTCTAGTTTCAGTCTTTCATCTTTTAGTTCCCCCAGCACCATTATTGAATAGGGATTCTTTACCCCAGTGTATGATTTTGTTTGGTTTATTGAAGATCAGATGGAAATAAGAGACTGGTTTCATCTTTTGGTTTTCTATTCAGTTCCACATTTCTATATCTCTATTTTTGTGCCAATGCCATGCTGTTTTGATCACTGTGGACTTGTAATATAACATGAGGTCTGGGAGAGTGATGTCTCCAGCTTTGTTTTTATTACTAAGAATTGCCTGGGCTATACTGTTCTTTTTTTTTTTTTTTTTCTGGTTCCATATGAAACAAAGCTTTATTTTTTCTAGTTCTTCAAAGTATAATGTTGGTATTTTAATGGGGATTGCATTAAATCTGTAGATTTATTTGAGAAGAATAGACATTTTTAAAAGGTTGATTCTTTCTAGCTAAGAGCATGGTATGCTTTTCTATTTGTTAACGTCTTCTGCTATTTCTTTTCTTAAGGTTTCATAATTCTCTTTGTAGTGGTTCTTCACCTCTTTTGTCTTTTGTTAGGAATACTGTTAGGTATTTATTTTGTTTGTTTGTTTTTATTTTTGTTTTGTTTGTTTGTTTTTTAAGTCACTGTAAAGGGAAAAAATGTCCTTGGCTGTTATTGGCATATACAAATGCTACTGATTAGTGCGCATCAGTTTTATACCATAAGACATTACTCTATGTCTTGATCAATTCCAGAAGTCTTGTGATTGTCTCTGGGGTTGTCTAAGCATAAGATCATATCGTGAGAAAAGAATGAGAATTTGACCTCCTCAACCCCCATTCAGATGACCTTTATATGCTTCTCTTGCCTATTTGGATTTGGCTAGTACTTCCAGAACTATGTTGAATAGTAGAGATGATGGCAAGAGTGAACATTTTGCCTAGTTCCAGCTATAAGTTGAAAAGCATTCAGTTTTACTCCATTCAGGATATTAGTTGTGGGTTTGTCATAGATGATTTCCACTCACTTAAGAAATGAGCCACTTGTGCCTATTTTCCTAAGTGTTCTTGTTAGAAATTTT
>NW_003852410.1:11955146-11969540 GCF_000181295.1 Otolemur garnettii
TTGCAATTTGGCCAGGGCTGTGTTCAAATCTGCCACCCTTGGTATATGAGGACAGAGCCCCACTCACTGAGCCACAGGCACCACCCTCTTCCTGCATCTATTCAAAGGATCATATGGTATTTGTTTTTGCTTCTATTGATATGGTGAATTACATTTATGGATTTTTATATGTTAAGCTAGCCTTGAATCCCTGAGATGAAGCCGATTTGATTGTGTTACGTAGTTTTTTTAATGGGTAGTTGTAATCTATTGGCCAAGATTTTGTTGAGTATTTTTGCATTGATATTCATCAGTGAAATTGATCTTTGGTTCTCCTTTTTGGTTCGGTCTTTTCCAGGTTTCATATGAGGGTGATGTTTGCTTCATGAAACATATGGGGGAATATTTTTTCCTTCCCAACATTTTGGAATAGGTTCTGTAGTTTACGGACAAACTCTTCTTTGAGACTTTGATAGATTTTTGATGTGAAGCCATTGGGTCCAGGGCTTATTTTTGTTGGAAGATTTTTTATTGTTTCATCTATCTCAGTGCTTGATATGGTCTTTCAAGAAATCTATTTCTTCACAGGTAAGTCTAGGGAGGTGGTGTGATTCCAGATATTGGTCCATTTCCTCTACTTTTTCAAATTTCTTGGTGGAGAGTTCCTTGTAGTAGTCAGAGATAATCTCTTGTATCTTTTGGTATCTGTTGTTATTTCCCCTTTATTGTTTCTGATTGAGGTTATTAGAGATTTTACTCTTTTGTTTCTAGTTAATCTGGGCAAAGGTTTATTGATTTCATTTATCATTTTGAGGAACCAATTTCTTGTCTTCTGCTAGGTTTGAGATTGGAGATTGAATCGCTGTTTCTTTTCCATTTTCTTGAGATGACTTATTTGTTTGTTGATGTGCTTTCTCTCTCTTTCTCTCTCTCTTTTTTAAATGCAGTGTCCCACAAGTTTTTGTAGCTTGTGGTTTCATTGTTATTACGTTCAAGGAATTTAATAATTTAGCCCTTTTTATTTTTCCTTGACCAACTGTTATTTAGTATAAGGTCGTTTAATTTCTATGCCTTTGTGTGGAGATAAAAATTGTTACTGAAGTTGAGTCTCACCCTTTTTGGCTTGTGGTCTGAGAAGATGATAAGTTATAATTTCAATTATTTTAATTTTATTGAGGTTTAATTTGTATCCTAAGATATGATCTATTTTGGATATGTTCCTTGGGCTGATGAGAAGAACATATATTTCTAAGCTTTGGGATGGTGTGTCCTGTATATGTCTATTAAGCCCATTTGTTCTAGTATCACATTTAAGTCTCACATATCTTTGTTTAGTTTCTGTAAAGAGGATCTTTCCACTTCTCAGAGGGGCACTAAAGTCCCTAGTTATTATGATATTATAGGATATCATATTGCTTAGGCCAATTAAAGTCTGTTTCAGAAATCTGGAGCATTTAAGTTGGGTGCATACATATTTAGAATTGAAATGTCCTCATGTTGTATTTTTCCCTTGATCAGTATGAAGTGACTATCTTTGTCTTTCTTAACTTTAGTTGTTTTAAATACACTTGTATCTGAAAATAAAATTGTGAGCCCTCCTTTCTTTTGATTTCCATATGCCTGAAATTTTGTTTTCCATCCCTTCACCCTGAATCTTGTTTTGTCCTTCAAGGTTAGCTATATTTCCTGGAGACAGTATATAGATGACTTGTGCCTTTTATAAAGTTGGCCAGCCTGTGCCTCCTCAATGGGGAATTCAAACCATTTGTATTTACTAAGAGAATTGATAAGTGTGGCTGAATTCTATTCAACTTATTTTGCAAAAGTCCATTGCTTAGTTTTGTCCTTTGCATCTTTGTGGAAGCTAGGTTTTGTCTTTTAGTTTCTGGGTATTTACTTTGCTGGTGGTCCTTTGGGGTGGTCAGTGTGGAGAATAGGTCTAGGTCTTTCCTGTACAGCTGTTATTGTTGTGCTGAAATTCTTAAATATTTGCATAATGGTAAAATATTTGATTTCTTCATCAATTTTGAAGGTTAGTTTAGCAGGATACAGAATTCTGGGTTGAAATATTTGTTTAAAAATGTTAAAAGGAGATGATCATTGTCTTCTGGCTTAGAACATTTCAACTGAAAAGTCCACTATCACCCTGATTAATATGCCCCTGTAGGTCCATTGGCACATATTGCTGGCTGCTTGCAGACATTTATCTTTTATCTTGACTTTGGACAGGTTCATTACATTGTGTCTTGGAGATGCTCTCTTTGTGTTGAGATGACCCAAGGTTCAATATCCCTCTAAAAGGAGTGTTTTCAGAATTTCAGTGATACTTGGGAAATCTTCTCTTTATGATATTCTCCAACAATTCTCCTGTCTTTGGGGAGGGAGCTTATATTTCTTTGGGACATTTTTCTCCTCTTTCAGTGACCTCTATAATCATATGTTTGAATGCTTTGCGAAGTCTGATAATTCTCTGAGAGAATATTCTGCTCTCTCTCCCTCTTCTTTTCTACCTCTTTAATTGCCTGCTTTAGCTCAAGAGCTTTATCTTCTACCTCTGAGATTCTTTTGTGTCCATCATTTAATCTGTTATTTATACTTCCTACTGCTTCTTTAAGTTCCCTGACTGACTCCTTGGATTCCTTAAGCTCTGCTATAGTCTTTCCAATTCTTCATATCTTTCATCCATCTTTTGGTTCTGCTTTTGGATTTCCTTTTGATTATTTTCCACTTTCTTATCAAATCCCTTGGTTGTTTTTGTGACCTATATTTTAAATTCCATTAATTTTATTAATTCTTTTTAGGTGGGATTCTCTGTGGTATGTACCACATGATCCCTGGTGGGGGGAGGGATGGTGCTCTGTTCTGGTTTTCATGTTGTCAGAATTTTTCTTTTGGTTCCTTCTCATGTGTTTTTCTTCTTATCATTCTCTTTCTTCCCATACTTTTTCTTCTCACTTCCTCCTTGGCTTTAAATTGCTTTGTTTAAGATCTTGGTTGTTGAAGTAGCCTTTTGTTTATAAAGCCAAAAAGAAGAGAAGGGTAAATTCTGAGAAAGGAGAAAAGAAAGAAAAAGATAAAGAAATAAAAAGTTGGGAAGTAAAAGGAAAGAATTGAAGAAAAGGGAAGAAGGAGAGAAAATGAGAAAGAGAGCAACAAGAGAAATGATAGTATTCTGCAGGCTATTTTGAACTACACTGGCAACTGTAGAACTTTGGGTTGCCAGGAAGCTTGGGTCCCTCAGGTCTGCACTTCCTTCCAAGCTTGGGCAAAAGGAAGACCCCACTTACAACAAATATAGAAAAAAATCAGCAACATGTCACAGTGGGGACCTGTCAATACTGTATTTCCAAAGGCTAAAGCTAGAAGGACACACTAAACCTTTAGCTTGGCCTCCTTGAGCCAGACCAATGCTGTGATTCCCCAGCCAGCCCAATGCCATGATGGCCAGCCCTTAGAGAAAAGGAAAAATTAATAAAAAATTGACACAGACAATTTAAAATACCATCATATAAGATACAGAGGGGGGAAAGGATATTTTAGTTGTATGTGATATTTATGTGGAAAAGATAAGAAAAGTCGATAAATCTCTACCAAAAGAGAGAATAAAGGAGAGAAATAAAAAGAAGAAATAAAAGAGGATGAAAAATCATAACAAAAATGGACAAGCTCTTGCTATTAAAGAAAATAAAAATGGAAAAATAAAGAAATAACAAACAAAACAAAATAAACAACAAAAATAAAATAAGGGAAAAATTGGAATAGGAGCAAAAAATTTAAAAAGTGTGTGTATGTGTGTGTGTGTGTGTGTCTGTGTGTGTTGCCTGGAGACCAGATTGTGCTGTGGTGCTAGGAAATGGAGAACACACACACTGGTTTTGCTGTATGAAGCTGGGGCCAGAAGTCACTCTCTAGTCACAGAGGAGACTTGGTCTTGTATTATCTGCTCTCAGTCAGGGCCAGGTCACTTTATCAGCATTTAGTGTCCACAGGACTAAAATTTCTTAGGAGGCCTTCCTGTGGATGTGCAACTGTTCAGCTCACCCCAAGACTGGTTATCCTAGCTTAGCAGGTGGCCAGACCTGGCTGCGTACTAGGACCCTGTGGGCTATTCCTCAAGCACTTTCCCAAAATGGTACCACACTGCTAGTAGGCAAGCTGATGGGAGATCTACCCCACCTGAAATTTAATCCTGGCTGCCACCAGCTGCTTGAGCTCACTTTTCCTTCCAAGGCAGCTTCAGAAAGCAGCTCAGTTCAAAATAAGCCTCAGGACAGCCTTAGCTGTACCTAGACCTTTATGGGAGGGCCAGCCAGCCAGCGTCTGCCTATACCCAGGAAGTTACCTTCTGTGTAAGTCTTCCTCAGCTCCAGATCACATTGTTGGCTCCTGGAGTCTTGTACTGTTTCACTGTGTTTCCAGAGTGAAGTTTTGGGGAAGGTTCCCTCAGTTAGAGGTGGCTGGAGTTCTTTCTCCCATGTCTCACCACAAGTGGCTGGTACAAAGATATCTATAGGTCCGCCATCTTGCTCTATCCCTAAAGCTTTATTTTTAAGAAATATACCAGCTTTACTGAGAAATAATAACATAGCATGCAATTTTCCCATTTAAAATGTATACTTCATTGGTTTTTAGTAGTTTGTAGACAGGTACAATTATCACCAAACTGAAATTTAAACATTTTTATTACCCCAGAAAGAAATTCTTGCACTCATTTCTTCTTGTTCTCACCCTGCAGTCCCAGAAAACCACTCATCTAATTTCTATCTCTATAAATACATCTCTTTTGGACTTTACATATAAACATAATAGTATAATAGGTGTTTGTTATGACTGACTTTTCTCACTTAACCTACTGTGCATGATTCATCCTGTTGTAGTATAGTATGTATTGGCACTTCATTTCTTTTTATTGCTAAACTATATTGTATGATATACCACATTTTGTTTATCCATTTATCAGGTGATGGAAATTTGAGTCATTTTTATTTTTTATTTTATTTTTTTGGCTACTAAATATAATATTTCTAAGAACGTTTATATGTAATGTTTTTGTGTTCATATATGTTTTTAATACTTCTGGGTATATACTTAGGAATAAAATTTCTGGGGTAATACACAAAACCTATTTTAATGATGCCTATTTTCAGCAATTATGTATAGAATATTTATATAATAATATAAATATATATAATTTTTATGTAGGTTCTTTGGAGTCACTTAATGTAGAACCACTGAAATGTAACTGCATTTATTTCAGCAGGGTAACAGTGGATAATTCAGAAGAGTTAGCTAATTTGTTGCTTAGAGGAGAAATATTCATTAATAAAATTTTAGTTTCCACTGGTGTGTAAAATTTGATTTAAAAATGCTATATATCTAAATTATAAATTATTCAATTAAATTTCTAAAGAAATGGATACATTGTAATATAAATCATATCCAGTCATAATTTCCAGAGGCTTATGTTATAGAATTCTCTGATGTCCACATTGAATCACTTGCCATGGATAAATCCCAAATGCATCTTAGTTTAAGGATAAAAATTGCTATCTTCCACTACTGTAGTAGAATTTGCAGCCTTATCTTTGCCAACCACCATGGTCATGTAATATCATCTCCATTAGTACTTTTGATATTGCTTGTGAGGAAGACCCCCCCACACACACAGTAAAGATGGAGGTTAAGAGAGGGATAAGAGTACATGTGGTTTCTTTTCCCCCAGAATTTAAGGAATTCTGGGAAATATGCAATTCCCAGTAATAGGCATGATGTAACTGAGGAAATAGAATTAAAATAATTCTTGACCACCAAAGCTGTCTCCATAGTCCAGAAAACACCACTTGAAAAGCTGGAAAAAGCTGGAACATTTAAATGTAATAAAATTACTTTTCTAAATTTCCACATTATGATGACCTTATTTCATCAGGTTCTAGAGCTGTTATTTTAGTCTTCTCTGTGTTATACTTCATGTTCACTAGATACAAGAAAAGATGTTGTTATTTAAGGGCAAATGGGAGTGTAGAAAGACTACACATTCAAAACTGCCAAACTAATCTGTATCCAAAGAGAGTAATATACCACATGGCTATTTCTTACTCACTCATTTTATAATATGAGATTGTAAATTTTGAGTGAGCTTATTTGTAATAATTTCTCTCCTCAAATTTCATACTTGGGTTGGATATAAGAGAGAGAACACTAAGAAATGGATAAAATGTATAGTCAAAAAGGAGAGGACATTTTTATTTCTTTCATAGAGTAGACACATACCATTTTATTTCTGATTAGAAAAAGAGATGGTTGGAAGAGAGTCTAGATAATAGCATTATTCATGACTTTGATATTTAATTGGGGAGAAATCACAGGACAGAAGTGAGCTTCTGATTAGTATGAACAGCCAACCTATACAGAAGGAAAAAATAACACTGACATTTGACATCCTTCCCAGAGGTCTTCAGTACGAGCTCAGAGGATGAGAGCTGAAGCAGGTCACCCTAAGGCTGTACAGTTCTATGGGTTTAAATTGCCAAAATGAAAAGTAAATGGAGGTAAACCAAACCTATGGCATGGTAAAGTCTTTTTTTCTTTTTTTATTAAATGATAGCTGTGTACATTAATGCAATCATGAGGTACAGTGTGATGTTTTCATATACAATTTGAAATATCTTCATGAAACTGGTTAACATAGCTTTCATGTCATTTTCTTAGTTATTGTACTATGACATTATATTCTACTTTAAGAAAGATTCACTTGTACCCTTGAAAGATAATCCACAGAGGTGATCCCTTCAGTCACCGTTCCTCCACCCATTCACCTCCTCCTGTCCCCTCCCCTTGCCCCCTCCATGGTAAAGTCTTAATAGCAGGTAAAAGAAATATAGAGGCTGATATAATGGAACATATTTAAATATCAAAGACTTTAAAAAAGTTTTCTTATAGTTTTTCTACAGTTATAGATAAGTTTATATCTCATATGCACTAACATTTTAAAGAAAATGCACATTTATTAGTTGGTTATTTTTAAAGAGCATATTTGAGAATAGATTCCTTTTAAAGAGATTATAAATAGTTTTGTTGATTGGCAATAATTCTAAAAAACAATAAGTAATAATTAGATCATCTTTAGGGCCAAATGTTTAAAACAATATTCAGATAAACTAAAGCCCAAATTGAATAATGCTATAATAGAATGAGCTCCTTGAATAAACATGATTTAAAAAAACTTGTTTTCTTGTTGTGTTTTAAAAATTGTATATTCTGGTCACTGGCCCTTTGTCTGATTCATAACATTGAAGTAGCTTCTCCCATTCTAAAGGTTGGCTATTTGCTTTGTTGATTACATCCTTAGCTCTTTGGACGTTTGTGAACTTAATCAGGCTTCATTTATTTATTTATTTTTGTCCCTGCAGTTGCCAATGGTGTCTTCTTCATGAATTCCTTCCCAAGGCTGATATCAGAGTTGAGTTTCTTTCACACTGTGCTCTAGAGTTATATATATATATATATATATATATATATCATTTCCTGTCTTAGATTTAAATTTTTTATCCAGTAAGATTTAGTCTTGGAAAGTGGTAAAGATGTGGGTCTGGTTTTAGTCCTTTTCATGTGGCTAACCAGCTCTCCCTCCACTATTTATTAAATAGGGATTCTTTTTCCCAGTGTATGCTTTGATTTGGTTTGTCAAAGATCAAATGTTGATATGATGCTGGTTTCATCTCTAGGTCCTTGATTCTGTTCCACAGATTGATGGTTCCATTTTTATGACGGTACCATGCTGTTTTGATCACTACAGACTTGTAGTATAACCTGAACTCTGGTAATGTAACACCACCAACTTTGTTTTTACTTCACAGAATTGTGTTGGCTATTTGGGTTCTTTTCTGGGCTCATATGAATCAAAGAACTATTTTTTTCAAGTCCTTCTAAGTATGACAATGGTGTTTTAAGGGGAATTGCATCAAGCAAATCATCAAAAAGACAGCAAACAACCCTATTAGTGGGTAAGTGACATAAACAGAACCTTTTTATAAGAAGACAAATAAATGCCAACAATCACAGGAAAAAGTGGTCATCTTCTGTAATCATCAGAGAGATGCAAGTCAAAACCACTTTGACATATCACTTAACACCAGTGAGAATAACCCACATTACAAGTTCCCAAAGGTGTGGATGCTGCCATGTGTGAGGAAAGAGTGGAATACTGATGCTCTTTCGGTGGGACTGCAAGGAAGTATGGAAATCTTCAAAGAACTAATAGTAGACCTCTTATTTGACCACACAATCTGATTACTATGTATCTACCCTGCAGAAAAAAAGTTATTTTACCATAGGACTCTTGCACTTGACTGTTTATAGCCATTCAATTCACAATTGCCAAGATGTGGAACCAACCCAAGTGCCCATCAACCCATGAATGGATTAATAAACTGTGGTATATGTATACCATAGAATACTACTCAACCATAGAAAAGATGGAGACTTTTCATCTTTTGTATTTATCTGGATGAATTTGGAGAATAATCTTCTAAGTAAAATATCTGAAGAATGGATAAGCAACATCACATGTACTCAGTACTAAACTGAAAATAATATATTAATAACTACAGGTCCACATGAGAGAAAAACACAATTAAATTCAAGAAGGGAAGAGGTGGGAGGGGATTGATTACTTCTCATCTGTCAGGTATAACATAGGGGCATATGGCACACTCACTGGGTGGAAGAATCAACTATAGTGCAGACTTTGGACTTTACCTTACAAATGCAAACAATGTAACCTAATCATATGTATCCTCATAGTAACCCATTAAAAAAAAAAAAAAAAACTGGAGGGATTGGAGCAAGATGGCAGCCGACTAACAGCTTTCTTGCAACTGGACACAGTGAATCCAGGGAGAGGAGACTACAGGCATTTCTGGCTGGTGGGATCAGCCCAGAAACATCACTTTGGAGACACAGGGAGTCAGCAAGGGACTTCTGGACCTCATAAAGAGGACAAAAGCAGTGGAGAACTGGCAAGTGTTTGCATGTGTTTGTTTGGTCTAATCCCACTGGCAGCTATAAGTACAGCTGCAAGATTGCAAACTGGAAAGGCCTTACCTGTGAGCTGTTTGGGTATTTTTGGGGGGCTTGGCACTCAGTCGAACTACCTTGGAAGAACTTGGGCAAGAGAGCAGAGGATTTTAAGCATCATCTACGGCTCCAGACTGAGCCGCTGAGCCAGACAGAGCTAATAGTGTTCGGCTGTGGCCACGCAGAACTATTGTGGGAGAACTGCCACAGCAAGCTCCACCCTCAGGGTCACAGAGCAAGGATCAGGAGGGATGGGAGTAATGTAGTGACTGAGCAGCCTAAAGGTGGGGACTGAGACGCCTTGCAGCCTTGGCCCTCAGGGACATAGTGTGAGATCAGTTTTGGCATAGTGGGTAAATGGATAGCCACTTCAGGAGTGATCCCAGTGACAAGTGCTTTCCGGGGAAAGCTTCTGCTTAGCCCAGGTTGGCAGTTTAAAGTGTCTTTTAAGTCGGCTAAAGCGAGATTTAGGCTCTCCACCCTATATGGTTTGAGAAATCAGCAGTGACGTCCAGTCTCCATTTCTCTACAGCCTTATCAGCATTGTGATTAACATCTCATATCCTGGAAGATCACCTGTTGCCTAGACAATATTCAGCAAAATATTATATACCACTTTGTTTTTTTGGTTTTTTTGGTCTGTTTGGGTTTTTTTGTTTTGTTTTTATTTTTCTTTCTTTTTTTAAATTTCAACATTTTCCTTATAGATTTTTCTTTTCTTTTCTTTCTTTATTTTTCTAGCTTAAATATAATTTTGCATTGTTGCCTTTTTTAACACTTAGGACTTCATTTCTGCTAGTGTTTCTATACCTATTATTTGGCTTTTTGCCCAATTTTATCCCATAAAGTTTTTTAATTGCTTTTCTTGGTTTGATTTATAGCATTTTTGTCCTTCCTCTCTACTTGGTGGAGGTGGGGTATTGTGTCTGAACAGGCTAGCAAAGATCTGCTGACCTCAAGGGAACAAGCCAACCTGGCTCCCCCAGAGGTTGGGGGTTTCTAAGGTTGGGTCAAAGTACTTTACTGTACACCTATATTGGTCCTGTATCCCTCTTTCTGTGCCTCTCTTCTCTTTGTTAATATTCCAATTTACCCAGCCCATCTCCTTTCTCTCCCCCCCTTTTTTCCTCTTTTTTCTCTTCCTCCTATTCAATCTTCTTATCCTTCTGGTCCTGTACCTAAAGGACTCTTTGAAACCCTAGTCCAGAGGCATGGGAACTTAAAGAACAAGAGTAAGTGAAAGGAAAATTAGGGCATTGAAGCAAATAAATCAATTATGAGGAAGAACCAGCAGAAAAATCCTGGCAACATGAAAAACCAGTCCAGAGAAACCCTCTCAAGGGACCATGAGGTAGCTGTTGCAGAGGAGTCCACCTATAAAGAAATGTTAGAAATGACAGAAAGAGAATGTAGAATACAGATGATGAAAACAATGAAGGAAATGTTGGAAAATAACCAAAAGGAAATCCAAAAACAAAATCAAATAAGAGACAAATGATATGAAGAATATAGAAAGGATATAGCAGAGCTGAAGGAACTGAAGCAGTAAATTAAGGAACTTAAAGATGTAATAGAAAGTATCAACAACAGATTAGACCATGCAGAAGAATCTCAGAGGTAGAGGACAAAGCTCATAAGATATATCAGATACTTAAGGAGGCATAAAAGAAGAGAGAGAAAGCAGAATGTTCACTATCAGAATTGTAGGACTATATGAAGTGTTCAAACATATGAGTTATAGGTATCCCAGAAGGGGAAGAAGAATGTCCCAAGGGAATGAAAGCCATACTTGAGAATATTGTAATGAAAATTTCCTGAATATCACCAAAGATTCTGACACACTCCTTTCAGAGGGATATTGTACCCCAGATCACCTCAACTCTGACCAAGCTTCTCCAAGACACATTGTGATGAACCTATCCAAAGTCAAGACAAAGAAAAGATTCTTCAAGCTGCCAGGAGTAAGTGCCAGTTGACCTACAGGGGCAAATCCATCAGGGTGACTGCAGACTTCTCCAATGAAACTTTTCAAGCAAGAAAAGAATGTTCATCTACATTTAATCTACTTAAACAAAACAATTTCCAGCCCAGAATTCTATATCCTGCTAAGCTAAGCTTTAAGATAGATGGAGAAATCAAATCATTTACTAATATACAAACATTGAGGAAATTCGCCACACAAGACTAGCTCTACAGGAAATACTTCAACCCATTCTACACACTGACCATCACAATGGATCAACAGCACAGTAAGAACTCAGAAATTAAAAGACAGAACCTAACTTCCACCATGATGCAAAAGATAAAACTAAGCAATGGACTCTCACAAAATAACATGAATAGAACACCACCACACTTATCAATTATCTCAATAAATGTCAATGGCTTGAATTCCCCACTGAAGAGGCATAGATTGGCTGACTGGATTAAAAAACACAAGCTATCCATTTTATGTCTGCAAGAAACACACCTAGCTTCAAAAGACAAATTAAAACTCCGAGTTAAAGGTTGGAAGACAACCTTCAGGCAAACGGGATTCAGAAGAAAAGAGGAGTTGCAATCTTATTTTCAGATACATGTGGATTTAAAGCAACTAAAGTCAAAAAATACAAAGATGTTCACTTTATATTGGTCAAGGGAAAAATACAACAAGAAGACATTTCAATTTTAAATATTTAAGCACCCAATTTAAATGCTCCCAGATTCTTGAAACAGACATTACTCAGTCTGAGCAATATGATATTGTATAATAACAGGTAACTTTAACACTCCTCTTACAGAGGTAGACAGATCCTCTAAATAGAAATTAAACAAAGATATAGGAGACTTAAATGAGATCCCAGCGCAACTGTGCTTGATACACGCATATAGAGCACTCCATCCCAAAGATAAAGAATATATATTCTTCTCATCTTTCCATGGAACATTCTCCAAAACTTATCATATCCTAAACAAACAAATCTCAACAGAATCAAAAGAATTGAAATTTTACCTTGTATCTTCTCAGACCACAAGGCACTGAAGGTAGAACTCAACTCCAACAAAAATGTTCAACCCTACACAAAGGCATGGAAATTAAACAAACTTCTGTTGAATGACAGTTGAGTGCAGAAAAAAATAAAAGAGGAAATCATTAACTTCCTTGAGCACAAGCTACCAAATGTGCTTGAAGAATGAAGGCACAAGCTACCAAAACCTGTGGGATACTACAAAAGCAATTTTGAGAGGAAAATTTATCGCTTTAGATGCCTACATTCAAAAAACAGAAAGAGAGGGCATCAACAAACTCACAAGCTATCTTATGGAATTGGAAAATGAAGAAGAATCTAAGCCTAAACCCACCAGAAGAAAAGAAATATCCAAAATTAAATCAGAGATCAATGAAATTAAAAACAAAAGAATCATTCAGAAAATTAATGAAACAAGGAGTTGGTTTTTGAAAAATAAATAAAAAGACAAACCTTTGGCCACACTAACTAGAAATAATAAAGGAAAATCTCTAGTAACCTCAATCAGAAATGATAAAGGGGAAATAACAACTGATGCCACAGAGATCCAAGAGATCATCTCTATACTACCAGAGACTCTATGCTCTGAAATTTGACAATGTGAAGGAAATGTATTTGGAATCACACCCTCCCCCTAGACTTAGCCAAGAAGAAATAGAGCTCCTGAACAGGACAATTTCAAGAAACAATAAAAAATCTTCCAACCAAAAAATGCCTTCGTCCAGATGGCTTCACACCAGAATTCTATCAAACCTTCAAGAAGAGCTTATTCCCCTAACATGTTCTATGAAGCAAACATCACCCTGATACCAAAACCAGGAAAAGACCCAACTAAAAAGGAGAATTTCAGACCAATTTCACTAATGAATATAGATGTGAAAATTCTCAACAAAATCTTAGCCAATAGATTACAGCTTATTATCAAAAAAATCATACATCATGATCAAGTAGGTTTCATCCCAGGGATGCAAGGTTGGTTTAATATATGCAAGTCTGTAAATGTTATTCAACATATCAACAGAAGTAAAACCAAGGACTATAATATCCTCTCAATAGATGCAGAAAAAGCATTCAATAAAATCCAGCATCCTTTTCTAATTAGAACACTGAAGAGTATAGGCATGTGTGGCACATTTCTGAAACTGAGTGAAGCTATATATGACAATCCCATAGCTAAAATTTTACTCAATGGAGTAAAAGTGAAAACTTTTCCTCTCCAAACTTGAAACAGACAAGGTTGTTTTCTGTCACCATTACTATTCAACATAGTGCTGAAAGTTCTAGCCAATACAGTTAGGTAAGACAAGGAAATAAAGGCATCCAAATGGGAGCAGAGGAGGTCAAACTCTCTCTTTTTGTTGACGATATGATTGTATACTTTGAGAACCCCAAGACTCCTAGAAGTCATCAAAAAATTCAGTAATATCTCCGGATATAAAATCAGTGTCCACAAGTCAGTTGCCTTTGTATATACCAATAACAGCCAAGATAAGAGGCTAATTAAGGACACAACTCCCTTCACCATAGCTTCAAAGAAGATGAAATACCTAGGAATATACCTAACAAAGGAGGTGAAGGACCTCTATGAAGAAAATTATGAAACCTTAAGAAAGGAAATAGCAGAGTATATTAACAAATGGAAGAACATACCATGCTCATGTCTGGGAAGAATCAACATTGTTAAAATGTCCATACTTCCAAAGCAAACTACCTATTCAATGCCATCCCTGTTAAAATACCAACATTGTACTTTCAAGATTTGGAAAAAATGCTTCTGCACTTTGTATGTGGTTTAATAACCAGAATAACTAGAACATACCTTGTGGGGAAGACTCCAAGCAAATATCTTTTCCCATTTTGAGGGCTGTCTACTTATTTTACTTTACTGTGTTCTTTGCTGGGCAGAAGCTTTTTAGTTTGATCAGGTCCCAATAGTGTATTTTTGATGTTGCTTCAATTACGTGAGGGGTCTTCCTCATAAAATTTTTGCCCAGGCTGATTTCTTCAAGTGTTTTCCCTACACTTTCTTCTAGCATTTTTATGGTTTCGTGTCTTAAGTTTAAATCTTTAATCCAGTGAGAGTCTATCTTAGTGAATGATGAAAGGTGTGGGTCTAGTTTCAGTCTTCTACAGGTCACCAACCAGTTAGCCCAGCACCATTTATTAAACAGGGAATCTTTTCCCCACTCAATGTTTTTAATTGGCTTGTCAAACATCAGGTAATGGTAGGTAGCTGGATTCATCTCTTGGCTCTCTATTCTGTTCCATATATCTACCTTTCTGTTTTTGTGCCAGTACCATGCTGTTTTGATCACTGTGGATTTAAAGTATA
>NW_003852410.1:11969560-12021669 GCF_000181295.1 Otolemur garnettii
ACAGTGGAGCTTTAATAGGGATTGCATTACAGTTATATATTGCTTTGGGTAGTATGGACATTTTAACAATGTTGATTCTTCCCAGCCATGAACATGGTATGTTTTTCCATTTGTTAACATTTTCAGCTATTTCTTTTCTTAGAGTTTCATAGGTCGCTTTATAGAGATCCTTCACGTTCTTTGTTAGGTAAACTCCCAAATATTTCATCTTCTTTGACACTACCATGAATGGAATAGAGTCCTTGAAGGTTTTTTTAGCTTGGCTACTGTTAGAATATATAAAAGCCACTGATATATGAGTGTCGATTTTGTAACCTGAGACACGGCTGTATTCCTTGATTACTTCTAAGAGTTTAGTAGTAGAATCCCTGGTATCTTCCAGGTATACAATCAAATCATCTGCAAAGAGTGACTATTTAATCTCTTCTGATCCTATATGGATACCCTTCATCGCTTTTTCTTCCTTAATTGTGATGGCTAAAACTTCCATTACAATCTTAAAGAGCAATGGAGACAATAGGCAACCTGGCCTCATTCCTGATCTGAGTGGAAATGATTTCAATTTAACTCCATTTAATACAATATTGGCTGTGGGATTGTTATAGATGGCCTCTATCAGTTTAAGAAATGTCCCTTCTCTACCAATTTTCTTAAGTGTTCTTATCATGAAGGGATGCTAGATATTATCAAAAGCTTTTTCTGCATCAATTGAGAGAATCATAGGATCTTTGTTTTTTAATGTTTATGTAATGAATTATATTTATAGATTTATGTATGTTGAACCACCCTTGAGATCCTGGGATAAAACCCACTTGGTCATGGTGTATAATTTGTTTGATGTGTTGCTGTATTCTGTTGGTTAGGATCCTGTTGAATATTTTTGCATCAATATTCATTAGTGATATTGGTCTACAATTTTCTTTTCTTGTTGGGTCTTTTCCTAGTTTGGGGATCAAGGTGATGTTTGCTTCATGGAATGTGTTGAGTAGTATTCCGTCTTTCTCTGTGTTTTGGAAAAGGTTGAGTAACATAGGTACTAGTTCCTCTTTAAAGGTTTGTTAGAATTCTGACGTGAAGCCATCTGGTCCCAGGCTTTTCTTTTTAGGGAGATTTTGTATAGTTGATGCTATTTCAGAACTTGGGATGTGGCATGCTTCCAAGTATTGGTCAATTTCCTTCAAACTGTCATATTTCTGAGAATAAAGTTTCTTGTAATATTCATTAAGAACTTTTTGAATTTCTAAGGGGTCTGTTGTTATTTCATCTAGATTTATTGTTATTATTCTGTTATAATCTGTTATTTCATCAGATTTATTGATTTTATGTATAATCCTTTTGTTTTCAATTTGGTTTAATTCTGCTCTGATTTTGGTTATTTCTTTTCTTCTGCTGGATTTGGGATAAGAATGTTCTACCTTTTCCAGCTGCTTGAGATGTCCCATTAAGTTGTTAATTTCCTCTCTTTCCATTCTCTGGAGGAAGGCTTGCAATGCTATAAATTTCCATCTTAGAACTGCCTTTGCGGTAGCTCAGAGGTTCTGATAATTCGTGTCTCCATTGTTGTTTTTTCCTAAAAATTTGGTAATTTCCTTCTTGATCTTGTCTTTGACCCATCTATCATTCAGCATAAGGTTATTTAGCTTCCATGTTTTGTTATGAGTGTGCAGATTCCTGTTGTTATTGAGTTCTACTTTTATTCCATGATGGTTTGAGAAGATGCATGGAATAATTTTATTCCTTTAAATTTGCTTAGATTAGACTTGTGACTTAAGATGTGATCGATTTTGGAATATGTTCCGTTGACTGATGAGAAAAATGTGTATTTAGTTTTGTTAGGATGAAATGTTCTGTAGATGTCTGTTAAGTCCAAAATATGAATGGTTAAATTTATATCTAAAGTTTCTTTTATTAGATGATCTATCCAACATGCTAAAGCAGTGTTAAAATCTCCGACTATGATGGAGCTGGGAGAGATCCAGTTGCTCATGCCTGTTAGTGTCTCCTATAAATTGAGGTGCATTCTGATTGGGTGCATAAATATTGATAATTGAGATCTCATCATATTGAGTATTACCCTTAACAAATATAAAGTGGCCATCCTTGTCTTTGCTTACTTTTGTTGGTTTAAAACATATTATATCTGTGAATAAAATTGCTATACCTGTTTTTTTCTGCTTTCCATTTTCCTGGAATATAGATAACCATCCCTTCATGCTGAGTCTATATTTATATTTTAAGGTAAGATGAGATTCTTTTATATAGCAGATGTCTGGTCTGAGTTTCTGTATCCAATCAGCCAATCTGTGCCTCTTCAGAGGACAATTTAAACCATTCACATTGATTGAAATTATTGATAAGCCTGGCAAACTTTTGGGTATCAAGTTGTTCAAAAGTCCAGTGGACATTTTTAATCCTTTGGCACTGTGGAAGTTGGAATTTGATCAAAAGTTTCTGAGTAAGTTTTCTTTTGTGGTGGAGGATTACACTGGTCATTATGGAGGATAGGTCTGAGAATTTCCTGGAGAGCTGGTTTAGTTATGGTAAATTTCTTCAACATGTCAATGTCATTAAAGCCTTTAATTTCTCCATCATAAATGAAACTCACTTTAGCTGGATTCAGGATCCTAGGTTGACAGTTGTTTTGTTTTAGGAGATTAAAAGTCAATGACCACTCTCTTCTAGCCTGAAAGATTTTGGCAGGGAGATCTGCAGTTGTTCTAATATTCTTCCCCTCATAGGTTATGGTCTTCTTACATCTAGCTGCTTTTAGGATTTTCTCTTTCATGTTAACTTTAGTGAAGTTAATTATGATGTGTCTGGGAGATGTCTTATTCAGGTTGAGTTGTGCTGGGGTTCTGAAGCTGTCTGCTATCTGAATTTCAGGATTTCTTGGCATATCTGGAAAGTTTTCTTTCATAATTTAATACAAAAGAGCCTCTGTGTTTTGTGAAGCAACTTCATCTCCTTCAAGGATTTCTATAAGGTAAATATTAGTTTTCTTTGAATTATCCCAGAGCTCTCTGAGAGAATGATCCATCTTTGCTTTCCATTTCTGTTCTTCTTTGGATGCTTGGATATGTTCAAAAGCTTTGTCTTCAATGTCTGAGATCCTTTCTTCTGTCTGTTGCACTCTACTACCAAGGGATTCTACTGTGTTTTTCAGATCTTGGAGGGCTGCAATCTCTTGCCTCAATGTTTCAAAATCTTTGGTGGGTTTGTCTTTGAATTCATTGAATTCTTGAGTGAACTTTTGGAATGCTCCTTGAATTTCTAATTCTATCTTTGCCTCTATTCTATTAATCTTATTTGCAATCCAAATTCTGAATTCGATTTCTGACATCTCAGCCAACTGTTTATGAAGCAGGATCTTCAGTTGCTTCTGCCACATCCTTTCTTGGGGGTGTTGATCTACTCTGGTTACTCATATTACCAGAGGTTTTCTGCTGATTCTGCCCCATGATTATTTTACCCTGTTTGGCTTTTCCCCTGAGCTTTGTCAAGGACCTATACAGTGTTACAGCCTGAAAGACTGGAGACCTGCTTGGTGCGATGGGACTAAGTGACTCTGTTTTATTTTCAGCTGGTCTCTGTCCTACCCTAGTGAGTCTGTTATGCTTGGTTGAAGTCTCAGCTGTGGAGAAATACCAGCAATTAAGTTGCCCTGCCTCCCACAAACAACAATTGAGCATGGAAAATCAAACCTTCCCTCAACCATACACCTGGGGTGCCACTTGGGATAGTCCTTGGGTGATTTGCCCCATTCAAGGGGTCCAAATCAGTTGTCCCAGTCAGCACTGGTCTCAGGTGGGAGAATTCAAAAAGTCTCCAGCAGCTAGGTAGGAGGGGTCTGCTTGCAGCTCAGATTTGACTCACTTCAATGCTCTATGAGGGCCAAAGGACCCACCCAGCAAATGAATTAGCCTGCGAAGGTTGATATCTACTTCCCCACCTTGCACCCAGTCGCTGGTAATCCCACAGGACTATAATCCAGAGATCTGAGTCTGGCAGGGGTACCTTTGGTTTTTAATATAGCCAGGGGCAGTTCACTCAGTTCCAGGCCCATGCCTGGTTGAAGTTGCTGACAGAACAGGACAGAGCAAGGCTAAATTCCTCTACAGGTCAGACGCTGCTAGAGCTGATACAAAACTCAGCCCTGGGCATCAAGCAATTAGAGTTTACACTCAGGTGTTAATTCCAACCTCTGCTCACCCACTGCCTTTGTCTCAGCTATATTCCCCTGAGGGCTAGGTGCTATTATGATCAGATAAACAGTCTACTCATGGCCCCTCCCTGTAAGTCTGTGAGCTGAACTTATCCTGGAACCTCTGGTTGCTCAGAGAGACACAGTGTGTCTTTGGAATGGCCACCAGGATGTGAATCTTTCCCGCTGCCACCGCTGCTGGTCTGCAACTCAGGATATCACAACTCCTGTATGATTCCCTGTCAGCTGACCATCTTCTCCTTGCTCCCATGCCACAGAGTCAGCACAGACCAGCATAAGCCCCTTCCTTCTCCACTCCTCTCAAGAAAGTGCCCAAGAATCTGGACTCTATGGTTGACAAACCTCTAGACTGGGGGGGGGGGTATCCTGGGAGTTCAAATTTGCAGGTAGAGAATATATACAGTTTTATACAGTTGTACAGTTTTATGCCTGGCAGGAGAGTACTGTGGCACCCTAGTAGGGGTAGGAGGTCCAGTTTTTAGGGGGCTTTCTCCCATGGGATAGAGTGGGAGGATGTTTAAATTCCTCTCACTTGTTCATATGGAGTAAACTGCAAACCCTTCTTGTGGGGGAGGGGACTCCAGTCTGCTTGGTGGTAGATTTTGTACCTTTTGATTGTCTTTTGGGGGTCGCAACTTGGCTCAGCAGGGATGACGTGCGTTCTTCAATCTTCTCTCTTGGCTCAGCTCCAAACCATCGGCTTACTTGCTAAACTTCTGTCTTTTAAGTTTCCTTCTGGATGGGAGCCTTTGCAAAAAGCTGGCTGCAGTTCGCCATCTTGCCTCTGCCCCTCCCACTTCTGCATCTTAGAAAAGGTAATTTTATTGAAGTAAGTCTAAAATTTAAGTTTTACGTGCTTGCTCAAGAAGATTATTTCTGAAGCATATTTAAAATTTTTGCCCTCATTTTTATGTTTTAAAATAGTTTCAAATATTTATGCCTAAATTTTTTATAGCATACTATCTCCTAAGGAGAGTCAGGAATCATCTTTATCCTTTGGACCTTGAATTACGGCACTTGCCCAATGTAATTGGCTTTTAAGTCAATCAAATTTTTTCTAGATTTTATTGGGCTCTAAAATTTCATTGCATGTGTACTTATTTTAGCATCTTCCCTAAAATAGAATGTTAGGAGATTTTTAACAAAAAATACCATTCAAGAAATATCTATATTCTCAACATTCTCATGAGTTTGATCCTAGCAAATGAATTAATGTTTTTCTCCAAGCAAATTTTGATTGTTACTAAGTTTTTATCATGCTCAAATTCAAATTTGTTTCATGTCTGTCACATTTAAAATACTATGATGAAAGTTTTTCAGAGTAAGAGAGTTTTTTAATATATATATAAAAGTTAAAGATCCCATTTCTTCGTATTTTCATTATTCGTAAATCTGTATGCAGACCAAGCACTAACTTTCGTCATTTGAAACTGACTGAGAGAACCACAGGTTTTCACTCACTGTTATGAAATATACACTTCCCTCAAAATCTTAATTCCTGATATATTAATCAAAAATTATTGATTGAACACTACAACAGGCCAGGCACTGTTCCCAGGATACAACAGGAAATTAAACAAAGTCTCTTCCCTCAGAGGTTTGCATTCCAGTCCAGGGAAAGAGACAAAAAGCCAGTGGTAAGTGTTGTGGAAATAAAAAAATGAACACAGGGGGCTGACAAGCAAAAAGTCTTTCCTGTAAATCAAATCAACGATCAGCCTGTCTCTATACATCTGAAAGACTTTCTTTAGAAGGATTTCTTTCTAACTATGATTATGTTTGGATAATTATTAAAAATGTCAAACATATCTGTTTTGGTCACTTTCTTGCCATAAAAATCATGCAGAATAAATAAAAAGTTGTAGTGTCTTTAATACCGTGTTTCCCTGAAAATAAGACCTACCCAAAAAATAAGCTCTAGCAGGATTTCTATGCTATTTGTTAAATACAAGCTCTACCCTGATAACAAGACCTAGTGATGCGTGTGGCTATGCAGCATATCTGCATAGCCACGCCATGCATTTTGGCACACAGAGGAAGACATCCTCTGAAAATAAGCCCTAGTGTATCTTCTTGAGAAAAAATAAATATAAGACATGTCTTTTTTGGGGGGAAACATGGTATTTGAGACAATATTTTATTTTGAAAGCATCATAACCCGTGACATAAACACTATACTTTTAACATTGGGCAACATGCTTAAAATATTTGGGATGTGGTATAAACTATCTTTGGGAACATACATTCAAATCTGACCTTTGATATTCCATAATTGTAACAAAGCTTCCTAAAGATATTACACCCTTCCAAAATCATTTACTTGTAACCATGTCACCTAAAGTTTACAGCATGATAATTTGATTAAAGAATTAATTATTTTATGTCACCAAATTAATTATAATATGTAACAACATATGTCTAAAATAAAGAATCAAGAACAAGCAACATCTGGGATTTTATCACAACACAGATGCCAGTAACAACACATTGCTGAACAAAATAAGCCTTTGTATGTGTAATTTTTCTACCAGTTTTTATCATGATCAAAACCTCATTCTAACATACACAACTGTGGGCCATGGACTTCCACAGAGATTCCACTGTTTTCTATATATTAAAATTCACCATTTTACTCAATTTTAGTCAACAAAGACCTTAAATTTTTAAGAAAAAAACCTTTTTTTTCTTTCAAATGTCTTTCAACCCACAGATCTAAACATTTCACTTTGTTTTGAATGGAATTCCTACTTTTACTACTGAAATCTTTCACTTGTTCAATTTTGAGGTTGATAATATGGTGAATAATCACAATGATAATGTCTAGCTTTTAAATGTTATCTTTAAATTCTCTATTTTGAAATCAGAACTATTATTTTCAAATCTTCATAGAGCTATTAGGAATGAAATGTGAAATGACATATTTTAAAGTGGTACCTGAAAAATAAAAAAACTTAAATGAAATCAATCATTGTAAGAATTGTATCTAATAGCTGATAGTCTAGAACATGACTTTTCTCTTTCTAAACCTCAAGTTTTGCTAAATTCTTCTATATTGCCATGGCAAGTTTTAAAGAAAGAGAATCTTAAAATATAAAGAGTAGATAGACAGAAATCAGTATCATTTAAAGTGACTTCAGATGAAATTCATATCACATGCAAAGTAAAAGGCAGCATAAATTCTCAGGTTTTGACTACAAAAGCTTGTTTATAAGCACCATTACATCTGCTGAATACTTGCTAGTCTATTCACTCACACTATGTCTGGGTTGCAAATGTACGAATAAAAATCAGTATGTTACTTTGGTTATTCTGGGAGCATAATGACCTTTACGGAAAGAATTGGACTGGTCACGTATGAGTTATTGTGCAAATCATAATCCAATTGATTGGCTCCATTATAATAATTATAATAATAATTATCATAAAAAGAGCAGTTACTATTCACTGAGCACTAACGCTGGCTCAAGGACTTTGCTAAGCACTTTATGTGCATTGTCTCACGGTTCTAAAGCTCAAATAATAATATGGCAGTTGACAGTATTTCAAATAATTCTCACAATGTCATGATGTACATTCTACTACCTCATTTTACAGATGAGGAAATTGAGCTTTAGATATACTAAGTAACTTGTAGAAGACACGAAATTTGGATTTAATAACTGGCAAAGCTAAAGACTGGGCCTAAGTTTATTTCAAACTAAGGTTTATATTTTCATTTTCTTTGTACATTCTCATACCCACTATTTTCCTCTTTGCTGTCAAGAAACTTTTGTCAGAAAATTCCGTCATTTTAGATCTTGATTTCCACCTTGTACCTGAAACAGAATTGTTTTTCCCTTCTTTGCTTGCTGGTTTGATTTGCTGTGTTTTATCTTGCACTACACCCCAGCTTCAAGGTGCCATGACCTAGCAGTTTAATAAGATGGTTGGGCATTCCTCTTCATGAATACCTACTGCCATGACATTTGGGACACAAAATTGAGGTTTGACTGTATGGCTGCTTGACTTTTCAAGGGGATGTATGACACCAGCTTTGACTCGAACCGATTTTTGGAACTTTTTATATTTTTAAGTAGTTGAGTAGAAATTTAATCATCATATTCATATTTTAAAAATGAAAAATAGGATAAGAGCCATGAAATGACCTTCATTTTTCATTTTTACTTATCCACATAGGTTCTGAAATCTGAAGATTAATGATTTTAAATGTGGCTATATAAATCAATTAATATATATTGAACTTCATGTTCTCCTTCAAGCTTAAAAAGTCGAAGTTATCTTCCATTTAGGTGGTTCCTTTCCACTTAGAATTGCATCACCTTTCTACTTCAAAAGGAAAATCCACTAATTTTTTTCCCCAAGTCAAATTTCTTGCCAAGATAAAGAAGTTGGATTTGTTCACCTGGTACATAATCACACTTCTTCCCCAGTAGCTGAGAGTCTTGGTCAGAACTCTTGTTTATAAGCAACAGAAATCCATGAATTGCTAAAGCACAAAAAAAGGAGTCTTGGCTCCTACTAGTGAAAAGTTCTAAATGATACTATGTTCTAGGCATTGTGCATCTAGGAAGTCAAATGATGGCATTCTCCCTCAATTTTGCTCTTTTCTTTTCTTGCCTTCCTCCTGTTTTCTCTTTCCCCCTTAATCCTACACTCTAATAGCAGTAGCTGGCATGTATGCCCAGATATACAGTTAACGTTATTCCCAGTATTCACAAGTCAAAACATTTTTTTTTAACATTTTTTAAAACCTTTTTTTCCCCAGAAGTGTCCCCAATTTTCTAGTGGCTCATTGCATACTTTGGGTCATAATTGCAGAATTGATCATGTGGCCAACAAAAGAAATACATGTATTATTCAAGCCAAGAAAATATGGCCACTCAGACAGAGGAGTAGATTGATCAATTCCTCTTCAAAATTCAAGGATTGAGGAGGAAGAAGAGGTGATTCTGCAGATGATTTAGAAGCTTTTTCCCCCCAAATGGGTGACGTAAATGTAAGCAAAACCACCCACACAGTTTGGCTAACTTGGAGACGAGAACATCTACATAGGCATAAAACAGATGCCTTCTGTCGGGTAAAACAGAATTATGTGCAAAGTCTTGTGTTGCATATGTATACGTTCCCGGGGACGGATAGAGTTCATCAGACCCTCAGTCAAAACATTGGTCCTCTAGAAATGTCTGTATCTGTATCTGGAGAAGCTCCAGCTGGATGTATGGTTGGAAAGGAGGAGCAGTAAGGATTCCTGAGATATTTAAGAGAACTGTTTTCACTTTATTTCACATGATTCATTCTGGAAGACAAAGGGATTCATTCTACAGGTAAGAACATAAAGGGCCAATTTCAGGGTTAACTTGTGAGTCATTCCCCCTTTCCCTTATGCATCCCAGAGAAGAAATGGGTTGTTTGGTTTCTACATTTATATCACTCAGTTATTAAATCATTTGATTATTAAAAAGTATTCGGCTACCTTAAAAATTTGACACAGTCCCATCAGACTGAATGTAAACACTTAATATCTAAATGCAGACTTCCAATAAATTCTTTTATAGAATTAGAAAAAAAATGCCACAATGTTAAAATCTATGAGAAGTTAGTTCAAATGGCAGTCTCTCCAGGAGTTTGCATGCAAAACAGACATTCCCTCACCCACAGCTGTTGCTACAAAGGAAAAGAAAACAAAAAGATCCAGAGCAACGTGCTCATAAATAAATATGGTTGTCAGAATGTTTGCTTTGTAATGCAAGTGCTTATTCAGAGCCTCGACCAGGTGAGGTGGAAATGTTGCCTTTCTTCTAGTTGTCTGTGAAAGTCTAAATCATCTTAATCATTCACGTTAGCACCAAGCAAGAAAGAAAAAGTGTGAGAAAAGAAAAATAATTTCCGAATAACAACCGCAGGGTCACATTGTTATTTTATGACCATATGTTTCACAAAATTATCAAAGACAATCGAAGCTATAGAATTTGAAATATGCATAATATAATGTACTCCAGTATATAATTTTCAATTATGAAAGCATGTTAAATATTCCACTGGGTACATAAATCATATTCATCCATGGCACCCAGGCCATCTGAAGGAGAAAGGATTAAAAACATAACCACCCATGGGTTTTTCTGAGTGGCTTGCTTGTATTTTGATACCTTATTTGGTATCATGCCAACATCTCATCTCCATAAGAGAAAAGTAGAATTTGGACCAGTTTATTTCTTAGATGATTTTAATATTTCTAGAGTATCACAATATCATATTCAAGTGGAATTGAAAGTATAGGCAGATGAACTAAGTTTTCAGCTTAAGCTTTCGAGTCAATGAGATCAAGAGTAACCTTTACTCAGCGTGCGGGGGGAAAACTTGCTAAAATAAAGAGCTACCAAAGAGACAGCTAAAGGAAAGTTCCAAATCCACAGTGAATTAGATGTACCCTAACAAATGTAATCCCTACATCTATTAAAAGATATTTTTTAGAAGTTTTTTGTTTGTGTTATTCTCTTTTGTATTACACTTGCCACCAATAACAAACATTATGAATATAATTAAATATAAGATAGCAGAAAGCCTTGGGGACCTGTGAAACAAAACACCATCTCCATCTCTGCACTGATCATATCTCGTTGCAGCAAAACCTCCCAAGTTGTAAGAACTTAGCTTCCCACCTAGAAGGGCTGAGAAAATTTACCAATGATCTGAGATACAGCCACATGGCAAGGAAGAAGGTCACCGGCAGTAAGTAGGACCTGTGGTCTGAGTTGAGGTCTAAAGATGAAAATAAAGACATGAACAAAACAGATGATTAAAAAGAAATCAAAGTATAGTGGATGAGATTCCCAGTAATAATTGTCCATGGGGATACATTGAGGTTCCATTTACTATTTGGGGACCATGGAGGAGGGAGTGCAACCTACTGAAGGATGTTTATTTCCTAATTGATTGTAATAAGCAGAGCCATTTTTTAGGTATAATATATTATATTATAATAATACATAATATATTCAGAAAATATAGCACAAAATAAAAAAATCTATAATCGATATCCTACTACTTTAAAATGTCTACCAGCTCTAGTGTCTTTTTCTTTTGATACATGGTTTTCCTTTAGCTTTTATTGTAATACTAACACAATTACGTGGAAGTTTCCCAGTTATTATAAATATGGATCTTGTCTGTTGTGAACATACCTTAACATCTTTTTCCATGAGAAGAGAAAAACCAACTATGCTTATGAAGTAGCTGTGCCCCAGTGAATTAGGGCTGTGGTAAAAATGGGCTTAGAGAGGCACCGTGGGTACAGATTGCTTAAGGAGAGGAAAAGAGATCTAAAGATACATATTAGGAATTTCTGTTACATACTGAGAGATGTAACACCTTGAATCTCTATCACCGAGAATTCTTCTGTAAAGACATATTCTTTTCCCTTCATTTTTAAATTTTATTTCCAACGAGTAAGCATCTGCAAATAGTTTAAATAAAAATGTATTAATATTTTCCATGATTTTCTCTAAAATTTATCTTTACATTCTAAATATACTTGTTGCCATTCATCATTTATACATTTCCAGATATTTACTGATAACAATTGTTAGTCCTTCTGTGAATTTTTAGGAATTTATAACATTATAACTGAGTGTGTTCTCTACAGGATGAAATACTATAATAAATGTCTTCTTCAGGATAGTAATTTTCCATCACATCATTCAAATGCCTGTCAACAGTATTTTTCTTTCTTTGACTTTTCTTTAAAGAGAAGACTGTTGAGCATTTTTTTCTCTCTCCCCAGTTCCTTCCTTATGCTTAAATTTGAATAATTTCCCAGTAAAATCTAAATTTTCAGGGAACGTATACCAATATAATTGGAAATCCATATGCAATTGAGTGAATTTTGGCAGAGCTGAAACTTACATGCAAAAAGATCTCATTTTCTCCTTCAGTTCTCCACACTCACCAACCCCAGCAATGAACCTACACACACCCTCATACTCACAGGTCAAATCCAACTGTGGATCATAGCTATTGCATATTTTGGCTGTGATTCATGTTTAATTATACTGAAATATAGTTTATAACATATTTTCTGATAATACCTTATCCTGTCTTCCAACCACTTATCATATTTTAGTCAGATATCTATTGTCTAGCACTATTATCGGTGTTCCCTGCACCTCCCTTTAAAAAAAATCATTTTGACCCAGTACTCTTGTGCATGATAAATTCTCACTTAAAATTTGCAGATCTTAACCTATAGACTTTGATGACTTTTATAAATATATATGATAACCAGTATACAGCCATGTAATCACCCTCCCCAAAAAGATGTAGGATATTCCATTCTCCCTAGAAAATTCCTCCCAGCCCCATTTCAGTTCATTCTGATGAGCAAAACAGACAGTTAAAAGATTTCAAAACGTTTATAAATCATTTTAATTTAGAGAAAGAGAAAGACACTAAACACAGCATCACCGAACCCCTTCTGCAGCCTTTCAGCCAAAGCTAATTTTAAAAGGCCACTTTTTTTTTTTTTGTAAATATAAATATCATTGGACATCCGCGTGCAATGGAGAGAAATCTGGTAGAATTGAATATAAAAAGAAATCGGCTTCAAAACACTTTTCCATTTGTGTGGAGAGTAGGTGAGAGGACAGTGGGAGCTTAGAAAACATTCATTATTGTTCAATATGCAGAGCAGCAGGGGAGGGAAATTAAAGCAGAGACGCGGAGGAGAACAGTGGCAATATCGTTAAAATCCGCCCTACTCCTTGGTGGGAGTGGAAGCTCCCAAGGGGAATAGAATCGCACAGTGTCCTGTCTTCTTGATCTCGCTGCACTCTGTGAGTAAATATAAAATGACAATGCAAATATGCCATGAGAAACCGGAGGAATAATAGGTGAGGAACTGATGGGAATGGAGCCACCTGCCGCACTGACGAAGGGGCCGTTCTCGCCTTCATGGGGGCTTCAAGCCTATTTTACATAATAGCTTCCCCAAACACCATGATAATAAATATCTTCAGTCCAAAGACAATGAGATTTTTCCAAAGAGCGCCAAAGAGTTTAATAAGTAAAAAGTAACAGAAATTGAATGAAAGAAGAAGCATTTGCTTGTCACTCAACGCTAGGTGGACGTCGCACAGACTCACTTCTTCAGCGACGAATATTTAAAATTGGCAAACACATCGGAGGAAATAACAAAGCAATCTGACAATTTGGCAAGCGCTTTCACCTAAAGATTTAGGGAAACAAAAAAAACGAGGAGCACATTTGGCTGTTGCAGTATCTGCACCGAGCTGTTACTGTTTCCAAAGCAGGTAATTTCGCAGAAAGCAAAGCAAGCAAACGAAAGGAGCTGCAGTGATGAACTTGTAAACATAAGGTGATTTTTGAACTGAAATATTGGGGCCACCCTGCGTGATAGAAGACAAATTTGAACTGAATTATACAAGAACCAACTCAAGCCATTATTTCAAATCAATCTGAGGCAAAGGAAACTTAAAAATTCATTACTCATTTTTGAGCAAACATGGAGTTCTCAGTTCCAGCTGGGACCAGCAGTTGAATAGCCAACCCGGAGAACAGAAGAAAGACAGATCTTTGTGATTTGCGCACCTCGTTCAGAAATGGGAAATAGGACTATTTAATGGAAATGTATTTAGTAAACATTTCAGTCTAGCCTGATCAGATTTAAGATACTTAAAACTGACAATTAGAAGATAAAAATACTGTTTTCAATAAAGTCATTCCCAAAATCAACTATGTAAAGATAAATATCATCGGACATCCGTATGCAATGGAGAGAATTCTGGTAGAATTGAATATAAAAAGAAATCGGCTTCAAAATACTTTTCCATTTATTATTCTATACAAGGAGTAACATGCTTTTCTGTTCTGTTCTGAATGGTTTTCTCTGCATCATTGTATTTTCATTGTCTAGTACCAAGCCTGACACTCAGTAGGTCATAAATAAGTTCTCAGTGAACAAATTAACATCATCTAACTATATTTCACCATATTATTTTCCCATATGTTCCAGAGAGGGGAAACAAAGAGGGAAGGAAAAGTGTCTTCGTAGGAAAATTCTGCTATAACAACAGAAGTGGAAAGAGGTAGGGAAAATGTGCTAAAGCATCGAAGTCCTGAGATATGCAGGGCTGCGCTTTATTCTAGAGAAGAAGCGTGGGTTCTCTGATTGTCTTCACAGACATTCATTGAGTATTCTGCTGTGTGATACTCAGTTTATTAAATTCCACTATGCAAAAAAAGTGCAAGAGATGGCTCCTGTTCTTGAAAAATCCAGCAGTCCAGCAGGGATGACAAGTGTGCAATTATAATTCAACTCGAAAAATGCTGTATTAGAACCACCCAAAATATTATGGCAGCTTAGAGGAGTTAGACTCTGAAATAAAAAATAGAACATACCCCTACATCTAAGCAAATCTATTCTTAGAAAAAAAAAAAAAAAGAAAGAAATGTATATGTACATGTAAATATGTATGTATATAAATATATATATCTACATATATATTAGATAGTTTTCAGCTTAAAAGCAAGAAAAGGGAAAAGAACAGAAAAGAAAAATACATTTTGAATATCAGAAGTCTAAAAATAGGTTATTTTATGTTGTTCTTGAATAGTGAAAGAGACTTTTCTGTCATCTTAGAGATACACCTATTTCTGAAAAGACATTTGGAGCAGCAAAGATTCAAATAACTTCAAATGGCTCAGTGCCTGTAGCACTGTAGTTATGGTGCCAGCCATATACACTGAAGCTGGCAGGTTTGAACCCGGCCTGGGCCAGCTAAACGGCAATGACAACTGCAACACAAAATAGCCAGGTAATGTGGTGGGCACTTGTAGTCCCATCCATTTGGGAGGCTGAGGCAAGAGAATCACTTACGCTCAAGAGTTGAAGGCTGCTGTGAGGTGTGATGCTTCAGCACTCTACCCAGGGCAACATAGTAAGATTCTGTCTCAAAAAAATAAATAAATAAATAAACAAATAAACTTCAAATTAGTACAGTGAAGTCATTAATTGTCTAAATAGACAGAATCAAGTTTTGCACATTAATCTCATATTTTAATGCTAAAAAGTTATGAATGTATCCTATACAAAGGGAAAGAAAGCATAAACCAAGAATGGAATTAATCGTTTATTGCTCATTCGACATCCAGAGAAGGACCTGGCCTATGTCTGGGCATTTAGTTTTCTTTCACCTCACTCCAAAACAAATATCCTTTTTAGTTTAATATAGAAAAGTAGATGTTCAGTAAAATCTATGTTTGTATGTATCTACCTTGTTTTTGAGTATATTAGCAAAACACCTGCCTAAGATTCTAAAAAATATGAGATTTTCTTTTTTTCTTTACAAATACATTTAAATCTACAGTAGTTCTTACTTGTCTGGATTTCTCCCTTCAGAGCTTCATTCACCACTGCTCTATTGTTTCTAAATCAGTTTCTTGTCAACATCTTCAATGGGGGAAAAAAAAAGTACTATGACAATACTAAGAAACTTTATTATGAAAGAAATATCTTTAACAAGACTTTAAACCTATCATTAGAATTTGTGTCACAATTTTTTTATGCCAATAGCTTCAAAAGACTCCAATTTCCAAACAGAAGATGCTGAAAGATTCAATAGGTACTTTCTAAATGCACTTGAAACTATTAATAGGAATTTCATTTTACTTATAAATCAGTGAAAGACTATCAGAAAGGAGGCTCTACCTGGAATTGCTATCATCACCATAAATTTCAAAAAATAGTATCCTTGGAGATGACTAGCTGTAATATTTTCAATTTCAGAATGTTTAAATATTTGACCAAATTTTGGAATGAGTATTCTACTAAAAAATTGTGACTGCTTCTTTTTTCATGGTTATTTCCCCCAGATTCTGCAATATTGCAAACACATAACAATGACATAGAACTTAAGGCAAACTTCGTCAGAACCACTGCAGTTCTCTTCTTTAATGAAATGAACATTAAACACTGCATGAAAAGTGGAAGCCCAGGGATCTAATTCATCAAAAAATGATCACGATTCTGAATCTGCTGTGTATTCATCCCGACTGTTTTCCACGTTCTTATTTTATATACTGCTATTCATTAAAACAAGTTTGCATCCTATGGTTTAGCACTTTAAATCAATAAAATCCAGTTGTACATATTATTTTTCAATTTTCAAAAACTCAGTATTGGCTTTGAGCTTTCTCCGTGTTATCACATGTTGATTTAGTGCATTTACTTCAACTGCGATAGAGCTCCTTGTCATGTGAATACATATCACCTACTAGTTTATTCCCTTAATAGGGTATATTTAAGTTGGTTTGAAGTTTTCTTATTATTATTATCAAATGGCAATACTATTATGAACATCTTTGTAAACAACTTCGTACCAAGAGTGATATTCAAAATATTTAACACTCAGCATAATTTGGGCATTGACCAGTCAGAAGAGATTCCATACAACTCAAAGTTAGTAATAAAAGAAGAATATGGAAAAAGTATCCAATGTACTCACTACTATTATGAAACCAGTGTACCATCACTCACACTTTCATATGAAAGATAAAACACAACTATAGCCCAAAATGAAGAAGGAAAGAGGAGGGGGAAGGGAGGGGAGAGAGGAAGTTGGATGGAAGGAGGGTAAACAAGGGGACCACACCTATGGTGCATATTGCAAGGGTACATGTCAAATCTATTAAGTCTAGAGTATAAATGTCTTAACACAATAATTAAGAGAGATGAAGGCTATGTTATCCAGTTTGATGTAAGCATTCGAAATTGGATATAAGATCAGCATGTTGTACCCCATAACTGCATTAATGTTTACAGTTATGATAAAAAAAATAAATAAATAGGAAAACGCAAAGAAATGGGAAAGCTCTCAAAATGAAAAAAAATAGCTAAAAATACTATTACAGGGTATATTGGCTCAATATCAATTATTATTCATGGCCATAGGCAAATATTTTTCTAGAATTATACTCAGAAGCTAAATTGCACAGTCAAAATATTTTTAAATTTCTACTTTTGACATTCTGCCAAATTGTCATTTTAATTTCCATATCCCTGGTAATTAGTAAGGTTAAGTGTTTTTTAATATGCTTATTCTATAGTTGTATTTCTTCTTTAAACTGGTAATTCATAAGTTTCATCTATTTTCTTCTTTCTTGGTATTTCTCTGGAAGTACAAGATATCTTTATATATTCTTGATATTAGTCTTCTATAGACAATTTCTCCCAGATCATTATTTTTTAGGACTTGGTCATGGTTTTCTTTCATTCTGCTGAAATGGTGTTATACCTTTTTGTACCTTTTGTTAAAATAAAATATTGATTTTTCCTGTTGAATTTGTTGTTCATAAGTGCTCTTATCATGTCGCATTTCTTCTGGTATACACACTGAAGTTTAACATATATATAAACTGATTTTTCTATTGTTATAAAATGAGTTTTCTGTACTTCTCTTAAATCTATTATTGCTGTCAAATATTACTCCTTCTCATAATCTATGGTCTTTGTTTTCCTCAAAACTGGTCAATTTAGTCTTATTTGATTTCTCTTTTTAACAAATTTCTCTTTATCGTTCCCCCCCCAATTGTTTATGCACTTATTCTATCCCCTCTGAATTTTAGATTTGTTTGGAAGGGCTTAGGTAATTCTGTAGTCAGTTGGTCATCTTGCTCTAATTTCTATAAATTTTTAAAACACAGTATTGAATACACAATAGCTAATTGCCAAAAATATCAATCATCCAAGCTGGGAGCTAACTGAATAGATCTGTATTAAAGATGATAATTAAGAAAGGCAATTTTATGAGTCCAGATTGTCTACAGGGCAGATACAGGAACAGAATTAAATTTGCAAGGATTCAGGGAAACACTTAAGACAGAAAACATAAAGAGAACAGCAAAAAGCTGGGAAAATGTGATGCAAGTCTGATTCCAAATAAAAAAAGATAGGAAGAAAGATTGGGTAGAAACTTCCCCAATTGTCTACAATCTCATAAAACATTTGGAAAGACTCTCGGAAAGTTCTTGAGCCAAAGTCAATCATAGGAGGATTTTTGCATCCCCAAAGAATGGGTCTGTCTTCATATCCCCATAATGCCTAGTTGTTACCAGGGGCAGCCCAGGAGACTGGAACTTTGCAAAAACACAGGGATGGATTTTCCAGCTGTTGAAACTCTTTGTCAGTTAAAATCTCTGTAGTTTGGGGTCTAAGAGGCAGATTCTTACAGCCACCAGGGCCATGTATGTATTTTCCCTACTTTGAGAGAATTATGGTTTTTGAACTTCACTTAGTTCCATCAAGTATGTTTCCACTTATTTAGTACATAACCCTCAGGATGGCGGGCATTGTGACTTTGATATATTTTGAATAGTACCTACATACAGGATTTTGGTTACAGATTTTATTTTAACACCATAGACAATTACCAATTTAATTGTAATTTTATTCCAGGCACTTTATTCAATTGAAATATCGGCACCAGTAAAGTGCCACTTTTATTTGTTATTTATAAATGTTAGGAGAATGAAACGGAATCTTTAATTCTCTCAAAGCGCTGAACAGATATAATCTTTTCACCCAATTTAGTTCAATGTAAGTGAAATAAGGATCAATAAATAAATTACAAATGGAAAACCGCATATTGGCCAAGAAAACTCATGATTAGTAGCTTTTCTAAAATTTCTGAACACTACATAGACTGTTCTTGTGAATATTTTGATCAAATTTTTCTGTAACTAAAAATTGGGGGGCAGCTCTTCTATTGAGTTATCATTTCTAGTTTTTTTCTTTCCCTAATGACCGTATTTCTAACTTAATTATAAGGTCTGATAATTAAGTTCACAAACCCGTCCTAGAAAGAGTGCTACATACCTCATTGTCGAATGTCTCTTGATCAGCTTTGAAGTACTTCTTGTGGCCCTCTGACGACCAGCAATGAGGTATACAGCACTTTTCTAGGAAAAGCTTGTGAACTAGTTGTCAGACCTCCTGTGACAACTGCTCTGATGGCCATTCCAGAAAAAGAGTTGCAAAATTGCTGTGAAGGGTGGATCAGGCGCTGGCGCTGGCGCTGGCGCATAGCTTCCCCAGGGGAGTGCCTTGAAGGTGACTGAAGTGACCTGCAGCAATGAGTTAAGCAGCACTTTTTCTAGGATGAGTTTGCAAACTTAATTGTCAGATCACATATGTACCCTTAATTCATTTCATTCTGCAATCTCAGTCAAGGCTTAATTCACTTTTTTTTTTTGTTCTTTTCTAAAACTGCAATAAATTTCAGGTTTTTAGCATTATAATTTTCTGTAATAAATTTGATATTCAGGGAACAGTCTGCTCAACAGTGAAGAGAGGAAGGCAATTTCCTCTCTTCTTGGTTCATGACATGTTGGCTTTTCAACCCCAAATAGCACAGAAGCTTTTTATTTTTTTATTTTTCTAGCAGCACAGACTGAAAATCCGCATTTAATTTGCCATCCACAATCACTTTTCCCTTCACCCTGTCTCCTTTGGATGTCTAGACAACGGGAAGAAATCTTACATATATTTTGTTATTTCTCACTGAGTGTAACCCACTAAACAAATTCCACTCTTTACACAGCCACATATGCATTGTATTGAAATTATGTATTTTTTCTTTCGCTTAACTCTTGTTTATAATTTTAGTATTAATCTATTCAGGAAAACCTTGCAGCTGAGTACATAGCAGGCTGTGCTATGCATGTTGTATTAAAGATTTAACATGTAGATTTCTTTTCCTCTTGCTCTTCATAAAAATACTAAATTACCATTTATAAGGCATAAGCTGTTCTGATTACTTACTTGAGTGTATTTAGTCTTATATTACGTAGTATTTCTTTCTTTTTTCTTTTTTTGTGCAATTTTTGGCTGGGGCTGGGTTTGAACCTGCCATCCCTGGCATATGAGGCCAGCACCCTACTCCTTTGAGCCACAGGTGCTGCCCTTATGTAGTATTTCTTAATTTTAAAAGTAATGTCCATTCATTAAGCAAATCAGAAAACATAAAAATCATAGGCTGATATACACGTCAGAAGGAATGAAAATAACTAGATGCTAAATATATGCATGTACATACTGAATATATAATATGCATATATCTAACTGTAGTCATAAGTTTAAACACATATTCATATATAACAATTACATACACAACTGGTGCTTGAACAACATGAGAGTTAGATGTGCCCAACTCCTGCACAGTCAAAACTCCAAGTTAACTTTTGGTGTTGCAAAAATTTAATTACTAATAGCCTACCGTTGACTGGAATCCTTACCAATAACATAAGCAGTCAATCAACATGTATCTTGCATATTATAGATATCATATGCTGTATTCTCACAATAAAGTAAGTCAGGGAAAGGAAAATTTGAATAGAAATCATAGGGAACAGGAAATATGCTATACCTTAAGTGGAAATGGGTCATTATAAAGGTCTTTGTCCTTGTCCGCATGTTGAGTGGGCTGAGGAGGAGGAGGAAGCACAGGAATGGGTCTTGAGGTCTCAGGGGGGCAGAGAAGAAGAAAATCCACGTGTAAGTGGATCCAAACTCGTGATGTTCAGGGGTCAGCAGTAATTGCAATCATACTTTTAAGCATGACATTATAGGTTTTGACATTTAGACATTTATATACGCATATATGCATACCCTCAGAATAATTGCATCTATCACTTCCTTCAGTTGAAGTGTAAGGACTCAGAGCATTTGTGTCTCACACCTGAGTGGCCTTGTGAGTGGCCGACTAGCGTCGCTTCCATTGTTCTCTCTGCAGGCTGCCAGTCTTCAGAACACCACCTTGAAGGAATTAAGGGTCTATCCTTTTTTTGCTCAAATCCTGCACTTTGTGGCTTAACATCCAAAAGGAATCAACGTGTAGAAAGCAAATTCACAAGGATCCTGTCATTAAGTTTGTCTGGAAGTATTGAGACAAAGATCTTCTCACTAAGCCGAAGAAAAGCTTGACAGAGGCTTGTAAAAATATTGCGTAAAATGTGAACCCCAAACTGGAAAAAGACCATTATGCTTCCAGAAAGTCTCAACCTAGAACACCAGGGGCATCTCAGAGTCATCATAGTCAAGGACTAAGAGGGAACTCTGATGTCAACTGAGCTAAATCTCGAATATGGACAAACCCGGGGATGACAGTTTCTTTTACCAGAGGTCACACACTGGAGCTCCTATTCCACATATAGACACATTTGTTTGGTAGGATTTTTTTTCTTTTTCTAGAAAAATTGAATTATTTGGTAAGATTTAAACATTTAAAGGCAAAAATATGAGAAAAACGGGATCTAACCTCTCTGGACCCAAATTCTAAAGTTTGCTTTGAATTGAGTAGTGGCTACCAACTTTAGAAGAGATATACCCTTCTGAGTGCACGGCTCTCCCTTCCTCTAGCCCCTGTGACTCCATTGTGCCACCTGTTAAACCACTGCAGACACCGGTATTAGTGACCAGACACTAATTTGAGTGACTTCCCTGCCACAAGACATTAAGTGGATATAAATTTAAGAAGGAGATTAAGTTTCCTATAACATGATTATATTACAGGATATAGAATATTCTTAATATTCTATATCATCAAGTTATGCCTCAACTATTTTCTTGATGATGGGATCCTTGTCCTACTTCTGAAGTGTTTCAAGACTGAAACTATTACAAGGTACTTTGATTTGTTCAATACAACATGGTTTCATTGGGGGAAAACTAAATTCCTTTTAGAAAAGAGCCTTTTATGCTATGCTAAATGATGCCCCAAATCATAGCTATCCTTAAGGAGTAATGGAGGAACTTTCCTGACTTTCATTTGATTACAAGTAAGAATCTAGCATCTTTGGGTATGATTGTTTATCATTTCAACTACTTAATGCTTTAACTATGAGTTTCTCGATGTTCTTGTTATACATGTAACAAACGCCCAGTCTCTTACCAAGAAGCACAATAAATCCTAGTGCTCTGTGTCTCTGTTGTTTAACCCTCCTTTAGTGACCCTGGTGTCGGGTTATCAGAATCTTCCCTCTTGAGAGTCTGTGTGAATTTGACTACCAGAGCTCATTCCGGCTCTCTTCAGCTTTCTCCCCCAGGGAGGCAAAAATACCCATCTCTTGCAACTAGGATTGACTTTATGACATCATGCCTGCCAGTGGTTTAAGCAGAGTTTTTTTGGAAGGGGCATCTAAAAAATTTCAGAACTGCCACAACATTTAAAGTGAAAATGCCTATTACAGTGGGCGTTGGCATGGATGTGGAGCAAAGGGAGCTCTCAGACAGTATCTGTGGGACTTTAAATGCATAAAGCATCTTTGGAAAGTTGGCACCATCTCCTAATGTTTAGCACATCCTATGAATTTTTCATTCCCAATGGAAATGAACGCGTATGCTCACCAAAACAAAAGCACACAGGAATACTTACAGCACAGTTCACAGACCAATACAGGAAATAGCCCAAATGTTCAACAGCAAAATGTGTAAATAATGAATAATCCCAAAATAAAATACTATATTACAGTGAGACTGAACAAGATACAATTACTAAAAGGATGAATATTACAAGTGTAAAATTTAGCAAAACAAGTCAGCCATAAAAGAATACTTAATGTGCAATTTCATTTACATAAAGTTCAAAAGTTGAAAAAACTAACCTGGTGTGTTTAGAAGCCAAGACAGTGGTTACCACTGTCGGGAGTGGCACAGGGCTTCTTAGTGCCAACGTTGTTTCAATTCTTAATCTGGATATTGGTAACACAGGTGTGTTCAACCCATGGGCATTCAACCATCTGTGTAATCAAGATTGTCATGTACACATATGTAATTGGTCAAATAATGAGAACTCGGCCAGCACAAGTTCTGCAACCTTGTTTCCAGCTGAAGCACAGAAGTGTTATGGATGAACAACAGTCTCATTGAATCCATGAGGAAAACACCTATAATCCTAAAATACCAATGTAGAAAGACAGAAAGTGTCTCTATCCTTCACAGCATCTCTGATTAGCTGTGCCCTAACCCTTATTTCCAGAATTCTTGCTGCTGCCTGAGACATGATTTACATGTTTTAGATGCTATTTGTTGGATTTTCTTTCGCCTACTGTCAAATTTAATTCCATGATAAGGCACATTTGTTAGCCATTTCCCTTCATTTTAGCAGTCCCGCGCACCTGGAAATTCAATCCAAGTTGGCCAGTTTCGGTAATCCAAGAAAATCTATTTGTTTTAGGGGAATAAGTTTTCTGGGTAAGGGATTCATAGAAAACACAAAAGTTGAACTACATTTTGTGTCATCTCTAAGTACCATTGTGTTTAGCACTAAAGTGCTACGTGTGATTTCTGGTTACACTAAGCAGGTATTTAAAACCCTCAGCTTTAAAATGGCATGAATGTATCACTGTCTTTAAGTAAACAGGGACTAGAGACAATCTGGTTAAATGTCTTCTCAAAGTTGACTTTTATCTGGTGGACCCCAAAGAGCCTCAATCAGAAATTCTCACTGTTATTTCCTGGGCTAGAGCACAGTGGCATCATCATAGTTTATTGGACCTCAAAATCCTCAGCCTCCTGAGGACCTGGGGCTATAGGTACACGCTACCAAGCCTGGGTAATTTTCCTATCTTTGGAAAAGACAGAGTCTTGCTCTTGCTCAGGCTGGTCACGAATAGGCCTTTGATACTGCTTTTCTTGCTAGTGAAAAATGCTCTTTGCTCATTCACTGATTATGTTTTTTTAAATTAATTTTTCCTACTTTGCCCTCTGGAAGTAGATTTTGGTAATTAAATATGGGTATACTAAGAATTAGTAGTCAGTGTATATCTCATTCATGGCCCTTAAAAATTGTAATTATCTGATGCATGATATAGAATACATTTCAGCAACTGCCAGACTGTTATTAATAAAAGGCCTGGGTTGTCACAGATTACAGTATAATTATGTCTTAATTCTAGAAGCACAAGTCTAAATCTAAAATATTATTTAAGGAAAAAAAATGAATGCAGAATAAGGTTACATAAGAGGAAAAAGTAGCAGGTATTTTTTAGCTAAGTGTTTAAAAGAAATTATTGAGGAAGTCGTTCAGCTTCATACACTCTGAGAACACATATAATAAAAAGAAAAAGACTATTACTGTGGAAGCAAGCAGCGTATAGCTCAAGTGGTTCACCAAAATAGCATCTATTTCTTACTTTATATTCAAGTTTTATACTGAACTTGTGAAAAATAATATAAATAAGTGATTTCTAGGAATTCTAGAAGTGTTAGCAATTTAAAAACGCAATGCAAAATGTTTTTATTCCAAATGATGTTTTTAAATATGGCATTTTGTAGCATTATTCTAAACATGTGATTATTTCTCTGTCTCTAAACTTGATGTTTGAGCAAAAATGTACTGCCCAATGTTACTAAGTCTTGTCCTTTTCAATTTTTAAAATAGTTCATGAATAGATTGTTCACAAAATCTTATTATGCCATGTCCAGAGGAAATGTCTCATGCATATCTAATTTCCAAGGAATAAAGGCATAACTTTAATGACACATGAATATTGTTTGAAAGCATAAACTGAAAGCATGACACACGAGTGGACTCTTAGTAAGGCTATTAGAGCATTAGTAGAAATCATTGCTACAAGTCTCTCGACCAAAATTATTATATTAATTCATAATTTTTTCCTAGAACTCTTTGCATGCAGATTTTTGTTAGCGGCTTAATAGATAGAGTACGTGGTTTGATGGGGGGGGAGGGGGAATGGCCATCTTGGAGCTGCTACTCGGAGTAAAAAATTTATAAACCTGCCAACTTGGCCTTGGTTGTTACAGAGTGAATGTAAATAAGAAATCCAAAGCCGATCTACTTTTTCTGCACAAAAATATTTGCAATAGAGACTTTCAGCAGAGAAACTGGCTAGTGTATCCAAGTCAAATGAGATGGATGCACACAGTGTTTTACTGCATTATATGGTAATCCCGCCACAAAAATAAAAACGATCTGCAGTGGAAGAAATCACAGTTTTTGAAAGTTTTCTTTAATTATACGCCTTATGTCATTTTTATGTTTCCCACATTATAAAGCAGCCTATATATTACAAACGATGTATACCTCATACTTGTGAGTAAATATAGTCTGTTCTACAAATTCCATTTTACAGTAGTAATAAATGCCTCCAAGATTTATGGAGTATAGATGGAGGAAGTAAACCCCAAAGAAGTCACTTAAAATCCTATATTCAAACCTATATTTTTAAAAGACTGCAGTTACCTATTAATATTCTTATCTTAATTTGATTTTTCCTTTTTTTTTTTTTTTGCTTTAGGAAATTGAATGTGAGATTATATGGTCTTCAGAGCCTTTTTTTCTTGGCCAGAACCACCATCGTATATAACATACATACAAAAATTAACTCCCGGTACCATCTGTAAGAAAACAGCTTAGGGAGAGCTAAAAAGTTTTAATTTCCCAATGCCACTATCAAACTGCAGCTGCAAGAGAAACCCCAAACCCTTGTAAAGCTACTCAGCTTGCTCTGGTTTCCAGGCATTGGTATAACCTGCTATTCAAGGGAGGTGAACATGGTATCACGAATGTGAAGCTGCCTTTTACGGCTCTCTCCCGCCTTTAGGCAAGATTTAGGAATCAACAAACTTCCATAGATGCTAAGAAATGTAATAGATTGCCATAGCCACATGGCGCTTCATCCTAGAGTCTGCACACTTATGCTAAGAATTACCAACTAAACAATATGTGGGAGTGCACTGTGTGATTTAATGTTAAAGGATATTTAACAGAGGGTTGCTTCTGATTCTCTCTTGTGCCTCTGTTGCCGTGGCTGGTAGATTTTACCACTAAAATAACTCCCCCCACTTTCATTACGTCATTTCATACCATTTTGAAATCTCTCTCTATATTCGTTTGCTAGGACTGTTGCACCAAAATACCACATTCTGAGTGACTTAATAAAAATGCATTTTCTCATATTTCTGGAGGTAGAAGTCCAAGATCAAAGTATGGACAGGTTTGGTTCCTTCTTCTTTCTTCGTCTTGCAGATGGATGACTTCTTGCTCTGTCCTGACATAGTCTGTCCTCTATATGTGTGTATTTTTGGTGTACATTTTTGTGTGTGTCCAAATTTACTCTAATTGTGAGGATACCAGTCAGATTGTAACAGAGTCTACCCTAGTAGCCTTATTTTAACTTAATCTCTTCTTTACTGGCTCAACCTCCAAACATAGTCTCATTCTGAGGTACTAGAAGTCAGGGCTTCAACATATGAATTTGAGGAGACACAATGCAAGCCATAACATGCCCAGTTGTATCTTTAAACCACTTTTCTAAACGGATATTTCTATTTCTGTCAATTACGTTCCTGGCCACATCATTCTCTGCTGAATATCTTTCAAGGAATCCACTATCTCCAAAGAGATGTCCAAATGTATAGCCTGACACTCATGTCCTTTTATTTTCCAGGCAACTAGTCCAACCCCAGCACAACTTTTACATTACAATTTGTCAGAAAACTAAAAGCGTGCATCTTGCCTCTACCCAGGAAGAAACATTCTCTCTCCATGATTCTGCTAACCTCTACTCCTAACTCCAATGCTAAGTCCTAGACCAAACATTCCTTAATCCTTCTTTGTAGACATCTATTAACTCTTGAGGAACATCATGCCCTCATATATTTTGCTAACAGTCTTCTGTACCTATAATTCTACTCCAAATATAAGAGGATTTCTAAAACTTCTCTCCCTTCTTTCTTGATCCATGCAGCTATACTGAGCTGACCACAAACTTTCTATCTCTCATGGGGGCCCAGGGTCCAGGTCTGGCCAATGACCATATTCCAACCCCCAAGGCATTGCTTAGAGAACATGCTTTATCTCAATATTTCTGGGATTTCTGGTGAATACTAGGGAAAGAGAAGCTTGTTTTTGTTGTTGTTGTGTTAGGGCTGTTAAGTCTATAACAATATAGCAAGGGGTATTAGCACTTTCTCATCCAGAATGATAAATAAAAACAATACCTGGAAACAGCTTATTTAATTTGTAAAACATCAATAATTCAGAGCAATTTTAAGTGCCACCAAAGAAATATGTTATTTATAAAGCGATGACTAACAGCAAACTTCTCATCAGAACAAAAGAGGCAAAGGAGCTAAATCATTAAAGTGTTAAGAAAAAATAACTGTCTTCTTAGAATTCTATACCAAGCTAAAGCAAGAATAAGGGATGAAAGTAAGAACTTGTCATATACATAATGGCCAAGATAGTTTACCATCTGCAGATCAAAAGGAAGAACCTCTAACAGCTGTGCTGGATCCAGGAGAAATGATTCACAAGTTAAAGGAAAGAACAGAAGACAAAATAGTGGGAAAAAAATTGAATTCAGTAAAATATGTTCATGAATCTAATGGACATGGAATTAAAATTATATCTATCAATAATAGATAAGGTGATTATGGATAGGGGAGGGGCTGTGAAGGCATATGGCACACCCCTTGGGTGCGGGACACAACGACAACAGGGACTTTGCCTAATGAAGGCCAACGTTGTAACCTACTTGTCTGTACTCTTATATCAACCTGAAATTAAATGAGAAAAAAGAACCAAAAGACAAAGATGCTAATATTCCATCCTGGGGTCAGGAAAACACCGTTCTCCTAATCCTTGGAAATGTTTCTCCTGTTTGTATACTTTTATTGATAAGATGTTCTCCCAATTTTACAAATAAGTAAATAGATTTTATTTTCCTTTAAAAAATAATTAGCATCCAGTTCTAGACTCCTGAGGCATGGATCCTCCATAGTATAGCTGCCTCCTATTTCCTTGAATATTATTTTTTAAAAGTTGTTTTGCTGAATCCAGTGGCTTGCTCACCAACTCTCAATTGATCATGGGGAGCATTTGCCCACAGAACTATTTTGGCTGAAGGAAGGAAGGCCTGTGTGGAAATTCATCAAATAAGACAGCCAAGGAGCATGAATTAATTGGTGTTAATCCTTCTGAGTTATAAGAGGGACATGTGCTCTAAGTTTTGCTGAAGGAAAAAATTTAGGGTATTCCTTTTGCTGAGAGGGGGCTATTGTCTAGTTGCATCTAGCAAGAAAACAAATGAGGAAAAGGGACCAGAGGTGGTTGATGGTTTGTCCAAAGTAATCCCACTCTTTATCTTTGAAAAAAAAAATTCAAATTGGGGCTGCGCCTGTGGCTCAGAAGGGTAGGGTCCCAATCCCATATGCTGGAGGTGGCAGGTTCAAACCCAGCCCCCAGCCAAAAACTGCCAAAAAAAAAAATTTCCGATTGATGTGAGGGTACAAATGATTAGGTTACAGGGTTTGCTTTTGTGAGGTAAGGCTCCGCCTCCTTTTAATCTTGCATCCAAGTCTCAGTAGAAAATAGTAACCAGTACTAAAGCTGACCACGGATATAAAATACAATAAAATAAATAAAATAAAATATTCCAAGGTGTTATTTTATACACAAATATGATAGAGAAAATAAATAATAATCACCACATTTCTTTTTTTAAAACATACATCTTTATTTATTTATTTATTTTTGTAGTTTTTGGCCAGGGCCAGGTTTGAACCCACCACCTCCAATATAAGGGGATGGCGCCCTACTCCTTGAGCCACAGGTACCACCCAATCACCATATTTCTAAAATGTACTGTTTAGCCAGGTGTTGTGGCGGGTGCCCGTAGTCCCACCTACTTGGGAGGCAGAGGCAGGAGAATCGCTTGAGCCCAGGAGTGGGAGGTTGCTGTGAGCTGTGATGCCACAGCACTCTACCCAGGGTGACAGTTTGAAGCTCTGAATCAAAAAAAATAAAATAAAAATAAAAATAAAATAAAATGTACTGTTAACTATGCATAAAATTAATACATTGCTGATGCAAATGTAAACTGATATAACCACTTGGAAAACATCATTTGGCAATCTCTACTCACACCGAACATAGGCATATCCTATGATCTAGAATTTTCTAGGTATATACCTGACAGGAATATACACCTTTTTAAATCAGAAAAATGCATAATCACAGTGAAAACAGAACTGTTAATAACCCAAAATTGAAAATAAGCCTAATATCCAGCCATAGTCAAAAGGATAAATGAATCAGGATGTTTTCATAGAATAGAATATTACACTTAACTGAGAATAAATGAACTAACATTAAACACAACATGTGGATGAATCTCACAGGTCATTTCTCAGGTTCCTGGCACTGTTCTAAATACAAGATATAGGACTGAGCAAGGGAGATAGCATTCCCTCCTTAGCAGCACTTATATTTTAGTAAAGGGAGGACAAAGCAACTCAATGTGAGATATATAATAGTAAACTAAATCAAAACATTTCTATGAAGAAACATATCAGGTGAAGGGGGTGGAAAGTGCTGGAGGGAAAGATAATTTATAATAATGTGGCCAGAGAAAATTCACTGAGAAGGGGACATTATAAAAAGAAGAAGTGAAGTTTGAATTTAAAACTAAAAATACCAGAGAGAATAAGCAGCAAGTGCAAAAGTTATGAATTGGTAGACAGTAGCTGGGCAAATGCAATAGACAGTAGGGAGGTTCCTATGGCTGAGCAGAGGAAGAGGGAGGGAGAGTGAGGCAGAGTGAGACTGAAAATCGGATCAAGTGGGGCCTGGCAAAGGGAGTTGCTGAGAGAAAGCTTATGCAGAGTGAGAAATGAGATATGACTCTCAGGATTTTAGCCTAAGGAAATGGAAAATGGAGTTGCCATTACCTGAGATAAGAAATTCTGTGGGAAAAACAATTATATAAGTAATAACACTAAATATAAATAGATTAAATTCAAGTGTTAAAAGAAAGGGTTAAGGGATCTCAACAATCTAATATTCTTATGTGAATGTGTATGTATTTCTTTAATAAAATGATGTTTGTTAAAGCCTTTCTTTCCTCTAAATATCAAGTTTCTTGCAACTTTCTAGGAAGTTCACATGAGGTAAAGAAACATTTTATTACACTTTAATGTATGCAAAAATGCAGTATTTCTGCTAAGGAAACAGGAAGAATTTAAAGAAATGTAGGGCAGATATCTTTCTGCTCCTTTTGATATGGTATTTATTCATTTAAAATACCATAAACAAGTTGATTTTATTTTTCATAAATTTCAAGTCAGTAAGTCCTTGGTAAAGGTTAGATAATGGTCTTATTATTATTGTTGTTGTTGTGTATAGGTATGCCAGCTTAGTTTCCTTACATATGCTAAAATGGCAATATTTGTTTTTATTATTATACTTAAATTCAGTACCAAATTTTAAGAAATAGTCTCCAGATTCTTTCCACACCAAGAGTAAACCCCATTGTTTTAGGTTTAATGAGATGAACAGTCTAAGAAAAGATATTTTAAAACAATGGAATTAAAAACCCGTAGGTTATTTTTCTTCTTTTGTGGGTGACTCGAGATAATTTTGTTAGTTTTGTTTCTCAGTTCATGACACAATATCAAGAATCCTTCAAAGACTCTTTTTTAAAATTCTCCATTCCCAGTCTCATTCTTCTTCCCTCTCTCTAGATGATCATTTTATTTGTGATTTGTGTCCCATTACATATTTTGTTATGTATCTTGTATGATGGTTTTTTCCTCTGTGTGTATTTCTACTTTACATAAATGGGACTGTACCATAGAGCTCATCTGTTCTGTATTCTCTCACTCATAACTGTTTAAGATCTTTTCAGGTTTCTGTGCATATGAACTCCTTTGCTTTCAACTGTTGCTTAGTATTTATTACAGACACAGTCAGGGCCACAAATGTGTCCTCTGTCCTTCCCATTTCAACTCATGCCTGTGAAATTCCAAATGCACATGCCACCATTTCATTGCCTGAGGCTTTCTTTGTCCTCCAGAGACCATATCACTGTCCACATCATGACCAAAGAGCTAAGGATTTTATGCCTCTTTAGAGAAATCCTCAATAACTTCTCCAGACATGTCTTCTCTTGACTGTGTGGTGTTCTAGACCAGCCTCCAGAATTTTCCCCAGGTAAGTGAGCTCTAGAAACTGGTTGTTGAATTTACGATAAAGACTTAGTTGGCTGATACTTCCCATTTCATCAGACACTTCTCATACTCCTACCTGTTTCTTGCGTATCCCAATAAAATATCTTTGTCACACGGTATGGTTCTAGGTGACTTTAAGAGAGGGTTCTATTTAACTAACTTATTACCTCAGCATTGATCTCCAGATTATTTCCTATTCATCACACTTCAATAAGCATCCTTACATAAATCCTCTTATGACATGAGACATAGTTTCTATAGGTTGCATGCAGTGCCAAGATTGTCAGTCATATGACTCATATTTAATTTGACTGAGTACTGCTGAATTCCTCTCCAAAATGATACAGGTGACTTTCTGGATCCTACCATCTTGGTCATCCCCATCTCACCCATTTGACAAGTGTTATAGACTTATTGATGCATTAGTTTGAATTTTTCTAATTACTAACAAATTTATAATCTCTTCATAAGCTTTGAGCCTCCTGTTCCGTGAATTTTATGTAGGGATCCTTTGCCTTTTTTTCTACTTACATTCCATTCAGAATTTTTTTAATTCTAAAAATCAGTTCCTTATCAAATTTAGATATGTAAAATCTGCCGATCTGTCATCTGTTTAACTTCACGCATGATAATATGCTTTGAACGTAAGTCCTTAATTTTAATCAATTATTTAATTGATCTATTATTTTCTATAATATATGTGTTGAGTGTGTGGTTTAAGAAGTCCCTTGCTACTCCTAGACTATAAAGATGCCCTCCTACGTTATCCTCTATTACCTTTAGAGGTTTACCCTTCACATTTATTTCTTTAGTTCTTCTGAAAGTCACCCTGTTTATGACTCTAAGAGGTTCCTAAGTATTTGCTAACTTGCATTTACACAGATTAGTCAGCTTCATGTTTTTAGAGGATAAGTGCAAAAGCAAAAGAAATGGGAATTAAGAGCAACAGCAAAATGAATCTTTAATACTTCAATTAGAACATTATCTGAATTACCCTTTTTCTCTGAAGACCACCGTTTTGAGTTTTAGTTATCCCAAAACCAGTTTCCCTGTTTTTTCCCCCTATTGTTGGGAGAATTACTCCTTTGAGGAAAAGAGCATTTTTGTCCTCTGGCAAATTTGGGGATTCTCGATTAGATATTTTAACTATTTTTTCTCTATTGCCTCAAATGCAGCAATTAGATCTCCTTCCAGCCTTCCTGGGAACTGATGGAAATTATGTCCACATGGAGAAAACACGCTGTGCTGTTTCTTCCGTGGATCAATCCACCAGACCAGCTGGATTCTGGAGGCCCCTGAGATTGCAGGATCCCCGTGAGCCTGCACTGCTGCATTTTTCAGGGCTTCTTAACTCTCCTCAACTTTTAAACCACAGTTCCAATGACTGGAAAAACAGACATAGCCTTCTGAGCTGTCTGTTCATCTTGACTTTATGGAGTTTACCTCAGCCTGTTTCTTTCTATGAAGGTAAACAAAATACTTTTCATAGATTGGTTATGAACAGTTAGAATTTCATTTTAAACTTCCCACCAGAGTTCAAGACAGACCAACCAAGATCAGCAATAGATATTAAACAAAAGCAATGAGATTATATTAAAAATTAAGGATAGTGTAGGCTGATTAATTTGGATGTTTTTATTCTTTTAACACTACAAATATCTATAAAAAAATAAGAAGATAGACAGTTTAAATTATGAAATTCCTTTTAAGTGCTGGATGGAACCTCACATCTCATCTACTCAAATCCATCAAGTTGAGGTGATAGTGACAATCACCCAGAGGATTTTAAAGATCTCTGACCACCCACATCAGATATTCTGATTTAGTGGTGGGGGGTGGGTTGTTGGGGGACTAGAGCTATTTGTTATTCAGATTTATTTATCTAGTCAAACCAACTATCATAAAAAATGAAAAAATAACTAGCAATGAAATGCAGCTTATAGGAAGACTGAATAGTGTCTATATAAAATCCATTCTCTCTTTTTTCTTAACTAGCAGGTAAAACATCTCATATCTCAGCCTCTCACATGAAGGGTCATCATGTGACACAATTCTAGTCAATAAGTTGTAAATAAGTGGGCAAGAAGCCTCTGGGAAGCTTCTGAAAAAAAAATCTTTGAAACGTGATACATTTTGTCCTGTTAGGCTAGTTTTCTTTCCCTTACTGTATTTTTCCCCCTTTTACCATGTACTTTTTCTTCTTTTCCTGCCTGTAACATAAACATGATGGTGGTAGACCCAGCACCCCTCAAATGAGCATGAAAACAAGCTATAAATACCATAGAGAGAGCCATAGAGAGAGTAGAGAGACAGAAGGAGGTTTGGTGTCTGATGACTTCACAGTGTTTCTATAACACTCACCCTGGACAGCCTACTAGCAGATCCTGTTATATCAGAACAAGAGATAATCACAGTTTCTCAGAAGTATAAACACGTAACAATTTCCTTAACCATGCATGTAGGTGCATTTGTGTATGTGTGTATATATTTACACATGAACAGACACATGAGTACACTACTAGTGGAACAAAGCAAGGATAAAAGATGCCATTAAACACAAAACATGAACTTCCAGGGCCCATTTTCTAGGAATGTTGAGACAGAGGTGGATGCTCTGGTGCTATTAGTGAAAACTCTGGTAGTTGCATTTAATACCAATATAATTAAAAAGTGAGAGGTTCAAGAGTGAAATTGTTTAAGTCACAGCTTGATACATAGCCTTACATAAAGTCATCAGGATGCTGTCCTTTCTTTTCTCTTTATTAGTTCTACTTTCCACCACCCTTTGTCACACAGCTCTTCTGGAGATCAAAAATGGCAACGTGCATCTTTGCACTTACTTCTACTAACTTAAAAATCCAAAAAAGAAAACATGCTTTCTTCCCCTTTCAATGGTTACAAATAGAAATCTTTGACAAAGTTTAATTGGTCTGAATGAGGCCATATTTGCATTTCTGATCAAATAGGTCTGGCCAATTATATAATTGATTGGTTAGAACTGGTCACGTTCCACCACTGGAGTTAAAGGTTTGAATTGGCTTTACCTGACACACACACTCAGCATGAAAGAGGTTGTTTCACAAAAAAAGCAGAATGTTTTTATGAAGAAGTAGGCAATGGGAAGTGGATTGACACTGAGGATATTAAAACACATGGATGTCCACCACAACACATCTTAATCATCATCATAAGCTCAAGGTGAATTATAAGATGGGAAGGTCATAGACCATTTAGCTCAGCAAGGTTCCACCCATTGCCTCTTCTCAAATGACACTGGTTCTTAGAATTCTTGCATTCTATGTCCAGTTTATCACTTATAACTATAAATTTATATTAGATTTAATTAATTAGGATGAATTATCAACAGATGCATTAGAAATGCTAGACTGTATACTACAGAAGAGACTTACTTTTCCCAGTATGCATTTCAATATGATGATCTCATAGAGTTCCAAGATAATTAGGGGTAAAATTATCAATCAAAGACTCTAAAATACTGTGTCAAAATTACACATATGTGTGTATCCAAATGTAATAATAATATATGTAAATGGATATATGTATGTATGTGTGCATAATGTTTGTGACTCTGTGATATAGACACATATATGTATATATGTTTGTATGTATATATATGCATATATATGAACCCCATCCCTAGCACCCAAAACAGAGTCTGAAAAACAGTAATACTTGTATAAGTATTTGATGACTGAATGAATGAATGAAGGAAATTGAGGACAGATATCAATATATTTCTTTGTGTGATTTCTCCAAGTCATGCAGGTGATATAAGTACATAGGAAAACAAATTGTAAAGTTTACTTTGGAAGGTTATAGCACTCCATATTACTAACTCAAACCCTGACTCAGCTGACAAGATATTGTAAATAAATCAACTTAAAGGTTTTCTCTCTCTTTTTTTTACACTTAGGGAACACAGTGGTAAACAAAAACATTTATCAAATACACAGTCATAAATATCTAGGTAGCTATATTTTGCATTAATGACTCAATCCAACCTTATCATTATAATGCTTGAATCAGTTCAATAGAAGCATAGAATTTATAAAAAGAGCAGAAAAGAAATAGCAAAACAAGGTATCGTAAATATAGAGGAATAGCATGTCCTTTTGTAATTATATTTCTCACCTGGGCCACATGAAAGACAATGACATACAGAAAAATACACATCTGCCAAACATTCCACAGTATAGTATATTATCACCACTTCCAACAAGAAATTAGAGTGGCAAATCTAGATTTACTCTGCTTCCTTCTAAGTTGTTAGTTACTTAATTTAATACTTATTTTTATGAAATCTTATTTATAATCTTTCCTTATTTTTTGTAGATTAGCCTTGGTTATCCATAAATTCAAATTTAGGATTATTAAGGTAAATAGGCATTAATGTAGCACTTAAGAAACAAAAAGAATTATGCCATCCATTTTCTTTTCTTTCTCTATCTATCGTTAATTGAGAGTTTATGTCCATTTATTTCACTTATTAATACTAGCAGAGCAACTAAACTTCTACATGGAGTTTTAAATGATTATAAAATCTGAAATAGCAGAATACCCTCAGATATAAAGTTTTAAAACTAGCTGTAACCAGAATTCCAAATTTATGGAAAGGCAAGAAAAAACATGTGTGTTTGTGCCTGAGGAAGCAGTGTATAAGGAAAAGATAAAGGAAATGAATTTAAATATATTTTCTGGAAGGAAGTATTTTAAAAATTGCTTTTAGGTGATGAAATTATAAAGTCAAAATATGTATACTTTTTTCTTTTAATTTTCTCCTTTCTTTCCATCTTCATAGTAAATATTTACCATGGAATTAAGAAGACAGTAATTCTGAAACAGCATATGTAATATCTCTTTCTAAATCCTTTGAATTTCTCAAATGATTCATTAAAAAATGCACTTGATTAATTTTATTATTTATTTTGTAGTCAATATGTTACTCAAAGATAAAATGACCAAAAGAAAAAATGTAGTCATAGAGCATACTGGACAAGAAAATAAACTGAAAAACAAAAACTATAGTAAGAAAACCAAAGATCCAATATTCAAATCATGGGAATACTAGAAAAAGAGCAGAAAATGATTAGAGCTAAAAAAGTATTTAAAGAAACGATGAATGAAAATTTCTCACATTTGGTGAAAGACAAATATGTAGACCTGAGAAGTTGGGTGGACACCAATCAAGGTAAATCTGAAGAAATACATGCCAAGACACACTGTAATTATACTTTAAAATTGAAGATAAAGAAATAATCTTAAAAACAGCTTGAAAGAAATGATGCATTACCTTTTAGGGGAATACTAAATTGAATCACAGCAGATTTCTCATCTAAAACCATGAAGATCAAAAGGAAATGGCCCAATAATTTGCAAGTGTTGAAAGAAAAGACCCATCAATAAATCATTCTATGTCTGTTGAAACTATTCCACATTAAGAAAGGGGAAATAAAACTATTATCAAATAAAAGAAAAGAGAATTTGTATTTGTTATTGACAGCTCTAGATTTAAAGTCTAGTTAGAGAAAGTTCTTTAAGCAGAAAGAGAAAAAGAAGAAGGAAACTTGGAGCACCAGGAAGGAAGAAGAACAACAGAAAGAAAATTCTGGGTATGTATATTAGATTATCATTTCCCTTATGAGTTTTATAAGTAGTATTTGAGATTCAAGGAACAATTGTAATGTCATGTGATCCCCAAGAGAGAGGCACTTAAAAGTGGTGAGGATAAAGGACCTAAATAGAATCACAACATATTAAACATTATGGGACCCAGTTGAAGGAGCGCTGAAGGGAAAATTTATAGAAGTGAGCACTTATATTGAAAACGAGTAATGGTTTCAAACCAATAACTTAAGTTCCTACCTAAAAAAATGAGAAAAAGTAGATCAAAGTAAACCTAAAACAAGGAGAATGGATATCATAATGCCAAGGGCAGCACAAATCAGTGGAATTGAAAATAGGAAAACAAATAAAGAACACCAGTGGAGCAAAAAGCTAGCTAGCTCTTCAAGAAAATTAATAATCGGGAAACCTCTAGGAGGAATTATTAAAATAAAAAGAGAGAAGGCACAAATCACCAACACCTGAAATGAAATTAGGAACGTCACCATGGAGCACACAGCCATCAAACAGATAACAGTGGAATTACTCTAAATAATTCTGTGCCTATGATTTCGACAATGGAGGGGATAAGTACCAATTCTTCAAAAACTAAAAACTACCAAAACTCAACCAAGATGAAAGAGACAATCCAGATTACCTTATAACCCTCAGAAGCATTGAATTCATGATTTTAAACACTTGCCCCAAAAGAAAAAAAATCAGGCCCAGATTGTATCCCTGGAGAATTTTTCCAAATATCAAAAAAACAACATAAATTTCACATAATTTCTTCTGGAAAATAAAAATGGAGAGAGCACTTAACAATTCATTGTATGAGACTAGTATTACCCTATACCACACCAAATACATATCAAAAAATTATAATAATTCACAACCACTCCTAAAAGAAAAAATCATAAGGAAAACTACAGACCAATATCCAATACTGCCATTTAATTTAGGCTTCCAAATTCCAAAGAATACATTCAGAAGCCAAATCCAACATGTGTAAACACAATTATTTAGCGTGACCAAATGGGGTTTATTCTAGGTAGGCAAAGCTGTTTAATATTCAGAATCACTTAGTGAAATTCATCATGATAGCCAAAGAAAAAAGAATTATATTTTCACATCAATTGACTAAAATAAGTACTTGGCAAAATTCAATACCCACTTAGGACAAAAACTCTCAGAAAAATAGTACTAGAGCAAAACCTCCCCATCTTGATAAATGGCATCTACAAAAACCTTATAGTGGACATTATGCTTAATTGTGAAGCACAGAATGCTTTCCCCGAAAAGACTGAATGTAAGGGAAACAAATCTGCTCTCATTGCTTTCATTTAACAAAGGAGTGGAAGTTCTAGCCAATGTAGTAGTATTAGAAAAAGAAATGAAAGCACATCAACCGAAAAGGAAAAAATAAATCTATCTCTTTTTGGAAAAGACAAAAAGAAATTCAAAGAAATTTATGGATGGAAAATTTATTTATGGGGAAAAAAAAAAGAAAGAAAGACAAAACCAGCACAAAAACTCTCGTACACCTAATAAGTTAGTTTCCCTGAGTCACAGGATACAAGATTTGTGCACACAAAAAAAATCTCGTTTCTATATACTAACAATGACATACAGAAAATTAAAAACACAACTCTATTTACATAACTTCCATAAAAAGGAAATTCAGTACTTAGAATCCTAGAAAACTTATACTGGATCTATATCCTAAAAATTCTTTAATTGTTAATAAAAAAAACTTGTAGAAGACTTAAGTAGAATAACGTATGGTATGAGTGGATTGGTAGACACAACAAAATAAAGATGTCAAATTTTCCAGGATTGATCTATAAATTTAATTCAGTTTCTTTCTTTCTTTCTTTTTTTAGAGACAGTATCTCACTTTATCACCCTCGGTAGAGTGCCATGGCATCACACAGCTCACACAAACCTCCAACTCCTGGGCTTAGGTGATTCTCTATCCTCAGCCTCCAGAGTACCTGAGACTACAGGTGCCCACCACAACACTCCACAATGCCCAGCTATTTTTTTGTTGCAGTTTGGCCAGGGCTGGGTTTGAACCCACCACCCTCAATATATGGGACTGGCACCCTACCCACTGAGACATAGGCACCACCCTATTTCAGTCTCTAATAAAATCTTAGCAAGGTTTTGGTACACACAGACAAATTTATTCCAATTATATTAAGTCATGGACTGTCAAAGAGTTAAAATCATGGAGACAAAGGACAGCATGAAAAGAATTATTCTTACCTATTAAGGCTTAGTATACCACCACAGTAATCAAAAGTGTATAGTATTAGTGAAGGGATAGATAAGGAAAAAAAGAGGCCAGAAAGAGACCTTTGCAAAAAAAGCTTGACTAATTTTTACTGTAATGCAAAAACAACTCAATAGAGGAAGTTTAGGCATTTCAACAAATGGTGGCTAAGTAATTAGAAAACGGCAGGCAAAATAATAATAATGATAGCCAGATTTAATCTAAACCTTCAAATTTATGCAAAAATGAACTCAAAATGGGTCATAGAGTTAAATTCAAAACAAATCTTAAAAATTAAAAAGAGAAATCTCTGGGATGTAAGCTAGGCAGGGTTCTTAGACTTGGCACCAAAAATCATAATTCATACAAGGAAAATGAGAAATTTGGCATCACAAAAATTACAAAAAACACTTGCATTGTGAAAGTTTGTGAGAAGAGAATGAAAATACAAACTATAAGGGAAGAATAAATATTTAGAGACCACATATCTGACCAAGGACTAATATTCAGAAGTTATATTAAACTGGTGTGCTGTGAAAGGGTCTTAGGTGTGTCTTGAAATTTTTAAAGACCATCAATTAAATTAATTGTGAAAGAAGTTTGAAGCACAATAAGTATATCCTTTTTTCACTCTTTTTTTTTGATCAACATAATTTAAGTGTGCTATGGAAGTTTAACTATAGATTGACATGCACTGTGAGATAAAAAAGTTTGAAAAGCACTGACTTAGACTAATATGTCCCTGATTTTACTTCCATTTTTGTCAAGTTTAACAAAAAATTTATGGATATTTGTTCCTTGCTCTTATTCAAGCTCTGATCTTCTTGCAATGACACACAAAAACACGCAACAATAATGAATGACACTCAGCAAGACACCATCACACATTGACACAAACACAGTTGTGAGACACAGATATACCAAGGTCATGAAACCTTACTGAGTTGTATGTACAGTGCTGCCAAAGTAAGCACACAGTGGCAAATTCACAAACTTAATTGTTAGATCTCATATTGAGGACTCTCAAAACTTAACTGGACAAAAAAATCCAATCAGAAAATGTTCAAAATGCATTACAGACCAAAAAGGATATACAAATGGCAAAGAAGCCAGCACATGGAATGTGTTAAACAGCATTAGCCATCAGAGAATTACAAATTTAAACCATAGTGAGATATAACTACACATCTGTTAGAACAATTAAAATGAAAAATACTGACAACACCAAATGCTGGTGAGAAAGTGGTGAAACTGGATCATTCATATTTGCTTTTGGGACTATGAAATGGTACAGACACTCTGAAAAGCAGTTTGGCAGTTTCGTCAACATTTAAATATGTAACTTCCATATAGTAACTTCCATGTAATCTGACAATTTTACTCATGCATATTTATCATACAGAAATGATATCTTATTATATACACAATAACTAGGACATGAATGTTCACGGAAGTTTTATTTAAAAGCCATAAACTGATATCAATCCAAACATCCTTCAACAGTTGAATGTTTAAACAACTGTAGTACATATATACCATGTAATACTACTCAGCAATAAAAAGAAACATCCTTTCAATGTATAAAACTATTTGGATGAATCTTCAAGGAATCATGCCGAGTATTAAATAAATGGCTCCCAAATGGTTATTTACTATTATGTTTCCACCTATACAAAGTTTTTGAAATGGCAATATTTTAGAAATGGAGGACAGACTGAGGGTGTCTAGAGTTTAGAATGAATGGAATGGGGGGAGAAGAGCAGAAGGTCAAGGAAAACAGCCATAAGAGAGCAACAGGAGGGATCCTTGTGGTGTTGGAATCCCTCCGTATTTTACCTGTGGTAAGGGATATGTAACTTACATCAGTGATAAAACTGTGCAGAACTTTACACACACATGACAGAGTAAAAGTAAATAAGTAATCTAAATAAGTTCAGTTGATTGATTGATGTCAGTATGCAAGTTGGGATGCTTTACTATACCTTTACAATTTACCATTGGAGACATTAGGCAAAGTATACAAGGTCTCTCTTTGTATTCTTTCTGACAACTGCATGGGAATCTGTAAATATCTCAATTAACAAAAAATGAACAGGATGGGCACAATGGCTCATGCTTGTAATTCCAGCACTTTGGGAGGCTGAGGAGAGAAGATCTCTTGAGGTTAGGAGTTTGCAACAAGATTAGGCAATATACAAGTCCCCATCTCAAAAAAAAAAAATAGCAGGTTATGGTACACACACCTATATTCTCAGATACTTGGGAGACTGATGCAGGAGGATTACTTGTTGCTTGAGCCCAGGAGTTTGAGGCTGCTGTGACCTGTGATGGTGCCACTGCTCTCTGGTCTGGGCAACAGTACAAGACCACATCAATATTTAAAAAAAAAAATGGAGATAACATACTCAAAGATTATCGTTGATAAAAATGTTAGCTAAAATTAAAATTCACACCTTATACCCTGAAATTGTCTTACAATAATATTAGGTGTTATTGTCTTGTTTCTCTGTGGTTATCTGTCTTTGTGACATGATATGGCACAGAGATTAAGATCAAGGAATTTAAAGTCAGACATGTAGAACAGGAAGCTCAGACTTTCACCTGCTAGTTGTATCATTTTTGACTATTCATTTAATGTCACTGAGATTCTCAATTTTCATTAATAAATGGGCTTTCAGTACTTCCAGACTATGAAGATCAAGCCAATTGATATCAATTTCAGACAGAGATATCATGCCAGACTAAAAGCAGCTCCATTGTTATGAGAGTCCTGAAGCTCCTGGGATAAATAAGCAAAGGAAATTCCAGGACTGCATTGAAGGAAGTTTTTTTTATCCAAATACATGGCATATATAGCACTTTATTTAGCCTAAGTATTTATTTTCATGTATATGATAGTTTTAAAACATAACTACAAATTCTTTGATACTCTTCTCCTCAAAAACGGAGCCTAACACCTTTCTTTTGAGGTTGTGGTGAAAGTTTATGGTATGTGATTTCTGACCAAGGATAGGTCAGAAAGAGCGAAAGAAACTTTTGCTTCCATATCTCTTGCTCTGGGAGAAACTAGCTAATGTGTTATGAAAATAGATGTTCAAGCAGCCATATGGAGAGTGCTATATGGAAAGGTCCTGAGAAATGCTGTCAACAGTCAGCAGGGAACTGGACATGTGACTAGAACAGCCTAGGGGAGTCAACCACCTTGACAGTGAATCCTCCTGCCCCAGTCAAGCTTTCAAATGACTGCAGCCCCAGCTGACCTCTAGATAGGAACCTCATAAAACACTCAGAGTCAGAATCATGTAGCTAAATGAATTTCCAATTCCTTAACTCCAGAAAGAAAGCTCGTATTTCTTGTTTTAAACTGCTAAGATGTGAGGTAATTAATTTTACAGCAACAGATAACTAATACATGATCTCATTTTCTTCTTAATGCAGCTCAGAAATGTTAAGAAGTTTCCCATGGTCTAGAGTTAGTAAAAGACAGACCCAACTACATCCTAGTGTGCGATTCAAAATAAAGTGTGTTGGTACTTCTTTCAGCTTGAAGGACATAGATCTCATTTAGAATCCTGAGTTATTGTCTTAAAAAGAGGCATCTTGAAGGCTACCTTGTATGTGATAGTAACCAGGTGCAATAACGCCCTTTAAAGCGTTAAAGGAATATTACTTACCTTGAACCCTAAGTTTTACAGGATCCCTTTCTCTTCCTTCACCAGCCATATCTTTCCCTATATGTTAAAAAATCCAAGGGATTAAAGAGATAGCTTATCTCTAGACTGAATACTCCCTTTTTAGACTGAGTTTTTGGTACTTGGGCCTGGTGGTACAATGCCAGAGTGAAGGTAGGCTTGTTTCCTACTGTATTCTGAAGGCAGATTGCACAGACAACATGAATTTGGGTTCCCAGAGTTGCCAAGGACACTATTCCCAAAACTGTGGACAATGTGGTTGTGCATGCAGAAGGATCCTGGGTATTCATGAACCATCTCTCATAGTTCAGGGCAGAGCTTGAAATAGGAAGAGAAGGGGGACAGGCCACAGGCTGTGTTTACATTCTTTCGGCACTACCATCTTTCAGCATGGAACTTCAGGGAGTTTTTAAGGAGTTCAAGGAGCATTTAAAATTCAAACCTGGAATTCCTAGTTATTATTTATTTATCAGGCTTCATTTTATAACTTTTAAATATTCAAAACTGGCCTGGTGCAGTTGCTTGCACCTATAATCCTACCACTCTGTGAAGCCGAGGCAGGTGGATTCTTGAGCTCAGGAGTTTGGGACCAGCCTAAACAAGAGTGAGATGCCATCTCTAATAAAAATAGAAAAATTAGCCAGGTATTGTGGCAAGTATCTGTAGTCCCAGCTACTTCAGAGGCTGAGGCAAGAGAATCTTTTGAGCCCAAGATGCTGAGGTTGCTGTGAGCTATGATGACGACACCATGGCCCTCTACCCAGGGTGCCCAAGTGAGAATCTATCTCAAAAATGAATAAATAAATAAATAAATATTTATTATTCAAATATTTATTTGAAACTATGGTAGGTAGCCCTCTTGGTAAGTAAGAGGGACTACAGTAAGAAGGACTCTTTCCCAGAGTGATAAGCATAGGCAGAAATATCAGCTATATTTCCTTAACACAAGGACCAGGGGATAATATTGAAATGCTACAACTATGATAACCCTTCCACCAAATCCTCCTAGGGTTCCAGTCTGTAATTCTAGATTTGGAGATTCTAAACAAGAAGGAAGGATGAGGTCCCCTGAGACTACATATCCCATTACGATAAAAAAACCATAATGATTATCATATACCAGGGATATTAAGTTCTTTTCACAAATTACATTATGTAATTCCCACAATAACTATGGTGCAAATACCCTCATCATACATAAAGAAACCAAGAATCAGAGGTAAGTTCCATAGCTAGAAAGAGATAGAATATGGTCTGTCTCATTCCAACACTGTTGCTCATGACTATCACTCTTCATGGGGGTAGATTCTTTCTGGAGGTCTTTAGGTGTCACATTTTTCAGAGGAAAAGTTTCCTTTGAGAAAGTCATGGCACTGTAGAAATACATCTGCACCATGGCTGATGCCAAAGTCTATTCCAACTCTAAGAGTTTATCAACTTAACCTATTAGCCACTACTACTGAATTTTTATGTTATTATAAAGAAAGATTATTTCTAACACATTTTCAGTTTCTGACATCAAATCCAAGATAAAAGTAAGAGTGAATCAAGGCTTTAGGATATCAAAAGAAAGATATGAACCAAAAATTGGATTTATAGATATGAAAGGGAAAAAATCTTGAAGGAAAACATAAGGAAACTCCATGGGGACTCTGAGTCTACAACCTAGTGTGACAGTTTCATGTTGCATCATAATTTAATATAATGGAGAAGTGCAGGCTCCAAAGTATTCATATTAAAGTATTCATGAATAATAAAATCATTTTCATTTTAGCTGGTCCCATATACTATTCAAATTCTTTTACGGTTTCTCAATGGTAAGAATGGCAAGGATTGGATGATGTTAAGTTGATTTAAAAGCAACTGCTTAAATTGCTTAAGCTTTAAATAATTCTTATTTTGTGAGAACTGAAAACTGCTGATGAGTAAATCAAGGAAGGAAGACGTTTACAAAGGCATAAAATATCACTCAGAAATGATCATATTCTAGTTAACACTTCATGTAACAATTTCAGCTTCTCAGAGAGTTGGCTGAAGGGTTTAGTGCAATATTTTGTCAATTTTAGAGAGACAATGATATATTTAGCACTAAAATGTTAGCACTGTCTAAATGCCCCAGCATCTCCATCTTGGAAGTATGTGCCTACCAATCTTCCAAGAAAATGCTTATATTAATTTACCATTGAACAAATGACAAAGTCCTATGAAAGAAAGCCAAAACTTTCCTAGCTGTGCTTTTCAGATAGGATAATATGGTGTTATATCACCTAATATTATTACTTACATCCTTTTTTTTCCAGGATAAAAATATAAAAATGAATGATAAGTTTCCTTCTGAGCTGGTATCCTCACCACAGAAGATAAACCTCTAATATGCTGTAAAATCACAAACTGCCTAATGTAATAAATGTCTTTTCCAGATAGTGTTATCTTTCACGTACTTATTTCTTCTATCTTTCATTCATGAAATTTTACATTATTTTCACATTGTATACAATAGGCTAGTCACACTTCATAACTAACCAATCTTTGCCCTTGAAAAATACATTAAGAAAAAAAAAAACCTGGCTTTTGTTGGACATAATATATATGAGAGTTTCAACCCACAACCAGGTTTATTTGACTTTAAATCTTTTGTCCATTTTATTTTACATTCTCTTGCTTTTATACAGAAAGTATGTAAAAGAAAATTACAAGCTGAAAATACATTTCTATGCATATACTGCATGTAAAAATTCTTTTTAGTTTACCAAACTAGCATGTGAAAATGTTTTTTTTCAATATCCCAAAGTAAATTTTTTAATTCTCACTTGCCCTCCATTAATTTCTTCATCTGTCTTACCAAAATCCTTTTATTTAAATCATTTAACAACACATATCTCTAACATTAATATATACTTACTACCAATCATAAATATGTACATGCATAAACAGACATATTCTATACATACACATGCAATTTATAACTGGCAAACTTGTCTTCTTATTTCCAAATGTAACTCGTTCCAAATGTATTTTCACTTTACACCAACAAAGGTTTTTGTGGGTTTTTTTTTTTTCATTTGAAGCCAAACAAAGCCCAAGACAATAAATGTAGAGTCTCCCGCTTATATTCCAAGAAATTATCCCGTGAAAGATGACAATGAGGTTTTTACTCCTCTAGAGAAAGAAACCAATCTTTAAAATAATGTCCTAGGAAATAGCTTTTCCCTGAGATTTTCTTCTTTATTTTTATGAAGAGAAAAATACAAATCGAAAAGCCATGAACAAATCAAATGGTAAGAAGTTTCCACATTAGCTATACTTTCCGTTTTTCTGTTTAGAAAAGAGAAATCGTTTTATCTTATGCTATAAAGGCTGCAGAATATTGAGAAAGGCATTTATCCACCCTCATATATTTCTAAATTCCTTTCCCACCACCAAGATTATTTTTAGTGAACATAGAAATGGAGGGAAAACCCTTGAAAACAAAATAACTGGATTTTATGTTTAAGATAAATTCAAAGCCCCAACTTCCTCTAAGATTAATTTACATTCAGAAAAGCCAGTCAATTAATCTCAATTGAAAATGTAAACATCTGTCACAGGCAACGTATTCCTTGTTTGTGGATAGGGAGTGTGACGCAGACCTTGCAACACATGTAGCTGCATTTAAATCTTAGTCTAAAACTATGACAGAAATATAGATGATCTCTCATTTCCAAAAAAAATCCAGAAAATTTTCAGAAATTTTCAACTTTTTCTAATTGTCCCTTCATTTAGAAAATTCTTTTTAATATTTCTAAGATTAACAGGTTCTGGGTTTAAAGTCAAACAACTTGAATTCAAGAGCCAGTTGTTCACTGAGTGACAAAAAATAAATTCTTTAATACTCTACCTGCCTCCTCCTCTATAGGATAGGCATTACTGGGTAATGAAGATGAAAGGTTTCCATAAGTGTTAAGTCTTTGGCACAACCCATTCCTGGCTCATGGTACTTGTCAATACATACTGGTTTGGCTGCTGTTGGAGCTGAGGTCCTGGAACTTCTTTCCATCAGATACACAGAGATTCCATTGAATGTAGCCTAGAAGATGTACTTCTGCATAGGCCAAACCAGAATAGTAACTGCAAAGAAAAAAGACACATGCTGTTCTTTCACTAGGTTAGATGTATGATCCTTCTTGGTCTTCGCCTCATCTATATGAAGTATCCACTAACACAGCCTTAATTCAGACAAGGAAATAGAAGTGAAAATGGTAATATGGTGCAGGAAAGTTCAGAGCCTGAACTCCATCTCCCAATTTCACGGACTTTCCTGTCCACAATGCTAACAACACACAGTAATTTGGAGGGAAATGAGGAAAGGAAGAACTATCAGATTGCCCCTTCCACCTAATTCACAGATGTGAAATTAGTGAAATTAGTGTTCCATGGTTCGTCTTAAACTTTCTGATGTGAGTGCCCCATGACAAGTCCCCAGGACAAACTCACAGTATCTGAGTATCTTGAGGGGTCTCTCAGGTTTTTGTTGAATGCAAATGTTCCATGAGGAAATGGTATTACCTGACTTCAGAAAGAGTTAGTTGACTGACATCTGAGCATGAGTGGCTGACACTATGGAAGGCAGAACGGGGAAGTGGAGGATTGGGGGTGGATCCAGAAATGGCAGAGAAGTTCAAGATGGAGACAGAAGAATATCAAAAGAGAAAATAATTCCCATGTACAGTAGGCCCTCCATATCCATGGATTCTTGGTCAGAGGAGTCAACTAACCAAGCATCAAAGGTAATTGGAAAACAAAACAAACTTAACAATAAAAATACTCCAAATAAGAAAATGCAGTATAACAACTAGTATTTGCATAGCATTTACATTTTATTAGGTATTATAAATAATCTAGAGATTATTTAAAGTATATAGGAAGAGGTCCATAGGTTGCATGCAAATACCAAAGCCATTTTACAGGAGGGACTTGAGCATCTGAGGATTTTGGTATCAAAGAGGTCCTAGAATCAATCACCAAGGGATGACCACATCAAATACTCATTAGGCAGAGATAAACCTTACCTACTTTGTAATTCATCTTTAACTTGGCCAGAGTAGCCTGACTATTAGCTGTTGTTTATTACTGCTAACATTATGTTCTAAAATTACACTAGTTCTGAGAAGAGGAATTTTGCCTTTTAGTTATTCTACATTTAGTACCTATAGGGCATGGTGAAAATTACTACATAGCTCTATCTTAGTTTCCTTATTTTAATAATTGCCTTGCTTTCTTGAATGGTTGTTATGGAAGAAAGTGCATAGGAAAATAAAAACAATGCTAGAGTAAATAAGGTAAGCCAAATATTAATCTTGGCAGGATGGTATAACAAAGTCATTATTATTATTTCCACTTATTCTGGATTCTTATATAGAATCAGAATACAGCATTACAAAGATAGAATTCTAAGACTGTTTTAACCCAAGTCCAAATTAGTCAGCTCCAGAGCTTCAACACACTTGTGAAATTGTGTGGGCCCTTAGTTTCCACTTCAGAGCATGCTGTCATCTGTGGATAAAAATTCGCATTCATTTCACCTTGGCTCTAGATTGATCTGAACTTGAATCCACACCTCTGGCCGATGGAAACCTTGAAGAGTCTTTGCATAGCTTTTCATATTCACAAGGGTTTTTTTTTTTAATCATTATTTCTTGAATTCTAGCCTAAAAGAAAAACCAGGAAGGAGATCTATTTGTATAAGCCCAAGGAAAAGTATAATTAACTGCCGCCAAATGGTGGCTGCTGTGGCAGACTGCAGGGCAGATATTTTACTGAGAAACAGTCTTCGGTGAATCACTCTGTCCGTATCAGCATATCTCATTTATCAAGGAAGTGAATTTTTCTTCTAAGTATCTTAATCATGAAATTGAAAAGCAAGTCCCACCTAAGTCTTCCCTCTCACCAGCCTACTATTTTTTCCCTATCAGTTATATTGCTTAACTATGTCCAAATCGCTTCCCCTCAAAAGCAAAAATTAAACAAAACCACACTAAAAACAAATAACAATTGTGTTCTAAAATTTGAACCTATTCACATGTATTTCCTCCCGATAATTTCTTTTCTTTGTGTTGCCATTATCTTTGTCCTTGTCAATCACTGCATTTCTTTATCATCTGTTACCTTTGGTGGACTCTGTTTGCTTACTTCCATAAACAACATTAGGGGGGGAAAGAATTAAAGCAGAATTTTGTGGTGGGTCAATGAGGATCTGGACTTTTTATTTACTACCCTAATCAGAAAGCAGAATTGCTTCCTTCAAATTACACTCATAAATTATCCGCTATTATGCCTCAGTGTATTTATTGGTGAAAAGGTTGATGCTGAATAGTTTTAGAGGGGCAGAGGAACTTGTAATTTACATGTCACACGTGGTCATGACATACCTACATGTCACGCACTTGAGTAGTTACAGAAGGATGGAATAAAATGGTGCTAATATACCCATAGGGACACCAAACTTCCCCTTAAAAATGTTGCGATGCAGCCAGGAAAGTAGCTTCTGAGTTCTAAGTTCAAGTTGCTTCTTCAACCAGCTGCTTAATTTTCAACTTCAGAGAACCCAGTTATTTCCTTTTAGGAAACAATAAACAGAAGACCAAACAATGAAACATATGCATTTTTAGGCACAGGAAATTATTTCAGTCCCTCTGTGGTAAATCAGTGACATAAACTCCACGGAGAGATGAACAACTTTTCATTCTGTCCACAGCAAGCGCATGTTTTCCTTTCCAGAGAAGCAAGGTGAAATTAACTCATGGAATATGGACAAGGAATCATTTCAATCTATCTTCTTCACTTGTTCAGTGTTTATGAAGACTATTAAGCTAAGGACTCATTATTCATCCTGCAGGTAAGCTGACCCTTAGGTGTGAAACTCTTTCAAAATAAGAATGCATCTCTGCATTGTAAGCAAAGTAAAAGTTAATACATACAGTCCCTGATGCTGGCTCTAGCACTAAGTTTTTCAGTGAAAATTTAACCAAAGTCAAGAGTTAAAAGGCAAGCCACAGAGTGGGAGAATATGCCTGCAACTCACAAACAAAGAAGGCTCGTCCAAAATACAAAAGAAAATTCTCTGTATAAATAAGAAAACGGCAAACGGCCCAATTAAAAAAATGACAAAAGAATTAAATAGACCCCCTCATCAGAGAAAAAAGCCAAATGGCCAATAAATAAATTAAATTAAGAACTGCTCATCTTGTTAACAAATTAGGAAGCAAATATTAATACTATCATGCAATAACCAATGTACACCCATCTGATTGGCAAAAATTAAAGTGTCTGACAATGCCATGTGTTTGTAAGCTCATGGTACTACTGAAAACTCTCATATACTGTTGGTAAGGATGTAAATTGCATTTGGAAAAACAACCATTAAAGTTGATGATATGCAAACCCTATGAGAGCTCTAGATATATATTTAGAGAAATCCCAGCATAGTTGTAGCAGGATACAGGGACGAGAAAATCAGGAGCATTATTGTTTGTGATGCCACCAAACAAGAAAAAGCCAAATATCCACCATGATAGAGGGAATGTATTTAAATTATGGTATGCTCATATAATGGAATGCTGTATAGTGATGGAAAGAAATGAGCTAGAGCCACACAAACCGATGTGAATGAGACCAGGGGTAATGTTTCAAATATTCAATCATTGATGCTGAACAAAAAGAAAATATGCCAAATTTTGACAACTTGTATAGGCTGGCTGGAAGATTATCAACAAGCACTGGACAATCTCTGAGATGTCATGTTAAAAGGGGGAAAAGCATATAAATACTTTTATGTATGTTATCTTTCTATTCAATAAAGTTCAGAATAGACAAAATTAAAGATTATTTGTTTAGGAAATAACATCAAAGAAATAATTTCCATAAAAATCAGAGTAATGATTACTTAGAATGAAAGTGGTGGGTTATTTGCAGGAGGTAAAATGTCAGTGTCCTTTATTTGAGAAGTGTTGCTACAGTCATTCACTATATAGCTATGGTCATACCTTTATGTGTATATTTTAAATAATTTCCTATGTATAGAAAATATTTTACAATAAATAAATAAAATAAAAGAAGAAAACCAATGTCATATATATATACACATACATACATATATATGTTTCAGAATATATAAGTTTAAGTTTATTTTATATTAGAGAAAGGGAAGAAAGTAAGGGGAAGAGATGAGAAAGTCAGAGAAGAAAGCAGAGAGCAGGGTGTGAGGTAAGGGAAGATAAAGGAGTGGGGGGAGAAAAGGAGTGAGAGAATTCAATTTTACATATTCTCATGTGGCTATTTTTTTCCAGCATTGAGCAGAAAGCTTATTGATCTCAGGATTTTCTTAGGTTATCATTGTTTTTCTGAGACTTTTAAAACTGCTGCTCAATTATTACAAGTGTGGTTGCCTTCACATCATTTGAGCACCGCAACCACTTCAAAACTCAATGCTGATTCTTCCTCTGTACCTCTTGTCAATCCACTCAGGAGAGTCTTAGTCACCAGTGTACTGGTGTAGGCTTTCACTAATCTCTACCTCACTTGTCATCTGCCTGTTAGTAATCCAGCGACAAAATCCAAGCTGGAAGGTCTATTTTGTAGGGTCAACTCTGGCCCCTGTTGTCATAGCCTGGGTTGGGCCAAAGCAGATACTGAGGTAGATGTTTGCATGCAGATACATTCTCACTATGTAGGGAGAATGATTCAGGTAGCAAAAATGAGAGACAAGAAAGAAGACCAATACAAGAATTCAGTACTAGCAGTTATTGATAATCCTACAGGTCCCTGAGGGAAAAAAGGCAGAAGCATTCATCCATTAGCTTCACATCCTCTGTTGATGAAGGGTAACCCAAGGGGATTGCTTAGCTACTTCTCATCTCCAGTTGGCACATGCTTGAATACTGAGCACATTCCTGACCAGTACCATCAAGGAGTGAAGCTTCAGAGTAGGGACCAAGAGTTTAAATTATGAGTCTGAGTTGGGGATTTCTTAGTTGCACCCTCACAAATCAGGTTGAAGTCTACAATGAACTGATCACCACAAAAGTGCTTAGGATAACTGACAGTGATAGGGAACTGGGGTCTAGTATGCTGGTATAAATCTATTTACAGACTAACCAGAATCTATTCATCCTGTTTTGTAAGAAAATCTCCATTCACTTGAAGAGCTACTTCTCTTTCACCTTTCTTTCTTTCTTTCTTTCTTTCTTTCTTTCTTTCTTTCTTTTTTTTTTTTTTTTT
>NW_003852410.1:12021721-12095339 GCF_000181295.1 Otolemur garnettii
AACCCGCCACTTCCAGCATATGGGGCCAGCACCCTACTCCTTTGAGCCACAGGCGCTGCCCCTCTATTTCACTTTCTATCCCTGTAATTAATCTGGGGCTGAATCTATACCAAGGGTAAATTTGTGACTCACACCCAGGCATTTGCAGCCAATAAGTCTCTATTTTGGTACTTTTATTGAACTTGTCTAGAAAGAAGAGTTTTTTTGGTATTAAAGCTAAGAAGGAGGGGGCCAAGTTGGCAGACCAGAAGCAGACCACACATGTTGCTCTCTGGGAGAATAAAAAATGGCAAACTGCAAGAGGAGGTTCACCTAGACATGGCCCCTCTTACAAAGAACCTGATGGATCATCAGGCAACCAATGAAGGACATGCAATGTGAAGGAGATGGGGTGAGGAAGTTCTGCTAGCTAAGGTCAAAATGTACCTGCAGGAGACTTCTTTACATGGAGAAGACACAAAGGACAGCAACTCAGGATCCCAATTCCCCACAGGGACATTGTGGCTCAAGTGGTGGGGGAGCCCCACCACAACTACAGGCCTCTGTGTTAATTGATGAAGGGCATAGAAAATGTACAGTGAAGTGGCCTTAACAAGCAGGCTAATAGGGTCCCTCTGGCCTCGGCTCCCAGGTTGCAACAGTTGCCGCTACACTGAGCTTTCAGGTCTAGAGCTCCTGGTCCACACAGGAATCATCAGTCTACATAGATTTTATCCTCATTGCAGCTGCCCCTACATCATCCCATACTGGGCTGGGGAGGGAGCAGAAAGAGAATAAGCACTCATATTAGGAGCCAGACAACCCCCAGTAGAAAACTTGAGCAGAGCTTGAGGGGTGCCACAGCAGCAATGTTGGTAGGGCTTGTATAGTGAGAGAGCCTCAGAGGCCCAGCTCCCACAGCCCTGCTCTTGACCAGAAAGTAAATCCCCTGACCTGTGCATTATGACGGTAAGGTCTCTGCAGATCTAGGTGTCAAGTGGAGGTTCACATCCCTGGAGATCCACAACCACATTTCACTGCATGATGCTGTGTCTGTGATCCAGCTCTCCATCATGGCCTCACTGGCTACAAACTGCTCCCTGTTGCATATCACCATTATACCTAACCCTGGATAGAATGAAGGACTGCAGCCCCGACACTTGTAGCCAATTCCTAGACAGCCTCACCAAACAGACCCTCCCATCACCACTGGGAGACCTGGGCAGAGCCATCTCTCACATTGCCACAGTGTAGAGAAACTCACCCATTTCCTTGGTCTAGCTTCCACCAGTGGTATAGAGACCAACCCTCCATTCCACACAAAGATCTCCTAACACTGGTACAGTTCCTGCAGCTAATGTCAGGAGCCAGCTAATGTCAGGTCATGTCACCTACCTCTGTGGAAAGGAATTTATGTAGCTCCTGCCTGAGCTCTCAATTGCAGCCTGGGGACCAATAAAGCAATCTGAATGAATATGCCCCAGCATCAGCTTGGATTATAACAACCACAAGATTTGAGAAAATGCATGTGAACAGTTGTGTTATAGGCTGCCACTTCATCTGTCCCTCTCCTGATGGATCAATCCTCCAGGGTAGGACATAAAAGCATTATCTAGGGACCTCTCCTCACAAGTAGGAGATTTCTCAGAAAAGGAGACCAGCTATACTGAAAACCTATCAGCCCCAAGTAGGGAGAAAAGGTTTCATATGAGAAGAAATGAGAAACAAAAAAAGAAAGAAAGAAAGAAAGAAAGAAAGAAAGAAAGAAAGATTGATTCTGGCAACATGAAAAAATAAGCTAGTTTGACACTCCCAAAGATCACAATAGATGCATAGTAATGAATCCCAACCAAAAAGAAATTTTTGAAATCTCTAAAAAGGAATTCAGAATATGGATGAAAAAAAGATAAATGGACCTGAAAAGAAAGTTGAAAAAAGAAAAATAAAGTTTCAGGACATGAATGAAAAAAATGAAAAAGTTCCTAAAGAGACAGACAACATAAGAAATAGTATAATAAAACTTAAAGAAATTAAAGAGTCATTCAGGCAACTACAAAATAGATCAGAAAGCTTCTACCACAGGATTGACCTAAGAGCAGAAAGAATCTCAGAGCTGCAAGACAAGGCTGTCAAACTAAATCAGACAAAGATACAAAAAAAAAAAAAAAGGAAATGAAAGAAAAAAGAATGAACAATCACTCAGAGAAATACGGGACTATGAAATGAGCTATATACAAATTATAGATGTCCCAGGAAGAAAAGATAAAGCAAAAAGCACGAGAAACCTATTGGAGGGAATTTTTGAGAAATATGTCCCTGTTATTGCCAAAAATTCAGATATCAAGTTACAAGATGGTCATCAAACATTGGGGGAAGATTCATAGCAAACAGGACATCCCCAATACCTGCAGTCAGCAACCTGGCCAAAGTCAAAATCAGTAAGATGCAGCAAAAGCTGCAAGATGAAAGTAGGAATTAATAACAAAGGTAAACCCACTCGGCTACCAGAAGACTTCTCAGTGGGCACCTTATAAATCAGAGGGAACTAGGGCTCCTTTTTTAAACTTCTTAGACAGGACAACTGTCAACTAGGAATTGTATATTTTATAAAATTAAATTTGTAAGTGATGGAAAAATAAAGACTTTGCTGGAAAGCAAACTAAGGGAATTTGTCCCTACTAGACCTACTCTAGGGAAATTCTCAAGAGTCCTACAACTGCACAATAGGTACCCACAAGTATATAAAAACAAAACTGAAGTTATAGCTCAGAGCTCTTATAGAACAGTAGCATAAAAGGAAAAACAAATCATTAAAGTATCATACAACATGTTGAACAGAACAACATATACACATCAATATTAACACTCACTATGAATGGTTCAAATGCCCCATTCAGAAGACATGAACTGAATGTAAAATCACAACTCTATTACTTGCTGCCTCCAAGAAACACAACTAACCAAAAGGACCCACATAAACTCAAAGTAAAAGGTTGGAAAAAATTGTTCCAAACAAATGGAAACCAAAACCAAGCAGGAGTAGCCATTCTCATGCTATATAAGATAGACTTAAATCAACAATGATTAAAAGATAAAAGTGGTTATGTTATACTGGTAGAACGTAATTTAACAAGATGCCTTAATCCTAAATATATATATCACAAAGAGGCTCTCAGTTTCATAAAGCAAATTCTTCTAGATGTAAACAAAGATATAAATGTTAGCATCTTAATTATCAGAGATTTCAACCCTCTACTCACAGAATGGTTAGATCATTGAAGCAGAAAATAAATAAAGAAACACAGGATTTAAATAGGATTCTGGAAAAAAAGGATCTAATAGACATGTACAGAGCAGTCTGCTCCCAAAATACTGAATTTTTTTCATCAAGACATGTGACATTTTCCAAGACTGATCACATTTTAGGCCACAAAATGTCTCAGTAAATAAAAAAAAAAGATGAAAATCATACCATGTATCTTCTCATACCACAGTGAAATAAAACTGGAAATCTAATCCAAAAGAAACACTCAAATCCATACATATTCAAATAAATTAGACAACATATTGCTGAATGGTCTTTAGTTCAATGACAAAATTAAGATGGAAATCCAAATATTTCTCAAACTGAATGATAAATGGGAGACAAGCTTTTAAAGACTATGAGACACAGTAAAAGCAGTTCTAAAGGGAAAATTCATAGCCTGAAATACCCACATCTAAAAGACAGAAAAATCACATATTGACAACCTAATATCACATCTCAAGGAACTATAAAACTAGAACAGAGCAAACCTAATGCCAGCAGAAGGAAAAAAAATAACAAAGCTCTGAGCAGAAATAAATGAAGTGGAAACCAAAACACAATATAAGGGACCAACAAAACAAAACATAAACCAAATAGATAAACCAATAGCCAGATTAATTGGAAATAGAAAACAAAGGACTCAAATCAACTCAAACAGAAATAACAAAGGAGACATGATATCACAGAAATACAAAATATCTTCTATGAATACTACCATATTCTCCATACAAACAAACTTGAAAATCTAGAGGACATGGATAAATTCCTGGAAAGACACTACCTCCCAAGCCTGAATCAGAAAGAGAAATATTAAACAGACTAAAATTGAGCAGCACAATTGAAACAGAAAAAAACAAAAAAAACCACCCAAATAGAATAAGCCCCTGAGAAGATGGATTCACAGCTGAATTCTCTTTACCAGACCTATAAATAAGAAATAGTACCTATCCTACAGCATTTATTCTATAACATTGAGAAGGGATGAATCCTCCCTAACTCATTATACAAGGCCAGTATCATTCTTATTCCAAAGTTAGGAAAAGACACAACAAAGAAAAAAACTATAGACCAAAATGCCTAATGGAAATAGATGTAAAAAGCTTCAACAATATTCTAGTAAATTGATTTCAACAGCATATCTAAAAGATAATTTGCCATGATTGAATGGTTGCAAACAAGGGGTTCAAGGATGGCTTAAAATATGCAAATCATTAAATCTGATTCACCATATGTATAGAAACATAAACAAAGACCATATGACCTTCTCAACAGATGCAGAAAAAGCATTTGACAAAATCCAGCCCTCTTCCATATTTAAAACCCTCAACAAATTAAGCATAAAAAGAGCAAAGTTCAAAATTATAAAAGCCACATCTGACAAGCCCTCAAGCAACATCATACTGAGTGAAGAAACTTGAAAGCATTTATTCTGAGAACTGGAATAAGACCAGGGTGCCCTCTGTTACCTCTACTATTCAACACAGTACTGTAACTCCTAGATGGAGCAATCATCTAAGAAAGAAATAAATGGTATCCAAATCGGGAAAGAGAAGATTAAACTATTCCTGTTAGATGAAAGTATGATCTTGTATTTAGAAAACCTTACGGTCTAGCAAAAGACTCCTAGAAATGATAAATAAGTTCAGCAAAGTCTCAGGTTACGAAATCAATGCACACAAATCATTAGCAATTCTGCATTCTAACAACAATCAAGCTGAGAGTCAAATCAGGGACTCAAGGAGGTGAATGAACTACAAAACACTAATGAAAGAAACATAGTGACACAATCAAATGCAAAAATATCTCATGCTCATGGGTTGGTACAGTCAGTATTAATAAAATGTTTATACCTCCCAAAGTGATTTACAGATTTGATACAATGTCCATCTAAGTACCAATATTATTCTTCACAGATCCAGAAAAAAAAAAATGCTAAGCTTCATGTGGCACAAAAATAGAACTCAAATAGTCAAAGCAATCCTCAGTAAAAAGAACAAATCTCTAGGCACCGTAATACTTGACTTAAAATTATACTACAAGGCAATAAAAACCAGAACAGCATGGCGTTAGTATTAAAGTAGAGACAGAGACCAATGGAATAGAATAGAGGAGCCCTAAATAAAACCATCTGCCTACAACTGATAAACCTTTGACAAAGCAGACAACAATATAACTAGGAAAAGGAAGCTCTACTCAATAAATGGTGCTGGGAAAATTGAATAGCTACATGCAGAAGAGTGAAACAAGATTCCTATCTCTCACAACTTACTAAAATTAATTCAAAATGGGCAAAAGACTGAAATGGGTAAGACATGAAATAATGACAATTCTAGAAGAAAATATGAGAAAAACTCTTCTAGATCTTGGCCTGGGCAAAAAGTTTATGACTAAGATCCCAAAGGCAAATGCAGCAACAATAGAAATAAATGGTATTTAACTAAATTAAAAAGCTTCTGCACAGCAAAGGAAATAATCAACAGAAGCAATGGACAATGTACAGAAAGGGAGAAAATATGTGTAAATTATATATCTAACAAATGTCTAATATCCAGAATATACGAAGAAATCAAGCAAATCAGAAAAAACCAACCATCTTATTAAAAAGTGGGCAAAAGACATGAGCAGAAGTATTTCAAAAGAAGATAGCCACATGGCCATCAAATGTATGAAAATGATGCTCAAATGTCACTAATCATCAGGGAAATGCAAGTTAAAACTACAATGAGATATCACCTTACCCCTGTCAGAATTGCTATTATTAAAAAATCAGAAAGCAATAGATATGCTGGCATGGATGCAGGAAGAAAGAAATACTTACCCCTTGTTGGTCGAACTGAAAATTATTACAACCTCAATGGGGAAAAGTATGGATGGCCATTCCTCAAAGAAATAAATGTAGACCTACCATTTGATGCAGCAATCCCAGTGTTAGAGATCTACCCAAAGAAAAGGAATTCATTTTATTAAAAAGACATCTTCACTTAAATGTTTATTACAGCACAATTCACAATTGCAAAGACATTGAATCAACCTAAGTGTCCATCAATTCATGAGTGGATAAAGAAAATATGGTGTGTATGTGGATACATATTTATACACAGCATGTGTGTATATAGACACATGTACACTATGGAGTACCACTCAGCCATAAAAGGAAATGAAATAATGTGATCTACAACTTGGACAGAGCTGGAAACTATTTTCCTAAGTGAAGTATTTTAGAAATGGAAAAATCAAACACCATATGTTCTCACTAATAAGTGGAAACTAAACAATTTGTACAGATGGAAACGAAGGGATATAAACGACACTGGAGACCAAGAAAGGGAGAAGGTGGGAGGAGGGGTGTGGGATTAAAAACTTACCTATTGGGTACAATGAACACTATTCTGGTGACAGGCACACCAAAAGCCCCAACTCAAGCATTATTCATGATGCCTGCATTCAACTATACCTGAAACCAATACTCCTTGATTGTGTGTTAACCATGAGCCATTAAATTCTTTCTTGACGTAAGCCTGTTTGAATATGTCCCTAGACCCTGAAAGATGGAGAACTTTTTAAACACTTGGTGAAGGACACTGATAATACCTCCACCTTTGTTCACACAGTGCCATGTGAGGACCTTCAGTAGACTGCAGTGGAGTAAGAAAGACATGTGCCCTGATCACTGGAGTCCAAAATGGTGCTCCTTGAGGGCCACTGAAGCAACAGGGAATAAAAGATCAGTGAGAAACACATAACATTTTATGGCTACAACGTGATACATTGTTAGGTCCAAAGTGGATAAAGAAATTAGAATTGTCTAGCACTCAGTTGGTATTGTTATTTCCGAGATGCCATTGTGGTGAGAGTGAGTGAGATTTGGGTAGGGAGAAAGGTCAGAGGTGGAAAAGTGAACATTTTAGGTTTAAAAAAAATAACGTAAAATTATAGAGCAGATCAGCAAGTATATAAACCAAAAGGGGAATGAAGTAGGGTTTTGATTTTAGAAGACAATGCATAATTTCTGAATTAAAGGCAAAGGCACCATGAACGGATACGCCTACATGGTGACTCCCAGAAAAGAAAGATGAGCACACAGAGACATGTTCCCAAGTTAGTATTTGCCTTGGTATGTCTGCCAATTTCAAGGTAAGATTGTGTCTTGTGTCACAGCCCTAGAATTCAGTTGCTGGTCCAAACTAACAAAAAGGCTTGATTGATAAAACCAGAATGCCCAGTAATGGTATATATAAGAAATATCACCCAGATGTAATTGAATGATTCAAATGTATGATAGCGACAGCATCATATAACCTGCTTCATCCATCGGATGGTTACTTAGCCTGCCAGGAATCTACTTGTCCAATTAATGGCAAAGATCATCACTGTTTGTCTCTGATATCGCATTTTACTGAACTTCTAAGAGTGAACACCCCATTCCCACAAAAATCTTTTAATTCATACAGTCTTTGGATGTGTTAATGCATCCCATCCTATGGCTTTAAAGGAGATTTGTAGATCTCTTCTCTGTTACATGAGATAAGATTACTTTCTTTTCTCAAAGGAAAAATTACTTTTCACTTCTAAGTTCCTAGCTGACAGGGATGATTAAGAAAAGGAACTCATTTCCCCATAATCCTCAAGGACCACAACACAACTGAGGATATCTGGATTTTATTCAGTAAGATAGGAGACCTTTTGAAAGATTAATGTACTATCTAGGATAATACATGAGCCTAGAGATGGCATCCTTCAATTTCGGGTTCCTCCTTTTTTCTTTGGGCACCCCCCAAAAAACTTCTATGTCTAAGATTTTTTAAAAATTGTTTTCAAATAAGAATGAGGCTTGAAACGTAACAGATTGCAGATGACTTGGTGATGTTTCTGCGCAGTTTTTGTATGCAGCCGGCTCACATGTGTAAATTTCTGGTCTCTTTAACAAAGCCTAGCAGATACGTTGGAGAAAAGGGTCCACTTCAATAGCCAACTTTGGCTCCTTAGGGAAAGGAGAAAGGTAAATAAAAGGTATTTGAGGACTTGGATCATTGAAAGCATAACAAATGGCCTGAGGTCTCTCCATAAGAATTTCCCTGACCAATATTTATTGTCTAAACATAAAAGTTGGTGCCTGCAAAAAAATAAAAAAAAAAAGAAGAAAGAAAGAAAAGAAGCAAAACCCCCAAATTCCCAAACTTCAAGATTGCACAAGGTAAGAATAAGAGCATATCTGCCTTCTTATTTTCTTTTTAAAGCATTGACTGCAGCAGAGATTCACATTCCTGCCTGTGAAACACGAAGCTGTTAATATATAATTTAAATGCAGTCGTTCTTTCTGGCTGAAAAGTCACTTTGATTTTGTTCTTTTGAATAGTTTTGATTTTTTGAAAATTATGATGGAAGACTGTAGGCGGTGGTGTGAATTTATTAAATCTCATTAGTTAACAAGAAGATACTGTAAAGATGGGTATGGCAGCACTTTAACACTCACTGAACATGTTGGAGAGAAAGAAAGATAGATCAACGGGCAGAGAGGTAGGTGTGATATATACATACATTAATAAATATTTTATTTGTACAGAAACTTGAAGTTCACAACTTGCATTTCTGCATTTGCTTCATGTAAATTTTACAGTACATGAGTAAGGTAAGAATTTTTATCCAGATTTTAGAGGAGGTTAAGTGACATTAACCATTGGTAAAGACTCACGGAAGAAACACCACTTCCTCTTTTCTCTTTTTCCAAGTTCTTTCCATTTCACGGGAAAAGAGGTTTTTGTTAATAAGGTAACAATACTTTGATGAGGATTTTTAGATTTTTCTTAGCTTTCTGTGAGTTATTTCTGCACTTGGTGAGACCTAATCAAGTCAGCAAAAAATAAAGAAAGATTTTGCATTCTCACATTATTTTATAAAATCTCATAGATCTTTCACATATGACTTTTAAAGCACCAATCATCCTGAGTTAGTTTCCTACATGTAGTAGGCTTTTCGTTGACTGCACAAATCCAGTCCTTACTGTTTTCTTTGTTAGTACGTGTTCATGTGCCAGGTAGTCATGATCTTCAATCACTTATGTGTCCCCAAACAACAGCAGAGGGTGAATTTCAACAGCTGAAAAACCAGTCTTACTATAGCCCTTGTTTTGTTTTGTTTTTTAAGACAGGTCCTCGCTCCGTCCCTCACCTCGAGTGCAATGGCCCAATCATAGCTCACTGCAGCCTCCAACTTCTGAGCTCAAGTGATCCTCCCATCTCACCCTCCCAAGTAGCTGGGATTATACCCATGTGCCACCATGCTTGGATGATTTTTCTATTTTTTGTAGAGATAGGCTCTTATCTTTGCTGAGGCTGGTCACAAACTCCTGACCTCAAGCAATCTTCTGACATCAGCCTCTCAAAATGCTAAGATTACAGACATGAGCCACCATGCCTGACCTGTCCTAGGTAATAATTGGTTTAGAAATGCTCATCAGACATAATTCTGACCAATGAAAAATGAGAGATGTCTGTTAGAAAATATCTGGGCAATTTTTTTAACTTAAAAAAAATAAAAGCTTGAGAAAATAATGACTCTCCCTGTCTCTTCTGTCTTTTGAAGGCTCTTGTATGAGGATGTTATGCTTGTTATTAATGCTGTGAAATGCACAAGCCTATGATGAAAAGATAAAACATTTAGTATGGCACAGGAAAGGATGGAAAACTATCTGAAGTGTTGCTCTTACATTTGATCTTCTGAATTTCCTAACTTTTACTGTGTATCTCTTTCTTGTAGCCAAAAGCATCGCATTGGACACATCATGTGTAGTTCTTTGTACCAACTTAAACTTTGAATAACCTGATGACATAGACTCCACCCTGTTAACCTTTGTAACTACAATGTCTGGTACAGTGCCAGACTTGGGGTGGGTTCTCAAATACAGCTCATAGAATGAATGAATGAATGACCTTCAAAATTGTGGAAGACAGAATAAACAATCATGGGAGCACTGTCACCAAAATTAGGCAAAGAGCAATCAGAATTTTCATTGTAGAAGACCGGAGGCAGACGTTCTGAGCACATCTTTGCCATGGGATTATAATAACCTTTCCCAAGTGCACAGTAATTGAGGTATATGGAATTCCTCTAGAAGCCACTGAAAGCCTTTGTCTTCAAGACAGGATCCCATTCATTTAAACAGCATTTAAATACCGTTTTGGTTGTGTTATCCTTTTCAAATGCCTGTTAATATGGGTCATCTGCTAGAAAAAGGGCATCACTTTGTTCTCCAGACTACCACTTCTGGGGGAGCTCCTGAAATGAGAATGGCATCTGACGCAGAGACAAAGATAAAATAAGTGAGTACATATATGGCTTTAAAAAAAAAGCCCCCAAATGATTGATAAGTAGATGGAACTATTTGGAAGTTTCATCCATAAATTGAAAAGAAGATTTAAAACAAAAGGGGATTCAATTTTCCACATGGTCAGGGGCACTGTCTGAGCTTGAGGTGACTCACTTTCCACCGCAATCATGCTTTCTTCCTATTTCCCTTTCAACTTTATTCCTTGAGCTGTCAAAGCAGTTTTATCAATCTTCTCTTCAAGAGATAATTTCATTTAAAATGTATATAAAAGTAAAATGTATCTACTTGCCAGAAAAAAATTAAATTTAGTTTGTTACAGTTTTTTTAATGAAAGAAAATTGTCTCCCACAGAAGGTCTATGTCACATGAATTTTATCCCTCATGCTGTGCTATTTTTTAATCTTTCATTTTTATTTTTCATCCAAGTTTACGTTCTTTGGTTATTTTAAGCTGTGTTGTTAATCAAAAATGTACGTTCAATTCGTTGCATTTACTCATTCACAGACTTAATCCTACAGTGACTTTAAAATGCATGTTACCTATAAGTAACAGAAATGCACATTGGCTACCTGAAACCTGGAAAGGGGGGTGGAGAGGGATGTAGGTAGACAGACAGGCAGATAGATAGATGAAAGATAGATAGATAGATAGATAGATAGATAGATAAAAGCATCTATTGGAAGAATATGAGTATCCAGGAAAACCTGAATAGTCTGTCTCAGAAAGAAAAAAGAAACAAAACAAAAACAAGACAACTCCATATCTAGATAAGTAGAATTAACGGTCAGTGATATCAGAACAGAATCCAAGGAATAAATTAATTCCAAATATGTTTTGTGGTCAAGTCATCTCACTCTGAGTTAAAAATCCCATAGAAAGAGGTCGACTGGGCAGTGCCTCTGGCTCAGTGGGCAGGGCACCAGCCCCCTATACCGGGGGTGGCAGGTCAAACCTGGCCCCAGTCAAATTGTAACAGCAACAAAAAAAAATAGCCAGGCTTGTGGCGGGTGCCTATAGTCCCAGTTACTCAGGAGGCTGAGGCAAGAGAATCGTCTAAGCCCAGGAGTTGGAGGTTGCTATGAGCCGCGTGATGCCATGGCACGCTACATGGGTGATAAAGTGAAACTGTCTCCACAAAAAAAAAATAATAATAATAATAATAAATTAATTAATAAATAAATTAATAAATAAAAAGAAAGAGTTTGGCCTTAGACTAGGCAGCCTTTGTCTTTTCGTTTTTTCCAAGGACCTAACAGGAGCACTTTATTTGGCAACAAAACACTTCCACACTTGAAGTATTTTTGGTTGCTATTTCATGTCTATTTTACATATACCTTATATTTTATTTATTTTACCTTTTAATTTCAAATTAATCTTAGGGCAAAAACCTCCAGGTCACATTGTTCCCACCTCTAGCTGTAAAAGAGCCCCTCACCCAGGGTGTCTCGCCACACAACCCGACAATGTGCAGACTGGATGAGATCCGACCTCACACCCTCCCTCCTGCCATACACCCCCACAATGTGCACACTGGGTGAGATCCAGCCTCACACCCTCCCTCCTAGTATACACCCCGACAATGTGCACATTGGGTGAGATCCGGCCACACACCCTCCCTCCTGCCACACAACCCGACAATGTGCACACTGGATGAGATCTGACCTCACGCCCTCCCTCCTAGTATACACCCCGACAATGTGCACACTGGGTGAGATCCAGCCTCACACCCTCCCTCCTAGTATACACCCCGACAATGTGCACACTGGGTGAGATCCTGCCTCACACCCTCCCTCCTAGTATACACCCCGACAATGTGCACACTGGGTGAGCTCCTGCCTCAAACAGTCCCTCCTGCCATACACCCCACAATGTGCACACTGGGTGAGCTCCTGCCTCAAACAGTCCCTCCTGCCATACACCTCGACAATGTGCACACTGGGTGAGATCCGGCCTCACACACTCCCTCCTGCTATACACCCCCACAATGTGCACACTGGGTGAGATCCAGCCTCACGCCCTCCCTCCTGGTATACACCCCAACAATGAGCACACTGGGTGAGATCTGGCCTCATGCCCTCCCTCCTTCTGCCATTCATCCTCTGCCCCTTCCCCTCCCACCTCTCTCTAGCTCCATACTACACTATATTTGTGTTTCATTGTTCATGTGAGAATGTAATTGTTTCTATATTGGTTTCATATTAGTATGGAGTACATTGAATTTTTATTTTTCCATTCTTGTGATACTTTACTAAGAAGAATGCATTTCAGTTCCATCCAGGTAAATGTAAAAGATGTAAAGTCTCCATCTTTTTTAATGGCTGAATGGTATTTTATACATGTACCACAGTTTGTTGGTGCATTCATGGGTGGATGTGCACTTAGATTGCTTCCACGACCTGGCAATGGTGAATTGAGCTGCAATAAACATTCTAGTGCAAATGTCTTTGTGGTAAAATAATTTTTGTTCTTCTGGGTAGATAAGAGTCTGTCTCTTTAAGTCTATTCCCTTCTAAGGCAGCCTGAAACATATAAGAGGTAGTCTGCCAAAGAGAAATCTGCAGAGCTATTACTAAAAACACTACAAAAGGAACAGAAATGGTTGACCAGGCCCCGTGAGAGGGAGGTTTTCAATCTCATCACCAAAACTCCTGGATTTAAATCTCAGAGGCCTTTTAATAACCTCATCTTTGATATCTAACCTTCATTCATTGATATCTATCTACTAGTTTTCTGACGTTTAATTTTTGCTTCCTATAGGATTGTACTCACACTCTCTCTAATGTTTTATACTCACAACTTGAGGTAACTATTTTTCCAGTTCTAGCCCAATAATAGGAGTCCTCTATTCCCATGCATTGGAGCATGGATTTCCCCAGCTCATTTCTTAAAAGCTCATGGAAAATACCCATATTTTCATTGAATGTGATCATTGCTTGGTTAGGTGTGATGATAAATGGAGAGGTTACGCAACAGTGGGCCAAGCAAGAGAAACAACATTTCAGCTCTCGGAGATCACACTTGAGAGACGGAGGGAAGACATTAAGCGATGACTCGTGCAAGTGAATGAAAATCATAATTGTGAGTGCCGGCAAAAGGCAGAGGTCAACAGAACTGCTAGAGAGAGGATTCCATCACATCTGCAAGGCCAGGAAAGACTCCCTTGAAGAAAAAAACATTACATTGGAATTCAGAGAATAAAAGTAGAAAATAAACAGACAAAAGCCCAGAGAACATGTTGCAAAGAAAACATGCCAAGATGAGGAACATGCTTGCTAAAATCCCGAGGTGCAATGGAGACACCTAGTCAGGGAGAAAAGAAAGCCAGGGAGGTTTGTAGGGCAGTGCCCAGCTGGGGGAGATACATTGAGAATTTTAGATTTGTTTTAAGTTGACATGAAGTAATGTTGGAAAATTAGGCAGATGCCAAACAATTCAGGGTTTTATGAGCCATGTGAAGGATTTGATCTTTATCCAAAGATTAATGAAAAGCCAATGGTGTGTTTTAAGCATGATCAGATTTGCATTAAAAAAATCTTCCATCCATGGAGTGGAAAATTTGCTGGAGAAGGGCCAAAATGGGCGCGGGTGTTCAAAATAGGAAGCTGTGGCTGGAGTCCAGGGAGTGATGATGATCGTTTGATTTGAGTGAGAGATGTGGGAAGAGCACAGACTTGAAAAAAAATTAGGAGTTAAAATTGGCAAGATTTTCACAATATGTTGGATAGGACAAGATGAGAGGAAAATCGAGGAGAAGAAGGTGTTAACATTTTCCCCTTATTTATGGAACTTATGGGAGAGTTAATCGTGGTGCTGTTGGCTGAGAGAAGCTGTACTCTGGGATTTGATGGCTTTGGGACATGTTAATTTTGAGATCCTTTTGAGATATGCAAGTGAAGATATCACACAGGCTGTTGGCTATTTGATTCTGTAACTCAGAGGAGTGATTTGGAGAAAAAATATAAGTGTGTGTGAGTGGTCTGAAGACTGAGGTGCAAGTTTGACATAGTCAATCAATCAATCTCCCTATGTCGATCTCACCTGAAGAAGTCTAAAGTCAAGAGTCTTCAGAATCCTGGGTGGTAACATGACAGTGGCACTTAGAAAAGAGTCAGGGTTGTGTAAAGAAAACACAGCTGCATCTTGTGTTAGAACATCTGGGTTCAAGTCTCAATAATGTCTCTTAAATTATTTTGTAATTTTCAGCCAATCACTTTCTCACTCAAAAATTCTGGTCTCTATTCTGTAATACAGCAATAATGACATCTCCCTCTGATTGCTGTTGTAAGGAACAGTGTGATGTGGGCATATGAAAGTGCTTTATATACTGCTACAAACACCTGTCATGTTTTATTCCCAACTCTTACAACGATGTATGTGCAGTCTACTCAATGTTTAACAGATACCATCAAACAAGAACTGGAGACTCAGACCAAGGAGACATGTGAGACTGTTAATGGCTTGATGGTCATTCATTAGAGAACTCTGAAAAAAACACAACCTCACTCTCAGTTCTCTATAATTAGTTTGACTTCTGTGTCACGACTTCATTCTTTCTAATTAATTGTTTTGAAATATAAAGAAATCACTGTGCCAACATGAGAAGTCAGTGGTTATAGCAAAATGTTTTCCATTTAGTTTCTTGTCTTGCCTTAAAAGGCCAACCATTAAAATAGGATATACATTTTTTTTAAGACAAACTTCTGTGTTATTGTTTTTCTGTAGATATAATAGATGTCATCTGTCCAACTGCAAGAGAAAAGATATTCTCCCTGGGGAAACTGGATATAGAACTAATGAGTGTCTGAACCAGCTGCATATTAAAATCATAGGAAACACTTTCAGAAGACCCTCTGTCTATATCCTAGAGAAGTTTCTGAGAGCCTCTTTTATGATTTGGGAAAAAAATGTCACTAACCTTTATAGATTTGTTACATCACACCTAAGAAATTACTAGCAAGTCACATTTCGGCAGTGAAATGGATATCTTAGTTCAGGAAACATCTTAAGTAAGAATAAAGAAGATTTCTATGCATATACCCCTTATATGATGTCACAGTATTTTTTTCTAACACTGTCCTCAGCCCTACAAAAGAAGTTGGATTTTTCCATAATGTGGATAACATTATTTTCCCTTTGCCATGAAAATAACAACAAAACATCAAAATATGGGAAGAATTAGTATTTCTATTTTATACTATTATTAATTTTGATAAGCATCAAAAATGTATGTGATACTTTATTAAAATCCATAATCTACGAGGCCTAATTTAATAAGCTTGATTTAAAATAACACTTAATTAGGAGGCATGTATTGTGAATTTTTTTAAAAGAAGACTAAAATATCAAAAATTTTCATTGATTTTAGCTGGTTAAAAACAAAAGTTACGTCAACAGAGTGGTTAAAGTTAAAAATGACCGGTAATGAGGCATGCCAACTTCATGTACCCTCTGACATGATGCATAGGAAAGGACATATTTCTCACTTCTGTGGTATTCTGCCCACTAACACCTCAACCAAAAAAACAACCCTCAGTCCATGTCTAATGGAGGAAAATTCTGCAAAATAATCGGTCAGTACTCTTCAAAGACAAAACTAACACAAAGACAAGACTGAGACACTGTCCCTTACTGGAGATGCCTCAGGAGACACGAAACGTGTAGCATGAATAGCAATAAGTGATCTTGGATTGGATATTGGACAAGAAAGAACCTATTAGTGGAATGAGTTGACCACCCAGGAGCTAGTCAACATTTGGACGTGGTCAACATAAGGAACTAGGCTTACCGTACTGACATGTGGTTCATGCCTAGTTTGTGAAAATCAAGTCAACTTAAGGAAGTGGTCAATGTAGGGAGGTGGTCAACTATGGAGGCTCAATATTAATTTTCTGACATTGATTAATTGTACAATGTTTAAGTAAGATGAGATTTGAGGAAGCTGAGTGATCGGTGCATGATGTCTGCAACTCCTTTGTTTATTTTTTGCCCATCTAAACTTATTTCAAATTTAGAAGTCCTTTGTAAAGGTATGCTTTTTAAAGTGTACAGTCTGATTTTATAGACCTATAGTATAAAATTTATTAAAGAATATTAACTATTGTTGAAGTTGCTTTGCTTCATTAAAACACATCAGTGATTTATTGTCTGATGTAGCATTATGTGTTTTACATATTTTAGGCTGTTATTCTTTAATAAGAGTTAAATTTTCTACTAGATTTGTATATTTTCACATAAAAATTCCTAACAAATGTTGAAACATGGCCTTGTTCTTTGTAGTAGACATTCTCATAGAATAACAGTGCAGATTGTATAATAAAGTTCTCCTTTCTTAATAATAGAAATAGCTTTTCTTTCTGAAAGAGGATGTTTTAAAATAATCACAAAATACTCAAGCACTCCAAGCAGTATGAGAAACACAGCTACTAGGAAAAAGCACACGGCGTTAGGTGATCTGCCCTTTATCACCAAGTTGGTAAAAAAAAAAAAAATTGTTAGAGCTTGGAGTCAAATTCGTGACTACAAAATACAGATTTATCACTCTTTCTAACAAGCTGCTGTGAGGCTACTTTAGAATCCTTTAATAAAGACTTTTCCTTTGACCTTAAGAAATTTAGTGAAGCTCAATCCTAGGGCTTAATTATTACCACTCTAGCACCAATTCACATTCTATCTTGCCAGAAAGCTACGTGCATTCTGCCGACTCCCAATTAGAATGAAGGGAGGGTAGAATGGATTGTCACCTTCAAAGACTGGCGTCTCACAGATCTTCCCTCATAACTCTGTTATGATGTAAAGTATTAGACTGAAAGGAAAAGGTTTTTTTTTTTAATCATGAGATGCATGGCGGGGGTCCAAAACCAATGCCCCCAATATAGCACTTTTGAAACCCTGAATTGAAGAAGATGGAAAGTTTCTTTGACCTTCCCTGCTCTCCTGTCTCTCAATCCTCTATCTCTTCAGGACAAAGTTGGTTCCTGAAGTTCCCTTATCTGCCCGAAGTCTAAACTTCCCAAACAAGAAAAGAATTCCCTCTGGTCCCATCTGTGACTTTTCATTAACTGAACTCTATTCACAGGAAGAAGGACTGAAGTCTGCCAACACATCTGGACAGGCTACTACCACAAACCCTTGTCTGCTCAACAGACCCAAAAGACTGTGTCCCAGGCCTCAGAATTCTCCTAAAAATTATTATCTCTTACCTAAAATAGTCCACACCTCCTCATCTCCCAGCCTTTTGTCAGTTCATGTTTTCAGCAAAACTTCAGAGGATGAAGGAAAAAATTTCATTGGGTCCTGCATATGGAAGAAAAAAAAAAGAGGTGGTAGTGGCAGATGCCACCTCTACCCAGGGCCAGGACGTGACCTCTGGGATTGTGCCAAATGATGGTGGTCTCGCCACCTCTTTTATTTCCTTTTTCCTTTTTCCTTCCTTTCTTTTCCCTCTATATCTAGCAGCCTTGCAGACCGCTAGCCCTGCGTCTCCAAGACTTCTCACTTCAAAACTGTTGCTTTCTGAATACTGTCTTACTTAATAAAACAACACTCATGACAATCTCAGTGCATAACGTAGAACCAACGTGACTTTTGCATTACCAGACATTCTCAGGCTGCCTGGTTTTCTCCACGAGGCCAATTCCAAGATATTCTAATACCAAGCAACAGAAACATTAAATAAACAAAGAGTTGCCAACAGATCCCCACCACTGAAAGTATTGAAATATGATGTGGGTTTTACTGAAGGTGGTGTTAGGAGACAGAGAGGAAGCTTCCACTTGTAACAGTAAAATCCCTTATCCTTCTCAATCAACTCGCCCCCAGCTCGATATTCCTGTTTCACCACAGCTGCAAGCTCCTCTCTGCTCCCCCTCACAATCACTCTCTCTCCTGTCTACACAGTTCCCACCACCAAAGTCCCATTGCATGATTCAATCGGCTACCCAAATAGCCCCAGTCCGGGGCACTTTATCATCCTCAATGATCCTTCCCCCTGAGGTCTTCATCCATCTCAACATACAAGTTTAATCATTAGCTCCGAGATCATAATTCACTTTAAAATAGCAAGAAGGGGATTCATTCTTTTAAGACTGCTTCTGATTTATGACGTGACTGTCAGCCAATCAGTTAAATATTGCTTTCTACATCCGTAAAAGAAGAATGTAAATTTTGGTATTTTCTAGTTGGATCAACAGGCGTCAACATCTCATGACTTTTTGTTTCCAAGACAGAAGTCACCCCTCGAGGTGATCAGAATATGCAGAAGGACATCGGGTGATTCGGCTTAAACTGCAGATGATTTTAGCCTGTCATGCTGTATTCTTTGATAATTAAATTCCTTCAATTTCGTAGGTTTATAGACAGAAAGATTTTATCACAAAACTCAGAATTCTGGCTTCTCGTTAAAAATAATAATAATAAAAAAAGGAAAAGTTTGGATAAAATTGCACACAGGGACGCTCACTGGGAGCTTGAGGAGGTGGAAGGTGCTGCCACTTCCTCCTGGGCACCTGATTTCTGGATCCTGGTCCTCCGGGTCATCTGCCACCTTGCCCATTTCACTGATTTTTATTGCCTGGCTGATTCCTCTAGCTATTTAACTTAGTGACCCTGGTGCAGAAATATAGATTAATATCAGCTTATCAAGAACATTAAAAAGTCACTTAACATTAATTGATGAAGACTCTGGGAGCGGTTTTTGTGACAGAAAACTACATATTAACAGGGAAAGCGAGACATATGCAGATGCAAATTTAAGCCGAATAATACATGATATAAAAATAAAATATGTTAATATATTCTGCAGCAATGGTACATTTGCCACCTTAAATTGAATGTTATTTTCATTTTAAATAAATGCATTATGTAAAAGTAATAAAAGACTCATATATTTAAAATTTGTTTGCGTAGAACGTTAATGAACTCCATAAAATGTAAAATAATACAAATGACTCTGAATATTTTAGGAGTTTTTTTAAACAGAAAATATGTTTATTTTTTCCTCAAGTTTGAAATAATTCTACTAATTAACATTTTCAGAAACCTGAAAGATCATTTAGACAGCTGCAATAAATAAATGGTAAAAATTATTAGGATTACAGATCTCTGTTACTGCATTCCATCGATGTTCTCATAATAAAGTAGGTTAAAAAACAGATTAATTGTATACTTCCCCTTCAAGGAAAATAAACGTGTGCATGTTACTATGGCAACCACCTACCATTCCAACAATTAACTTTCTTATTACAGAAAAAAAATCAGTAATGACATAGATTATTTAAGATAACATATAGCTTGGAGGGTACCTATTGATTTACCCACTATTATTTCAAAAAGTGTTTTGCTATGAAAAAATCAAGGGCAAATGCTTTTCTAAACAGGTCTGCCCAAAATGAAGCAAGCGTTGGCAAAAGCAGCCACACTGCCCTCTTCTCAGCAGCTCCGACACATGTCTAGACTAATTATGTGTAAAATATAATCCACGCTAGCCAGCCATGCCTGCTGTAACTGTGCATGTTATACCCATAAAAACATACCACTAACCTTTGCAATTTCCTTTAAAATTAAAACAGCAGCTAACTTTCCTTCACTTCAACTAAATGCTTATGGGCTGAATTCTCCAGAACTGGGTTAGCATACTAAAACAGAAATCAATGAAGTCTTTTTCCAAGTAAAGCTGTCAAATTAAACGTTATATATCTTGGGAGGTTTATCCAAACAATTGCTTGATCCACACAATACCCAGTAACAGGTTCGACTCTTGTGGCTTTTGGTGTTGTTACTTCAAGTTTTGTGTCACGGACTCCAATACTTTGTTTTACAACCCAGAAAACAGCGCTTTGGTGCTAGTTGCAGGAGGGGCGGGGAGAATTTGTTGTGGCCTCTGATCACACAGGCTGAGACCTCCGTATCCCACATAGGATCTTCTATGCTCCAAAAGAAAATTGTGGGATTAAAAAATACTTTCTAGTTTATATTCTAATCTTATTAACCAGAGAGATGCTAGGATCTTTTTTGTCTTGGGGATGGGTGGGGGACTGCAGTCCAAACACTGGCTGGTATCTGTATCCCTTCTTCCCCCAAAGCAGAGAATCTAAAATGAAATAAAATTATACTGTTTGGCTTTCTCTTCTCTCCCTTTCTGTCACTCTCTTTTTTCCCCTGTAGCCAAAGGACTAAAATAAAAATGAAGCTGCATGATATCTAGAATCCAGAAGGGTTCTGGGTTTTATCTTTCATATTGAAAATGGCTCTCATGCTTTAGATCTGAAAAAAACATATTATATTGGTCAGCACCTGTGGCTCAAAAGGTCCCATATGCCGGAGGTGGTGGGTTCAAACCCAGCCCTCGCCAAAAACTGCAAAAAAAGAGAAAAAAATGTATTACACTTTTACCTCTGTGCTTGTCACACTCATTAAACACTAGCGTCAGAAATGTGGTTTGAGGTCTCATAGATTTTACTCTTATTGTAGCCTAAAACAAGAAAATACAAGACACAATGCTTTATAATCTATAAATAATCAGATATGGAAAAGCCACAGCTACTCATATTATTTTTTTCATAGAGATGATGGCAAGGTACAAAAATAATTCCTATTGGATCCCATGTGAGCTTTCACATGGATATGTCGAAATTCTCTTCCAATAAAGACGCTGCTAGTGTCAGGTATTACTAGAGATGGAGAAACTGACCTATGGTGAATTCCTGTTCAAAGCTATGCAGTTTTTTCTTTTATTCATCTCCATTGACTTCATAATGATCTTAATTTCTACCTTGCCTTTTTAATCCCACGGTCTCTTCACTATTCATCATCTTTTGTCTTCCTGCATGTTCAAAGGGAAAAATTCCAAAACTTCTTAACAACCACTCTGGACCCATTTCAGCAATCCCTTCTGCCACATTAAATATAGTTCCACAACCGAGTAAGTCAACAATAACTATATCTAGTTTAGAGATTGAATTCTGAGTGGGCACACTTTTTTTTTTTCACGTCTTTATATGGAACTTTCACTTTATTGAATTTGTCACCACTAAATCAAGTTGAACAGTGTTCAGGGGACCTTGGCATCAGCATTTAATCCTGATCCACTTGTGGTCAACAATAATCATGAAATAATAGCACTTGGCACTTAGACCATTTTCCATAATATTCAAAACATTTCTTTAAATGTAATCAGTGCCTTCTCATTTCCCAATAGATATTGAACGCTGATCAGTGTGCAGTGATTCTTGTAGCAGATACCATTAATGTTTAGTGTATTCTTGCTGAAGAAGCGTACCTCACTGCACATGTTTCACCACACTGAACAGAGAATCTGATTGTGCTTGTTCAACAAGGTGGCCTTATGGTAAACCTTAGTTAGCATGTCATTTTCCAGATGGAAATACTCTTTCTCTGAGTGGATGGCTGATTTGTCTAAGGTAACATAGCTATTCCAAGACATAGCTCATCCATAGTCTAAATATTCTAACTGATCTTCCCTTTAGGATACTAGAATTGCCACTATTTATTTGAAGAGTGATTTTTCAAAGGGTTAAATATTTCTAGTTGTTTTGATCAGTCTCTTCCAGACAGATAAAGCCACTGAAGAGAAAATAAACTGTGTTAATTAATGGCAAGCTGACCTCATCTAGTGACATTAAATATAAAATCCATTTTAGTTGTGATTGGTTTTTTAATTGTCATTCTGTGCTCTATAAAGTAACTGAAAGCTCTTGATTTGCTCCATTCATGAGCAGAACACCTTAAGTTAGACATATAATCATTACCAAAGCAAGTCACTTGTATGACAGTTTATTTAAAACTATAAATATGATTATCATCTTCCTAGTTTGGGCTAGACTTGGAGAAAAGCCTGCCCAATGTAACTGGGGACACTATTCTTATTTAGAATAAAACAAAACAAAAAATGAAATACCATGCCCAAATTGGGATAGAGATTTTTTTTTCAAATGTTAGTTTTTTATTTTTCTTCTAGACTGAAGTCTCAGAATATTCAGAAATTAAACATTTATAATAAACAAAATCAACCACAACAAAATGTGTTTATGGAGTGGCTATTCCCCTAATTTACATAGAGTATTTATCTTTTTTAATCTCTTCAATTAATAGATGAGGGCCTTATTCAATGTCATTTAACAATGTCTGGATGTTATTGGATACATAACCACTTCACCATACAAAGAGGTGACCAACACGTAGAGAAGATTTTGTAAAATTTTGGAATTAATATTTTGTAAATAAAGGTATATTTAGCTACAGTTTCCCATTTTCAAGATATTGATGAATTTACGGATGACTTTTGGGCCACCCTATAAAAAGTGAAAAGATAAAATCTTCCCCAGTGTTAAATTAGTATTTTAAATGAATTTACAGAAATATATCCCTGCAAAACTGTCTCTGCCTAACTGGATACCCCAAGCCATCCCCCTTCTCCATCATCTCTCTCTCCGCTCCGCTGTCTTACTCTCTCTTCCTCTCTTACACACACAGAGGCTCACACATCTTACTTCCCTGTTTCCAGGCATGTGTAAACTTTTTTTTTCTCCTCCATACATTGGACGAATATGAGTTTGCAATTTCCTTTAAAACTAAAACAGCAATTAACTTTCCTTCAGTTCAACTAAATGCTCATGGGCTGAATTCTCCAGAACTGGGTTAGCATACTAAAACAGAAATCAATGAAGTCTTTTTCCAAGTAAAGCTGTCAAATTAAATGTTATATATCTTGGACGGTTTATCCAAACAATTTGCTTGATCTACATGATATCCAGTAACAGGTTTGACTCTTGTGGCTTTTGGAGTTGTCACTTTAAGTTTTGTGTCACTGATTCCAATGTTTTACAATCCAGCAAACTGTGCTTTATCTTTTCATTTTTTGTGCACAAATGCTGATGAAGAAAGCTGATTGGCAAAAAAAAAAGGGGGGGGGGGTTGTGCAGACTTTTCATGATATCTAACACCACAGATAAGTAAAAAAAAGTCCTCATAAAATCAGCATGCAGCCCGTAGGTGGTAAGTTGGACATCCCTATTTACTTTCTAGAAAAAATATCTTTCACATAGAAGCAACAATAATCTATAGTTTTAAAAGTAGTGATTATTTATGACTAGATTTATATAAGCAAGAAGTGGGCTGAGTCAAGGACTGTCACATAAAATGATCTTCCATTTCGCTCTGCAGCCCTATGTTAATAGGAATAATTGCAAAAGGAATTGCCTGCAGTGAATTATTTACCAGCTATATTGTTGTATTTCAGACTTTTCCATGTAAAAGGATTAATAGTAAACTGAATTTTTAGCCTTCAATTACTAATATCTGATTTCTAGAGAAATGAGTGGGATTACAAATTGGTTAATCCCCCCATTGGTTGATGACCTACAGTCATGTTGATTACTAAAACACAGATCAAGATTACACTTTGAAAATAATACACCATCAAGTTCAAGAATTGAGATGACCCCCTGTATTTCAATTTAGGTGAGAAATTACTACTGTAGAGAATGTATTTAAACTGAATTCCTTCTCTTATTCTTCCAACATTTTCTCTCCTCTCCAAATTAGTGACCCCCGATGGTTTATTGATCTAAAATATTTGTATTTAAAAAAAAATTCCACGTTATTCTTTGATTCTTTTTTCTTCAATTATCTACGATTATATGTTTATCAAGGTTGATTTTCTTGCACTGATTTATTTGAACATATTCATTAGCATTCAACATTTCAAAAGATTGCATGGAGATAAATGCTGTATTTGTTCAGCATGCAGAAACAACTTTGAATAATGTAATATGAACAGATGAGAAAACCTAAAAGCAGTCATCCAAATATAACAATTTCTAGCTATGCCATGAGTAATTAAAGCTTCTGCCAAAAATGAATTTGGCATTTCTATAGAAAAGGCCTGGCCCTCACCTTCTTCTTTAAAGGGACCTATCTGATGGCACGTGGACTGTTGCTTTGTGCACTGACCTGGAATACTCTTCAACTCGTAACAAGCCCCAATTATTTTCCTTATGAGGGAAAATGAGAGAAAGACAGGAAAGACAAGACTTTCAAAAATAACAATTAACACATTAACGTTTGTTTTTTTCTTCATAACATTTTATCCATTGAAAACAGAATGTTAATTTTAGGAAAGGTAGTTTGGGGGAGGGTTAAAGGTCATAAATTTAGGAATACTCCAATTCACAGCATAAGTAAAAGGCCATGACACGAATGTATTTCTGAAGTACAATAGTGGCCACAATTTCAGAATCTTAGTCTCCAGACTTGAATCTCAAGCTTCTAATTCCAGAGAGGACACTGGCATAATTCTGGGAATATGTGTCCCTTGGATCTTTTAGACCTCAGATTCTCAGTTCAGCACTGATGACATTTGGGACCAGATAACTCGTGGACTGTCCTGTGCTTCACAACATGTAACAGCATCCCTGGCTTCTGGCAGCATCTCCCACTCCTACTTGTGATAATCAGCCAGGTTTCCAGACTGCCAGTGTCCCATCATAAAGGAGGCAAATTTTCTCCTGGTCGAGAGTCCCTGAGCTTGAGGGCTTAAAATTAACAGTTTTTTATAAATAAATAAATAAATGTCCAGAAAGTATACTTCTAATATGTGGCTAAGTTTGGGTTGTCCCAGCAGCTGACCATGAGGTGAAGATCAGAGTATAGGGCCAGGTGTGGTGGCTCACACCTGTAATCCTAGCACTTTGGAGGCCAAGGCAGGTGAGTTGCCTGAGATTGTAGGTTCGAGACCAGCCTGAGTCAGTGCGAGACCTCATCTCTAAAAATAGCTGGGCATTGTGGTGAGCCCCTGTAGTCCCAGCTACTTGGAAGGCTGAGGCAAGAGAATTGCTTGAGCCCAAGAGTGAGGTTGCTGTGAGCTACAATGTCATAGCACTCTACCAAGGGTGACAAAATGAGACTGTCTCAACAAAAAAAGAAAGAAAAAAAATAGATCTGAGTGTAGGTATTTTGTTTTGGAGGCAGTTGCAGGAAGCACCGCCAGTGAAGAAGTAACATGAGACTGAGAAGAGAAGAAGCTAGAAGTTAGATAGTGACCTTATGCTTAATCTTGCCAGGAACACTGAGAGACTGTGAAGAATCTTCTTCACTTCTGTTTCACCTGAGAGCTGAGGAACCTGAATTGTTCATTTCCTGCCCCCGAGGCCTCATTGCTAGCAAGGACTCTGGAGGTCCCTCATTGCCTGGTAATGTATGCCTATCTCCTGGGGTGCAGGGGCTACTCATATCCTGTGGCCAGAGAAAACCCTCAGGGAGAATGACAGGGGTTTGCAGTAGGAAGCTGTAGGTCTACTGCAGTAATTCTCAGAGTGTGCTTCCCAGACCCTGAGAATTTATTAGGAATACAAATCTTCAAGCAGCACCAAAATTTACAAGAGGGACTGCAGTGTTGAGGCAGAGCCATCTCTGTGTTAACAAGACTTCCCAGTGCTTCTGACACGCGTCCCTGTGTGACTCATCGGTACAGGGCGCTGCGCTTCACCACTGGCAATTTTGTCCTCAGGGAATATTTGGCACTGTCTGTACACCTTGCTGGTTGTCAGAAGTAGAGAGTGATGGTGACAGGGAAGCTACTAGCATCTTGTGCAGTGGTTCTCAACCTTCCTAATGCCACGAGCCTTTAATACAATCCTATGGGTCACGACCCACAGGTTGAGAACCTCTGGTCTAGAGGGTGGGAACCAGAGATAATGCTAAACATTCTAGAACACACAGGACAGCTGCCCAGGCAGAGATTTCTCCTGCTTGGAATGCTGACAGTGCCAAGGTTGAGAAACCCATGAAGGGCAGCAACAGCATCTCTCATATCATGATTTCTCCTCTTTGTGTCTTTGTTTAATTTTCTTTCAAGCACTGTTGTGTTTTTAGTATCACAAACTTTCCTAAACATACATCAATCTAGATGTCGTGTACACACTGCTCCAGAGTGTATACCTTTGCTTCTTTTCACCTTGGATGAACTCTCCACTTCCCCTCTCTTTGATGAGTCTCCTTGGAATGTCCTTTTCTCTTGAGTGAGAAAGACGTGCTCTTGCAGAAATCCCCTACCTTTCTTGGTTGTCTATGGCTAAAATTGCTATTGCCTGCGTCTCCTGTCACATTTATTCTTCATTCATGTCTAATCCAGGGCTATCTTCAGAAACGTAGGTTCCCTTAACTGTGAACAGGAAGCTGTCAAATCATCAGCATGCTCATGTCCGACTCCTATGGAAAGATTAAAAACTCTTCTCTGATTTTAGTTCCTTAGTTTAAGGGGAACAAAGTTCTCACTGAAATACCCTACCCAGACCTTCATCACCCAGATCTCAGATACACTCAGGGAACTATGACTTGGAATTTCCCTCTACGTAGCACACTCATTTAGAACAGAGGTTCTCAACTTTCCTAATGCTGCAGTCATTTAATAAAGTTCCTGTGGGTCGTGACCCACAGGTTGAGAAGTGCTGATTTAGAATATACGACCCACACATCATGGTGGTGTTTTCACCTTCCATTTCAGTCTCCTGAAACTCTACACAAAGCACCCAGTTGAGCCCATCTGAATTTGTAACCTACAGATTCAGATCTGTGGAATAATAAGAGAGGTGTTGGGTTAGACACTGATTTGTTAATTTCTTGTGCAGCAATTGGAAGTTAATGAACAAATGGTATTTCCCTTTAGGCTCATAGGGCAATATTAAAAGGTCAGACTTTCTACTTCTTTAATTAAGAAAATAGAGGCTTAGAGCTATTGAATATGTTGGTCAAAGTTCCAAAATTAATAAGCCAGAGAGGTGGCATGAGAATTTAGAACTGTTTGTCCACGAAGACCAGAGACTTACAATTATTCAATTCTGCCTTCAAAGCCAAACAGTCAGAAGTCAAAAACAGGTTGTTCTCATGTATTAGTTTATTACAGCCATATTTTGTAAGTTTTTGGACAATGGAGTCATTCACACTAAGATTAGATAAAGTTAGTGGGGGGGTGGATTGTTAATCATATGGATGTGTGAATAAATGACTTTCCTTAGGGTTTTTTGCTACTAACTGCTACCTAAAACTAATCTGGATACTATCCAAGAAGGTTCATCACACAGGTGAAATGAGTATAGCCAGAACATCGTAGTCCAGTTTTTAAAAGATCCATTTCACCTGGGACCAGATAAGAAGAGTGCTGATGCTGAGGTATACTTCACAGGGGCGGGCTCTTCTTTCCATTCTTCTCTTGCCCCTTTCAAATCTAATAGTAGTTTAATTCTTTTGAAAGCAATGTACCCTTGCACTACAAAGTCAACATTAAAGACTCCCCCACAAAGACACTTTGAAAAGAGGAGCGTTTGCCCTGACATTATGTAAGGTGAGAAGATCTTTTCTTCACGTTTCAGGTTCCTATTTAAATCAGCAGTGATGCATAGCAGGTCGCATGAGGCCTTTTGTATAAATACAATTGTACTTAATTCAGTGGCAGAAGCTGGAAAGTAAACAGATCAAGCAGCACACATTTTTATTTCACGTAGAAAGCCTGGAGAGAAAGAAAGGCTACCGAAAGAGGTTAAAAAAATGAAGATGAATAAATAAAATATGTTCATGACAGGAGGACAATCCGGGACCAGCTGCTGCTGAACAAACATTTATTATTACCACCCATCTGAGGTTTAGCAGAAAATAGAATTTCCAGAAAGATGTTGAACAGGAAATGCATATCTGATCATCAAATATGCAAAGCTCCGGAATCCTAAGGATAATTGTTTTCCAGAGAAAGGATTGAGCTTGTTTAAGTGACATAAATAACTCAAAGCTTGTGTTCGGATAAAAGGAACAGAACTCAGATCTGAACATAAGCCGACCAAGAAATAAATTCTACGTTATTTTGGCAGAAAAACCTGCTACAAACTTCAGATCTCCCTAGTTCGTTGTGAGCTTGAAAGTTTGAAAGTATTTTCCTGGTTGCTTGCTTTGGAGATCTGAGCCTTTGTTGGTAGCTATTCAGCCACTCCCCTGGTCTGGGTCATCTGCACCTCCCACCTGGATTTCCCCAGCAGCCTACAAACTGCATTCCTGCTTCCGTGCTCTCCTGCCTGTGAGCGGCTGCAGTGCACCAAGCCCGGCAATCTATTTAAAATCTAAGTGAATTGTAAGCCATCTCTCCTTAGAAGCCCACACTGGATCCCAATTCAGTGTCAATGCCTAAGTCTGCAAGTGCCATATCAACTGTCCAATCTCCCACAGCCCTCAACTCCCTGAGCTCAGCCCTTACTCCTTCCTCAGGAATTCTGCTCTGTTCCAGCTCTTGGGGGCTCCTGCTTGCTCTTCAAACAAGTCAGGCAAGTTTCCACCTTAAGGTTTTTACACTTGTTGTTCCTACTGCCTGTAAAACTCTTTGTTCAAATGCTCAAATTCATTAAAGCTGATGTCCCCAATTCCCAGGCCAGGTACTGGTCTGTAGCCTGTTAGGAACCGGGTACCATGGTAGGAAGTGAGCTGCTGGCCAATGAGCGAAGCTTCATCTGTATTTACAGCTGTTCCCCTTGACTGATATCACCCCCTGAGCTCTGCCTCCTGCCACATCAGTGGCGGCCTTAGACTCTCATAGGAGCAAAAGGCCTACTGTAAACTGCACGTGTGAGAGTCTAGGTTGGGTGTTCCTCATGAAACTGATGCCTGGGGATTGGAGTTAATGTAATGCGCTCCAGTCATCCCCAAACCCACTTGCCCCTCCACCCCATTTGTGGAAAAACAGTCTTCCACAAAACCCATCCCAGGTGCCAAAAAGGTTGCTGACCATTGCTTTAAAGCAGTGGTTCTCAACCTTCCTAATGCTGCAACCCTTTAATACAGTTCCTCATGTTGTGGTGACCCCCAACCATAAATTTATTTTCATTGCTACTTCATGAAGCAACCTACCCTCACTTCATATTGAAAAATCCCTTCTACCCACCACACTTCTTCACTAGCTCTCCATTTCCCCATAATCCCCATCACCTTCTACCTACCATGTAATTCGCTTAGGATGGTCATTGTTCATTATCTACTTTCTTCCACTAGAATATAATATCCATAGGAGAGAGTCCTTGTTAGTGTCTAGAAGACTGCTGTCCAGTAGAAATATAACAAAAGCCACATAGGGATTTAAGGTTTTCTAGAAGCTTCACTAAATTGATAAAAGGCAACAGGCAAAATTAATGTAAAACACATTTTTTTATGTAACAACGTAATCTAAACCTCTAAAATATTTGAATTTCTATGTGTGGCACCGTCCAAACTTCAAATGCTTAATAGGCACTTGTGGTTCATTGCTCTGGTATTGGATAGCCCAGGTCTGGAATAGTAACCCAGAGTGACTTCTGAATATGTTTGTTCAATTTTCTGACCTTCAATTTGTTGACAAAATGAGATTCTGGGGGGGGTCCAGTCTGAGGTTAGCTGTCCTGTGGAAATTAATCACTTGTTCTGTCCTCCTCTTGGCCCCAAATCTCAGAATGACAGACTCAGCAGTCTCCCTCCCTCCGTACCCGTCACTGCTCATATTGTGCTTAGTAAGTCTGCATAAAATGTTCCCCTTCCAAATCCCAAGCATAAGTAAATTCTCTGTATTCCCAAAAAGATTGCAATTTACATTACATCTTCCTTGGTGCCCAGAGCCCTTCTGTGAATAAGATGAAAGGAATGGATCCTCTTCAAAGACACAAATGCATAAACACACACATGCTGTCCACACCGTTTTCAGGGGCTTCATGCAGCCCTGATTAAGAACCACGACAAAGGGAGATGGCAGTTAGGCATTTAGGACTAACATGGATAAAACGACACTCAAAGCTGGAATTCTCCTGACTTTCTGGGCCCCATCGCCATAATAATGCCAAACTTGTTCAGCTCTCCGCAAATCTTTCTACTCCCACCTTCCACCACTTTCCATCTGGGACTGAGTAAACTCCCACAAATATTCCTTGCTGTTGTCTAACTCTTCCCAGTCTCTCAAACCCGATTTTGACTTCTTCCTTTGGTTTGCTAGTCCCTGCAGCTGTCTTTCAGATAATGGGCTAATATTTATAGATAGATATGTTCCAGAGTGTGTCCTGTCCCATAATGAAAGGCCTTTCAAACTGTATATAAACTAGAGCAGGTGGCTATTCATCACAGGGGGTCACCTCTCTTCTAACAATAAAATCTGTATTTTCTGTGCTACTCTTCCTAAAAATTGGATTTGCACTGAGCAAGACTACATATTGTGCCTGAGATCTGATCTGCCCCTACTTAATGATTGGCAAACAGGGAGATAAATAGATAGGTAGATAGATGCCCAGCATATGTAAAGCCTGTGACCCTCAAAAAGGATACATTCTATTTTCTAAGATATATCTGCAGCAGACGCTCTCTGTGCTGCACCCAGATTCCCTGACCCTTATCAAGTCAAGGCCCATTCTTTCAGACCTCAGCCCCTACATTTCTTTGCCACTGGAGCCTAGTTTGCCACATGCATCATAGGCTTAAAGTGTTGGCGAATTAACCCTCCCTGGGAACATCCTTCAACCCATAACTAATGAGATCTGGTGCATAAATGCATGGTGTTGCTGTCTAAATCCCTTGCCCATCAGGTGGGATAACTCTGAGCTGCGTGGTTTATCCTGCCTGTGAGAGTTTCCAGAGAAGCATGAAGTTTCATTTGCTCACAGTGGTAGCTGACTTGCAACACACCCTTTCTTGGCTGCCTTCCCTTCCCTTTCACACCTCTCCAATCCCCTTTCCGCATCTCCTAGGATCAGCTCCCAGGAATTTACTTGCACACAAATCCTTGTCTCAGGTTCTACCTCTGCAGGAAGACACCTCTACCTCTACCTCTACCTCGAAGACACATCCTCCGCAAAAGCTCTCTCTGAAACGGTGATACAAATGACAATGACTTCAGTGGTCTACAAATAAACACTGAAGTCAGGGAACGATCTTAAATATGGGATGAACCCCATTATATTTGATAAACCGATCCCATCTTTTGAATAACAATAATAAATAATGGCAAGGGGAAACGATATGAGAATTTATTATAAAGCACTTGCAGAGAGAAAATTTTGAACTCCGTTCAGTGAATGGATACGTATGACAAACTCACTGTCAATGTAAATTAGAAGAAGCAAAAGTAGCTTATAATTTGACAGTAGCTACTGAGCATAGATTAAGAGCAAAGAACAATGATAAGCAATAAAATGTGAAACAGTAAGTGCTATTCCGTTTAACTGCGGGATTATAATCGGTGTTAAATAATAAAAGCAGGTTACATTGTTCCATGCCTATGATACACAAAGCATGCTCCAAGTTTTGCCCCATTTCATCTTTCCAATAAACACATAGGATAAATAATATCCTCCCCAATTATTAAAAAAGGACTTTTAACACATCCAAATTTAAAGAGCAAATAACTGATAGAGTCAGGAAAAATATCCAGATACATCTGACCCCACTGTGTTTGGCCACTCAGCACCATTCTGCCTTCTGTTCACAGTTGTGTGGCATCCTCCCCCCTCCATATGGTCGGTGAGATAGGTGTGGTACTTTCCAGGGGAGAGAGGGTGTGATGCCGTCCCAGCCTGTGAGATTGGCTCACAATTGATTTCCACGGGCCCATTTGCAAGGACCTCTGGGAAAGGAGCTCATGTCTGTCCTGAAGGAGTTAAAGCTGAGGCAAAATGAGTGTGGAAGTGCTGAAGTCATCTGCAAACACGGGAGAACTAGCTGCAGTGAGGATGAGAAACTGGACGTGCAGTGACATCCCTGGGCCTCTTTGCTGAACTGAATGTGAGGCCATTTCCACTCCCGTAGTATATCAGGTGGATGAGAAAACTAATTCTGTGAATGACAAACTAGGTTTTGTTCAGCTGGATTAAGAGGGAAAAGTGACAGAAAGAGAGAGTTCTAAATTCACTTCCGAGGAAGGCCTTGGCCTCCAGAACGGCATGACTTCATTCCACCATGCAGTAACGGTGTACACAATTCTGGGACCAAATTGTGAAGATAGTATTTCTTCTACTTTTCTTTCTTTCTTTTAAAACACTATATGATTTTCTCTTTGTAGAAAACTTTAGGTTCATGGATTCTCACTCTTTCTATTCATAGATCTCTTCAACAATGTAAACACACTTTCCATTCTAATAGTTTTTAATGAAAAGGATAAATAATCTTTTAATGACTACAACGTCTGCCCTGACCCTCATGCAAGTCTATTCCCAACATAGCAGCCAGAGGAATTTTGTTTTGAGACATGACAACAAAATGAGATACAGCTTCACATTCAGTCACATGACTTTTTAAATTATAGACGACAGTAACAGATGTTGGTGGGGACGTGGAGAAATTGACGATGCAGCCACAGTGGAAAATGATTTGGGGATTCTTCAAAGAGCTTTCACAATAGCAAAAAGTTGAAAACTGATAAATGGATCAACTGAAGATTGGATTCAAAAGTGTGTTTATACACAGCACAGAATTTATTCACCCATAAAAAAAATGAAGCACTGATCTATGCTACAATGCAGATGAACTTTGAAAACATGTTCAGTGAAAGAATCCAGATGCAAAAGGTCACGAGTTCTATGATTCCATATATATAAAATAATTAGAATAAGTAAATCCATACAGACAGAAAGCAGACTGGTGTGTGCCAGGGCCTGGGAGAGTGGGGAACAGGCAGAGACTGTGGAACTGGGACAGGGGTTTTTTGGGACAAGATGAAAATATTTTGAAACTTGATGTAGGTGATCACTGCACAACTGCAAATGTACTCAAAGCCACCAAATTGTTTTTTTTTTTTTTTAATGGCTAATTTTGTACAGTATAGATTTCATCTTTCTCTGTCTTTTTTTCAAAAAGTGGGAAAAAACCGGCAGTTCAAATCATTCATCTTGTCAAAACCTCCTCCCCGCCCCCCCATGACTCTTCATTTCTTTTCTTTTTCTTTTTTTTTTTTTTTTTTGAGACAGAGCCTCAAGCTGTCCCCCTGGGTAGAGTGCCGTGGCTTCACAGCTCACAGCAACCTCCAACTCCTGGGCTCAAGCGAGTCTCCTGCCTCCGCCTCCCAAGTAGCTGGAACCACAGGCGCCCGCCACAACACCCGGCTGTTGACTCTCCATTTCACTCAGAGTAAGCAGCCGTGTCCTTACCACGCCCCACACAACCTGGTCACCTGTTACTTTTCAGAGATTCTTGTGTTCAACTCACCCCACTTTATTTCACACTGACCCCTGTGCTATTGTCTAAAAACTCATGACTGCTCTTTCCCACTCTCTTGGGCCTGTGAACATGCTGTTCTCTCTTCTGGAATGTTCTTCCTGCAGAGGTCGACATGGCTCACTCATACTCCTTCTCTGAGACTCTGCTCCGCTGTCACTTTTAAAGAGAGGCTTTCTCTGACCAAAATATTGCAATCATACAACTTTACCCAGGGGTTGCCTACTCAGCTCTGTCTCTATTTTCCTAGAGCACTTATCACCATCCAACACTATACTTTACGCATTTTATTTATTTCCTGTTCTGGGAAGTAAGGTCCTTGTGTCCCTGGTCTGTTTCTTGTCATCTCCCCAGTGCCTACGCCACTGTAGCTCTCTAGTCATTCTAGAAGTATGTACGGACTTCCTTCTAGCTCTGTGTTCTATGAACCAATGCATCAGGAAGAAAATGATTCAAAGCTGAGTTAAGGAGAGTGAAGGCAAAGTGTCACTTGTGTGGTGGCTCCGGAGCTGGCAGCAGAGGCAGCACCTTTCTAGAGCTACCTTCAGAGCCTACTACGTAATTTCCTGGATGCCCGAAATAATGTTTGTTTCCTCAGCCTTCCCAGTGACTCTATCAGCTAGGTAAGCCCCTTAATGAATCCTTTGGTGTTTAATTGAGTAAGACTAGCTTCTGTTTCCTCCAAATGAGAGCTTGGACTGAAACGTGTACTGCATGATACGGGTGGGAGAAAGTCAGAAAGTTACTCCACATTAAGTACATAAGCTTCTCTCTTTTTCGATGAGGCAAATACCTTCCATCACACAAATGCTTGCTTCTTAACACAAAAGGTGATTTCATGCAGGGAATTTCTGTTCCTAGCCTCCTAGGACCCCTAGGTTTTAAATGCATTACTTTAAAAATAAAGCCTGCTAAATCATTTACTCCCAACCTGAATCATTTACTTGTTTGAAGTAGATTAATAGAATGTTTACCCATGCACAGCCTATTTGGTTAGTTCTGAAGATTCTTTCTCTTTAATTCTGTATCAGTCAAGTATTATTGCCTAATCAAGGACCAGGGAGTGTTAGTGCTGCCAATGGTTCGTGGTGGATAATTTAGGGAGGGATCATCCAAATGACTCTACAACTTGCTATAGGTCTAACTGAGCTTGACTCCTTACTCAGGCCTCTTCTAGGTGAAGGGCTTACCATTGCCCTGAGAAAGATTGAAGAGGAGGCGGAGGAGCTCCCAAGCCATAGGTTCAGACTTGACCACGGTCACGTGACCACATTGCACTGACCAAAGCAAGTCCCGTGGTATAGCTAAAGGTCTAAGGTGGAAATTACACTCACCTTTTTTGAAATAATTGCAAAGTTCTATGGCAACAAACAATGATTCAGGGTGAAATAAAAAAATGGAGCCCAGGTACTCATTCTACCACACCATCTCTGATTTCCTTATTGGGAGATTCAGAGCACTCAGACTCTAAATTTGTTATTAGTTTTATTATTAATAATTTGAAATAACTGGGGAGATAAATTTTATAGCTTTGTTCCAAACCATGAACAATCAAAATACACTCCATCATGTGTGAGTTTCATTTTTATAAGCCATTTACATGTATCTTCTTAGGAAATGGATAGAAACTCTGAATACAACCAGGGAGTACACTTCCTTCCTATTCAATACATGAATACCTTCCCTAGGAAGTAGGTTGAGTCAGATTCTAAGTCTTTCAGTTTTAGGAAGGCACAGAAGATGGCCATAAATTTATAAAATGTGACATTTCAATCAAGCCCCAAGCTGTTAGCTAATTACATTCCACTGCACTTAAAGGAAAAACAGGGGATGTCAGGTTGGTGTAAAGATGAGCACAAAATTGTCCTTAGTACTTCACTGATCATTACGAATACCAAGATATCAAATGACTCAGAAAAGAGAAAGTAGACAATCCCACCAACAGTCATATTTCCAATTTTCTTTTCAATTTCATTTTGGAGTAAATTTGGACACAGGTTTATTCAAAAGCTGACATTTTCTTTCATCACATCTTTTTTTGTACAAAAATATGTATAGTAGATCTACTGGTAGCATTAGAGACCATTAAGCTACAGAAGCACGAAATCAACTAGAAATTATTATTTTAATTCTATGCACTTGTGCATAGCAGGATGAACAATGTGCCAAATAAACCTTCCTCAGGCCTCTACCTAGTATTCTACATACTAATGGGGCTTGAAGGTTAGAATACAGATGTGCAGGGCTGCAGCCAAAGAGATACACTCCAAATCAAGTGACCAGTTGCGTCACTCAGGCAAAACATATGCCACCCTTCCACTGTCACTCAGCTTTTATCCTTGAACTGAACTAACCTGACCTGGTTTCCCAAGGACATAATATACGAAGTGCTCAAGAAGCACTGCTTTCCGACCGAGAGATCATTTTTCCTCACCCACCCACCCGCCCACATACGCACACAAACCTGGTGATACACGTCTATACTATACCCATAAAAGGGTGATTGACCAAGGATGCTGTCTATTATTTCGGCTTCTAGAAGCATAACTGAGTTTTTGACATTCGCTCCCTTCTACATTTTTTCTACAAAGTCATCTCGCTTTCCAATAAGGTATCTGCTGAGATGAGCGACAATTTAAAGAGAGAGGATGGTGATGGGTAGCAAAGTTATTATTTTTTTTGTTACTTTTGCACCTCCTGGGAAAAGGGAGTTCAGTGGGGATAGCCTGGAGAACGGATAGAGCAGGAAAATGACGTGGCACTTACCACAAAACACCTGTCAAAGGGAGGACATGTTTATCTTTGGTCTCATTCCATGTTTGAAAAATCAAACGCATAATAGAACCAGAAGGGGCTTCAGAAAATATCTGCTCCTTTCTTTTTCCTTTCTTTTCTTTTTCTTTCTTTCTTTTTTTTTTTTTTTTTGCAGTTTTTGGCCAGGGCTGGGTTTGAACCCACCACCTCCAGCATATGGGGCCGGTGCCCTACTCCTTTGAGCCACAGGCGCCACCCTCTCATCATTTCTTTTGCTCTACGGCAAGACAGCAAAGGAAAAGGCCAGGGAATGATTGAGATTTGAACTTCATCCTGTCCTTTTTTCCTCCCACAAGCTGAAGAGTCCTTAGTTTAAACAAAAGATGGTGTTTGTGCCATTTACAGAATGTTTTGGAAAATCTTCATTTCTGATATTCCCCATTCTATACATAATATTTGACAATGAAGAAGATAAAGACTCTAAGATTATGAGATCCTTATTTAGTTTTCCATTCCTTTTTTCCCCCCAATACGGAGATGCTGCTTAATTCTTCCTTCTTTGTTTGAGAAAAATTATTTTCCCTTCTTTCAGCAAGTTGTGGTTCTTAGGACAAGTAACATATGTTCCAGAAAGGAAAATAACCTGAGAACACGTGCATTTTCCAGTTCAAAGTTCTTAAAACTATGGACATTTTCTGCAAGACATCCTCCTTGCTAAAACTTATTCAGAATCATTTAATTCAGGGGATAGTAAGAGTTTGTGGTGATAGGATTTGGGGTTCTCTAGAAAGGATATTCAATTAGCTTCTGCCTCATTTGGGGGCATGTCAAGTACTGATTCTCAGTAGAAGCACGAAATTAAAATTAGAATCCTACAAATTTTGCCAAATAACAACGAAGTGAAGTGTGATTGTCCTGTCAATGACAGCATGCTCCACTGAGTTACCATCTGAATTAAAATGTGTCAGGGGGGAGTGTGTTCCCCTGAATCACAATGATGTTTCTGAAAAATAAACTTTTCCAAAATCACAACACACAGGATTACAAAAGTAAACTTCAAGAGCTATAATTCTGAGGATTTCAATCACATGGTTGTAGAATATTACTGCAAATATTATAGCAAAATCAGATTTTACATCAGTATCCTTGAATTCACTGATTAAACCTATTTTTTTTCCTGCAGGAATATAAATAAATTGTGTAAGTTTGTTTGTTTAAGATGAAATATGTCAAGCTTGGTTTACAAATGTCTTTTTGTTTTATATTTCTCTTCAATTGTTTTAAAAGAAAAATTGTGCTTACATTTTGTCCAAGCATGCAAAATTATTTATAGTGCCATTCATTATGTATTAAAGCAATCTAAATCAAACTTAAGGTTCTCAAATGCCTGAAAAGAAAAATTGCATTTAGAAGCATAAAAAGAGATTTTCTTTTTCAATAGCTTATCAAACTATGAAAACCCCAAAACCAGAACCTTCCAGTGTACCTGGAAACTAAATGTGTCAAATATCAGGGTAGTTTTCTATTTTCATTTGCAAGTAAATAATAAGAATCACATAATCTTTTCTGTTATGACTGTAACAGTTATAAAAATATTTGGGAGCAAACCAGTGGCAGCCATAAATAGGCCTGGAATTGGTTTGAAGAGACTTTCCGTACTACAGTTTTAGGATAAAAGCTGAATTATAAATGAACTTGGGAGACTTTGCAAGGGACTAACTGTAAGTCCCACGCTGTGCAGTCTGCCTGTGCAAAGGAAAATCCTCTTTGAAGAGATTAGCAGAGGTGGTTTGTATATGATCACAGCAGCTGAGATGATGTGTGACTTTCGCCCAGCTTAAAGTGGATTAGCAAGACTTAAAAGATGGAAAATTGTTTTGTGCGAAGCTCACCATGCTTTTGGAAACATAAATGAAATCACAGTCCCGTGAACCTAAATCTGATTTCTATTAGTTCACCGTAGTGAAAATCTCCTCCTAAAAGTTTAAACAAAAGAAGGATTGTGGCTTGCCAATGTTCACATCAGCTAATGATCGTTATGCATTTGAAAACAATTTCTTAGTTCTTTTATATGTATATATATATATATAGGCTTTGGATTCATCCACAGGGATGTCACTGTATGTGTTCTGAGTGTTAGTGTGTTCAAACAGACAGAACATGGGGTAAGAAATAAAAAAAACCAGACTCCATTTCCAAATCATCCAAATCAGCCACTGACTATCCAGGTGACTTTCGATAAAAAACACTTAACATTTGTCAGCATTTGTGCTCTTATCTATAACATGACATCATAGGCAACCCCAGTCTTTGCATTTTGCTGAGTGTATCCGATTATATTGAGTATTTGAGAGAACTTTAAACACCTCTATGGTTTATCTTACAAGGGTACAAGTGAATCTTTCTAAAAGCAGAGTATGAATGTTTTAACTCAACAACTAAGAAAAGGACATGAAGGTTATCTTGACCAGTTTGATGAGAGTAATTCAAAATGAACATGAAAACAGCACACTGTACCCCATGATTGCATTAAAGTACACAGTTATGCTATAAGAAATAAAAAAATTTAAAAAAACTCAATGACATATTTTTTAAGGTTCTGTTATTTCTTATGCACATCTTTGATTATAACTATTGACAATGTCTGTTAATTTCACGTAATAAACCAACCCATGTGTGGTTTCTCTGCAGACCTTCTTGTTTCATGATGGAAAGGGGGAGACAAAGGATGAGTTGCAGAAAACAGAACTGATCACTGAAGTGGTTCTGTGTTGTTTTATTTCCTTTCTTCCACCAGAAAAAATATATTATTCCGTCTCCCTAAATAATTTAGGTTGCTTGCAAGCCTTCAGACTTCACTTCATTTTTCACCAATGTAAGAGAATAAAAGCAATACTACATGCTTAATAGTGACCCATCAAGTAGGGATCTCCTCAGAAGAAACAAACAAGGTTATATATACAGGGTTGTAAAAAGCCATAGAGCCCACAGAGAGGTGTTTGTCTTACTTTACTTGGCTACGGGCCTTCAATGTCAAGCATTTACTGCTCTCTTGTCTGTAAGAGAGAAAAATTTACAAAGAGGAGGATACTTTTCAGGGAACCGTCAAAGTCATTAAGATACATTTTAGCCAACTATCAAAGTCAGTAAGATTATAAATAGGAGTCAACCATCTGTTTTTGCATCCTCTTTTTCTTCCTTGACTTTGGACTGGTGCTTAGAGAAAGTCATATTTTAGAGCCCTGTCATTCTTGTCAACAACAGAGACCTAGTCACCAATTACCAGGGCCTTCTATCTTTGGCAAAAGGTTCATTTCTCAGCCCTGAGAATTTGGGAAGTCCCTGGAAACAGCACGGGTTTGTCCTGCTATCACTTTCCCAGCCATAATGTTCCAACGTAGAAGGGGAATCTTCAAATAAAAGTGAAAGAAAATGAAGAACAAAATGGAATTAGTACAATACATTGCAAAGGAAGTTTGATGGACAAACGAAATGCAGCAAATGATGGAATAAGTGGTACCATCGCTCAACGACTGACCACCTTCTAAAATTATAAACTTTTAGTCCTGGTAGAAATTTGTACGTTAGGTATCTATGCCAGTTACAAACTGGAAACCGTTTAGACTTCATATACTTAAAATAGAGGAATGATTAGCTGGAAGTGTCACACAAAACCTAAGCAGGAAAATAACACACACCACATTCATTGTTTTTATTTACTGTCTTAAGTAGTCATTTAATTCCAATGAGTTTGTGTCTATTTTTCTAATGACAGAACAAATATTTAGGGAGATTAAGTAACAAAGCTGAAATTTGACTTCTAGAAGCCTAAATCCAAAGCCACTCAGACTCTCATAGGCTACACAATGACAAAACAAATAGACCACTTTCAGCAACCAAGAAATAGCCTATAATTATTCTTAACATTACAAACACACTTTTGACTTACTAAAATATAAGGCCTTAATAGCTTTTCAGAGTGGCAGTATTGTAGCCAATCTAAGACATGATTACTGCTCACTGAAAACTTTTACAATTCCTGCCGCCCCCGCTCCCGTGATGACTTGAAATTCACACAGGCAATTTTGGAGATTTTTGACAGTCTCTACAGAAACTGAAAAAAAAATAAGGCCGTAATAAAAAATAAGAATATTGGGGTGTATAAATGACATTTAGTATTCCTGAAGTATTATAGTACATTTAACTATTGGTCAAGCCTTTGTTGATATAGTATCTGTCTAGTCCTGAACATAAATCTGATCCAGAATTATAAGATAATTGCTGGAAATCTAACAACTTCCAGAGGGAAGTCATACAGTCTGAAAGATGAAATTTTTGTAGTGAAACAAGGTCAACCAATTCACGTAACACTTGTTACTAAGTGCAGCACCCACTAGACCCATCTGAGTCAGGCCCAAGACCTTGTCAAAAGAGGGAGAAAGCAATAATCTCTTTTTAACCAGACTTACCCACGAGAGAAAGGAAGCCTGTGTCTAATGACCACATGACTCTCGTAGCAGATTTGAGAAATAAAACACCGGGTAACAATGATGTCTATACAGCATGTGGTTCTGAAGACAGGTTCCTAGGATTTTGTGAGATGAGTCAAATGAATTTACATTTATGTCTAAGATAGTCTATGCTGTGAGAGGATTCTGAAGTTCTACAAACCAGGAGGATGCAATTGTAATAATTCCTGCTAACAAGAATTTTATAAAAAATGAGTAAATGTGATACATTGCTATGGCAAATGTCATCAAATAAATAAATTTTCTCCGGTGAGCAAATCTAAGATGATTTGCTACCATTTTAGAAGATAATAGGATAAGAACAGCGTAGCATACAATGTCTTATCATGAGAACAGAAGCAAGATGATACACAAAAGTATTTCGTGAAAGAAAACCAAGGGATGACAGGAAGCAATAGATTAACAATGATTATGCTGATATTTTCTGCACTATTAGAATAAACGCCTCTTTATCTTTGTAGTTTAAGAGAATAAAACTGAAAAGAGGAAAATATAAAAAGTGAATAATAGCTGCCGGAATATTAAAACATCCAATCAAAATGATTTGTGCCAATTTGATATTATGCTAAAATATTCAAATATAGTGAACCTTTAGGCTAGCTCCAGATGGAGAGAACAGAACTGAGAGCCAGATGAAGGGAATGGAATTGGTAACATGGTAAGATGCTGTCTGCTCTGCTCCCAAGCACCTTGGCCAGTAGTTAATGTGCTCTCAGGATAATGTCATTGAGGACAGAGGCTGTTGGCCAGCAGATTTTAGGGTAAGGTCATTAGATATAGGTTGTATCTGTTGTGGTCTTAGTACACTGCAGGCTAAATTTGACTCAGGGATAAAAAGATATTTTTTCACAAAGATTTATAAGCTCAAAAATTAGATTTTCCTAAATATACCCATTTCAAATTGTGTTCATCTCATCTTGGCACATGCATCGACAATATGCATTTTGAAATTTTCTGTTTTTTCTCTGGGTCTTATCCTGTCATTTGAAAGCCCACTGATGTGTCATGGTAAGTCTCAAAAACCCCAAATTCTTTATACAGTAGCACCTCCATAGCTGACCACCTCCCTACATTCATCACTTCTTTAAACTGATCTAATTTTCATAGACCAGACATGCACCATGTGCATGTATCAGTATGCAGGCCCCGTTCCTTATGTTGACCACCTCCATATGGTCAGTCCCTCGAGTGGTCAACACTGTAGTTGTATAACAGAAGAAAAAAGTTGTAAAAAGTTGTCCTTCCCTCTTCCTACTTCCCATTACTCATCAAGGGCTAAAATGGAAACCAAAGGTCTGAAATCATGTTCAATAAACCCAAAAAATTCAGTCAGTAGGGAAAGATGAAAAATTTTTATAAGCAAAAGAAAGGTCTTAATCCAGATGGACATCCATTTGGATGAACTGGTGGGCCTTGTTTCACCTTTCCTCCATCCTACCTTACAATAATAGGTTTACACACTCTCAAAAATAGCTTCTATTTATCATTAAGACCATAGAATGATTTAAAAAACAGTTTCTTATACAGCTCTGATTACTAGTAGACACTGTTTTTAGCAACTTTGCATATAGTAACTCATTAAATCCTCACAACTAAGTCCCGCTCTTTTTCCAAGTTTATAAAAGAGAAGATGAAGCACTTGTCAGTGGTCACACAACTACACCTTGGACCTTTGTTACACAGCTCCACCGTCACTCAAAGGACCGGCAAATCCTTCTGCAAACTGCGAACCTACAGGACCTACAGAGTTTAGTCAGAGTTTAGTTAATTCCATGCTGTATGCACCCGGTGACCTGATGATACTGACCTTAGTATCTGCTTTAGGCTTAAAATTGTTTAGGGAAATAAAAACTAAAATAAAACTTAGAGGTCAGTGTACGTAGTACCATATATTGAATGCTACCAAGTTAATTAAAATTAACATCATGATTTCACAATGGGGGGGCCCCAGAACGCTCCAGAATAAGAGAATAAATTTCTGTTGCATAAGCCCCCGAGTCTGTGATACTGTTACATAGTCCTAGGAGACTCATCCAGGTGAGCGCACATAAGTCAGCAGCAGTCACAGAGGGTAGCCAGAGAAAGTGGCTCTGTGAGGGATGACTTTTCAGGGGATACCTCAAGTATAAGTCAGCATTGTAAGGAATGTGAAGGGAAAAAGAATTCCAGGCATAGCAAACAACAGAAACAAAGATCCAGAACCCAAAGAAGGAGCTAAGAGTCCTGGAAGAGATAGGCAGAAAGACTGAGGGATTGAGATCTGTGGGAAGAAGAAGTGGGAGAGGTGACTTGGGGACAGAGGATACCAACTACTGCCTACAAACCAGGGTGGGACAAACACTCATTATGAAAAGCTACAACTCGTGACGGTAATAACAGACACTCCAAGGAATGTACAGAGTTCAGAGAGAGGAAGGGGTGATTTCCTTCTGTGAGATTAATGCAAGATTTGCTGGCAAAGTATCATTTGTACTGGGCTTATAGAGGCAAACGAAATGTAGGTATTGTCTTAGGTCGGATTCCCTGAGAGCAAAAAGCCTGAGATCAGGATCTCTAAACAAGAAATTCATTAAGGAGTGCACTCCAGATAGAGAAAAATCAGAAGTCAGGATGTGGTTTGGGGAGATATGGAGCTTCATTCTGATTCCACAGGAAGGAGGGAGTGTAAATTGCATAGCAAAGTCTCTTGCCCTGAGGCCAAGTAGCTGGGCTTTTGCATCCCCTGGACGGGCAAAGGGGTGTCCGTTACAGATGTGCCAACATAAGCTAGTCATAGGAGACAGAGTTATTTCAGAAAGACACAGTAATAAAGGCCAAGAGACTCCTCTTGCCCCTGGGACTGGCAGGACCCAGACTGAGATCTCTGTAGGTGGTCTCCACTACCTTCCCTCACCCCTTCATGAAGGCTGCTACCCTCAGATTCTACTAGAAGATAACAGAAAGAATAACAGAGACTGTAATTTTCCCCCATACTGTAAGGTCTCAAAATGAGCTATGTCAATGATGAGAATTTTTTGTTGAGAGTAGATCTTGGCCCAAATAGTCTGGTGGTTATTTCCAGAAAAAATACCTACGGAAGAAAAAGGGAGGCAAGACACACTGCTGCCTTTGTTTTGTTTCTGCCCCAAGCGACAGATGGCTGGCTAGTCATCCCATCCTTAGGGATTGCAATACATTCCCCATTCCCCTTCAACATAGCCTTGCAGCATTTACTTTGATCATTTAACTCAAACTCATTGGCACTTACTTGCCATCCAGGAGATACCATTAATTCTGGGGTAAGTGAGTTGCAGGAAACTAAAGATACCGTCACTGAAGAAGGTAAATAAAATCTCCTTTACTCTATCTCTTTCTGTACATATTCTATAACTATAATATAGGTATTCTTCCAAAATTATTTCAATACTTCTTTGACTGCATTGGTAAATCGGGAAGATAAAAAGTTCAAACACAGGGTGGTGCCTGTGGCTCAAGGAGTAGGGCGCCAGCCCCATATGTCAGAGGTGGTGGGTTCAAACCCAGCCCTGGCCAAAAAACTGCAAAAAAAAGAAAAAAGAAAAATTCAAACACAATGGCCTATTTTTGCATTGGCAACTATGAATTTTATTATGTGGACATCTACTGGGGCACACATCTGTACAAACCTTTCAGGCCATGGTCTACAGAGATGTTTGTGTAACCATGCCTGTAATATAATGGAATAAAAATAAATTCGATGCTTGTCTACAGAGGTTAGTGTGGCCCCTACACAAGGATGGCTCCCAAACTCATGAAGCATTCCATAGTTTTCCTCTACTTCCAATGGGAATGAGATCGCCTGTTAATGTCACATGGTGGCCACCACTGATCTTACTTCATCCAGTCTAATAGGTTTAGAGATTAAACCTTTCTCCACGTGTGCTGTGTACACAGCCAATCTTCTGTCAATAGGACTTTATGACTTTAGCAAACATTATCTTCCCACATATCAGGAACTATCAAACCTTTATTTTATATGGGAAAAATTATTTTGGATAATAAAACAGGAACTTTTCCTGAAATTGCAATTTATGCCAAATGGCTTCTTTTTCACGTTTCACACAGGTTTTTAGAAGTGAAGCACAGTAAATTTGGTTTGTGAAATTGTGAAGGTGCTAGAATTACAGGAACACACCACCTTAATAAAGGCAAGTTCTGTAAACTTACTTTGCTAGTGGTAAAGTTTTGCCTTCACAGCATTTCAGATGCCATTGGGCTTCATGTCCCAGCCTAGCTTGGTGAGGCCGTCACAGGTTCCAATTACCTGCACATGGGAAGTCAGAATGTGCAACAATATTTAGGTACCTAGAGTTCCTCGTGCAGCAGCATTTAAGAAACCTGAACCACCAAGATCATGTGACTTTTCTGTACTGTTAAAGTTCATTGTAATAAAATGAAAGCCAAATTTATGCCTTTTTATTCATAACCCAGCTGTGGACCACGGCCTGAAAGGTTTGTACAGATGCATGCCCCAGTAGATGTCCACATAATAAAATTCACAGTTACCAAGGCAAAAATAGGCCCTTGCGTTTGAATTTTTTATCTTCTAGATTTACCAATGCAGTCAAAGAAGTATTGAAATTATTTTGGAAGAATACACATATTATAATTATAGAATATGTACAGAAAGAGATAGAGTAAGGAGATTTTATTTAATGATACCAGGAAACCTAGAACTCAGGAAATGTATACTGTAAAAACCAGCAATGCCGGAATGACAGGGCCAATTCTTAGAGACGATGACAGAAATATGTTGATTCTTAGCATGGGGTCTGGTTTTTCATTAAATGCAAACAGACTTCTAGATTTAGATCAATGGCGAATTGGAGGAAAATCAGAATTGTGAGATTAGTTTCTTAAATTTATATTAATTATTATTGCCTTCTTCAGTGACTGTAGGGCATTGTCTGTAACTACTTTAGCTCACACATTTTCTTTCTTTCCCCATTTAATGGGAGGAAACTTTCAGCAGAATATCCGGCTACTATTATTTTTGCATTAATATCAACACTGATCATTGTGCTATAACTGCCGGCAGTTTTCACCTTCTAATAAATAATTTATAGTTATATTTTAATATGAGCAGTTATAAAGTACTTCTTACAGTTAAAAACCTACCAAATTATTTTCATTTATTGTGGAGTGTTCTTCAGGATGAGAATTATGATTGATCATCACGGGAGTTGTAACCATTTTTTCCTAACTCCTCCAGTTTTATCAGCACTGTATTTTTTTATGTCTCTACTCACACATTTCAAAATCACTTGCGGAGTACATGGAGATTTTTAAGTTAGTTTAAATTTGAAGATATTTTATGATACTTTGCTTTCAATGTAAAAATTATTGAAGAGTATTAATTTTATATATTTTAAATGTATCCTTATAAAAACTATGTGCTGGGGGTATACTAAAATTTCTGTAATGAGAACATTCATGGACATAAAGTACTCACTATGAATCTTGGGCTATTAATTCTATTTTTCTGTGGAAATTTGGTGAATTACATTTAATTGCTCTTCAAATATATAGCTATGATTTATTTTCTTATTTTGTTTATAAAATGTAGTTGCATTACCCAGATAAATGCCATTTTTTATTTTGAGAAAAATATTGGAATGATTTCATAGTTCCTACCATATTCCTAGAGAACGTTTTAAGCCCTCACTATTCTATTTTGACTAAATTTACTTGAACTGATTGAGCTAAAAATTACAGTATTTTAATTTCCTAAAATCCATATGTTGTCTAATAAGCAAATGCTTAAAACAGAAGAGCCTATCTCTCAGACAGTACTAGAAAATCTGTCATAAATTATATAAACTGTTTTGGTTAACTTTTTGTATTAAACATAAATATTAATGAGTTTATTCAGCATCTTTATAGGGAAGCAGAAAAACTGGTCACAATACCAGGGCTACCTCAATTTCAGTCCAAATCTTTGCTCCCCCCTTATTAATTGTGTCACCTTCCTCAAGATATTGACACTTTTAATTTTAGCATCATTTTCAAGACGATTTTAAAAATAGGACCTAGCGTACATGGCTCTTGTGCCTTTTTAATGATATGTTGTATGTAAGGTAACTTGTCCATAATTAATGCTCATTTAATGTTAGCTATTGTCACAGAATTTAGCCAGCATCTAGCCATAGGGAAAGAAAACTGTCTCATTAACTCACAATCAAGAGAACATATGTAAGTTAATACATTTAAAATATAAATTGTCATTATCTAGCAAAGACCGTGTTAACAAAATACAAATTATTCAAAATGTAAATACTCAGTAACAATAACTTATTTTTTAATAGAATTAAGTTTAACAATAAACTTATTTGTTTACTTAAGAGAAGTACTTTGATGTGTAAATACATGACGGTTTATGTATTCATCCTATTCTTGATGCACATAGATGGCTTTCTGAATTTGTCGATTGCTGGTAGAACACTCTCACACCTGCCATCTGTGGGACACACGTATGTACGTCTGTTGGGTTTACACCTGGGAGTGGAATTCCTGAGTCAGAGTTTTCGGGAATTTCTCTGTCAAATCGCATAGGCGATATACCGCATTTAGCTTGAATAGATACCTCCAAAGGGGATATATTTTAGTGGAAATGGGATTAGTGGTCCTGCATCTTTGAGATGGGAAAACAATGGCCTGAGTGGTAGAAGAACTTATCAGGGTACCTAAGAAGTAGCAGCCACACATGTGGAATTAAAGTAGACAGAGCATCCACTGGACGCCAGCCTCTGTGCTCAGGGGTCCAGGACAGAGTGGCGCAAGAACAGTACCATGATATGGCCTTCCTAGAGCACAAAATTCAGTCCAGAAAACAAACACAAAATAAGAGGTGAAGCTGATGAGTCTGTAAGGGAAGAAGAGTTGAGAACTCTGAAGAAAAGGAACATGACCCTAAGACAGCATATAATGATACCATATGTTCTAAACTAGGGGTTCAAAGAAGGCTTCTCTTACAAAGTTAAGCTGAAGCTGACGTTCAAAAAGAAAATAATAGCTAAATAGAAAAAGAGGAGGCAGGAGGGCCTCCAAATTGTAAGAAGGAGCTCGGCACAGAACCCTGATGGTGAAGAGACGGGCTCTTCCTACGGGACCTGGGGGAGGCGGTGAGCACTGAGCCTGCAGAGACAGCAGCAGAGAGGCCACACCTGGCCTTCAGCCATTCATTCTTTAGGATATGAGATTGTTTCCTCAGAATAAAAGGTCATGGAGAGATTTTAATATGGTGATGGGGTGAGGTGTGGAAAAGATGGTGCCAGGTGGTTATTAGGGAATTGATTGGACAAGGGCCAGCATGGACACAGGGTCCATAATCCCAGAAGTTCTGGAAAGGGATGATACTAAATTGAACAAAGGTGATAGCAATAGGAATGCCAAGAAGCTGGAAGATTGATTACAGTGTGATGCAGTGAATAAAATCAACAGCACTTGATGATGAATTAAAAGGGGGCCATGATAATAAAGAAGGCACCCAGGATGACCCCAGGTTTCTGGTTGGCTTAACGAGAAAGTAAGTAACTGGTTAATTCTGGAAGGAAAATCATCTTAGCTGTTGATGTAGCTAAATGTAATGCAGTGCTTTTTAAAACTATATTTAAATTCTGGAATTAAATCTAAGTGTAAATTGAACTGTTTTTTGTCACCTTCAGAAATGCTGATTTTCCTGACATGGCCCCAGATGCTGCCAACTTTTTCTCATCCCTAACATTCACCTCAACTCTTCAGTCTATTTTAAAACTATATTGATTGTGTATTTAAGCATGAAACACATTTTTGGAGGTGTTTAAAGAAAACATCTGTTGCATGTGCATATGAAATTGATCAGTGGTAATCACCCCCTCACTTATCTAGGGATCAATTTGAAGGATACTGAGATATCATTAAGAGTTACCCCTCTTTTCATTTTTTGTCATCATAGACACATTCTTTATGAAATAGTTCTGGGTTTGGTTTACTATTACAGACTTACTGAAGACATTGCCTCCACATGGATCTGGCATAGACGTTGTCTAATGAATGTTTTGAATCAGTATAACAGTAGGTAAGAAATGCTTAACTGGACATAATTACATAAGCTAAAATAGCTCTAAATTATATATCTGCAACTTAGAATTCATTTAGTGTATAACTTGTCATATTTAAGCTGTGCGTGACTCATACTTCATATTGTTCTAGTCAAAGTAGATTTTGGACGACTAAACAAAGTGTGTTTTAAAAACTAGAAATTCGTGAGAAATGAAGAGCTAAACATATATCTCGATTTCCCTCTATCTACATCCATTTCTCCTTTTTAAACAAATTTTGCATGGCACTGCCAAATTAATTTTTCCAAAAATACACCTTGCATCACATCACTGAATTACTTAAAGACCAAAGATTCTTCTCTGTGACACACTGCCTGAAACTGGTTCACACTTGAAACCTTCCATGAACTTTATTCACCCTGAAAACTCTTATTCATTTCTTTCTACTGCCCAGAAAGATAGCTCTATCTTATCCATCAAGTCACTTTAAATTCCTTTTTCCCCTCAACCCCTAAACTTTTGTGCATACTCTCCCACTAGCTACTGAAGAAACCATCATCTCTTCAAATACCATCCATGAATAAGAGCCAGGATTAAATTACAACTCTTCATTAAGTCTCCTATAATTACTCCAGCTGACAATGATCTTTCATCTCTTCATTTCCTCTGTTGCTTCCACTGCATGGGTAATTAAAGAAAGTTGGCTTAAGAAATTAATTAATTGGTTTTCAAGGTAACAATTTTACCATTAATAAACATTATATCCTCTAAAGAAAGGTACCTTTACTTAAATATTTACGTGTCTTCATCCCCTCGCTACCTATGAATGATCTTAATAAAGAGATGGTCCCATTTGATCCTGCTATCTCATTACTAGGCATCTACCCAGAAGAAAAAAAAAAATTTTATCATAAGGACATTTGCACTAGACTGTTTATCACAGTTCAATTTACAATGGCCCCAAAATGGAAACAACCTAAATGCCCACCAACCCAGGATGGAATAACAAGCTGTTAATCCTATATATACCATGGAATACTATGCAGCCACCAAAAGATGGAGACTTTACATCTTTTGTATTAATCTGAATTGAGTTGAAATGCATTCTTCTTAGTCAAGTATCACAGGAATGGAGAAGCAAGAATCCAACATACTCAGTTTTAATATGAAGGCAGTAGATGAGCTAATACATACTCATATAAGAGAAAAACTCAGATCAATTCAAGGTGGCGGCAGGGGAATGAGGGAGCCGGGAGGGGAAGGAGGGGAATGAGAGTTACAGCGTATGGCACACCTCTTGTTTATTTCCCTCAAAAGAGACAATCCAGACATACCATGTGTCATTGTTTATTTGCCCTCTTGTGGGCAGGACACAATTATAAGAGGGACTTTACCTAACAAATGCAATCAGTGTAACCTAAGTCTTTGTACCCTCAATAAATTCCAAACAATAAAAAAATTTTTTTTTTAAAAGAGATTGTCAGTGGATTAATTGATTGAGTAGAGCACTTCAAAGCATAATTCAGTCATTAGGCTACACTGTTGTTTTCAAATTTGTAAGTACTGTAGGGAATATGAAACATTTCATTTATGTTGTCTAATCTTTTCTTGTAATTCTGTCATGTAATTTTTCAGCAATTGGAGAGAAAGCCAAAAATGAAACCTAAAATGAAGTCACTGAACTATTTGGAAAGTCAATGAAAGACAAAGCTATGGAGATCAATCACACTCTTTCTGCGACTCCAAAGCAGCATATGGCTGAATGTTTCCTCATGAAGTTTGCCCATTAAACTCCGTAACTGACGACAAGCACCACAAATGCACATCAAGATGTCATCCAGTAACACCAACAATTTTAGAACTATGTAGGACTCTAGCCTTTCAGAACTAAATATTAATTTCAGAATGTATATATCAAGGCATATGATGTACATCTTAAATATATATGATCTATGTTATCTATGTAACACACTCATTTTCTAAAGTTATTATTTCTAGTAACTCATTTTCTACTGAGTGTCTGCCATGGGACAGGAACTATGCTAGTTGCTAGAAGCACAGTAGTTGAACAAGAAAGACATGACCTCTAAAATGATGAGCTTATAGTTCAGATGTGCAGAAAGATGAAGAGTGAAGAAATAAATACAAAATGGTATGTCTGGATTGTCTTTTTTGAGGGAAATAAACAAGTGTCATCGTAGAACGTGACTGGCAGAATCTGCTAAAAGTCTTCTCTAAGGAAATAAAGTTTAAACCTGATCCTTGAGGGATACCAAAGACCTGGCTGTGCAAGACTCCAACTTATTATTTTTTTATTAAATATGTTAGTAGTAGTTATGATAAAAGATGACACAAAAATTGTATTTTCTGAAATCATAACCTCCTCTGTGGTTCCAAATCAAAGTCTCCTCGATGAATTAATGCAGTGATATGGGGCAGCTGATGATAATTTGTCATTTCTCAGAGTAATTAAGTAAATATTAAGAAGGAATATAATGGAAGATTATTATAAAGTCAAGGTAACGTCTTATGCCTCATAAGTCTTTTTCAGCTCCAACCTCTGGTTCCCTTTCAGGGCTTTCCAATTCTGTATGGCATGCATCAAAAATGATTTCATGATTGAATTATCTTACTTAAGTGCAGTAGGAGCAATCAAAAATAACTAGCCTAGGGATGAAGGTGTTTGGATTCTGGATCAATCTTTATCATTCAATAACGTTGGTCTCAAAAAACTCACTTCCTCCTTGAAGAACTGGATCCCTTTCCTGTTACAATGAGGAGCCATGGTTGTCAGGAGTTTTCCACCCATGCTTCTGAAGACCCTCAGATTTCACAAAACTCCCCAAGGACCACCCAACGGGGGAAGAGGAGAAAGAATAAGAAGAATAGTGAAACAGGAAGAGCTTTATGCCTCCCTCTTTTATGTCAAAAAAGTAAATTCTGACATTATGTATTTTATATTTGGGGTTGCAGCATGAAGTTTAAATATGAGAGTGGGTTCTGGGTTTAAAAAGACTTTGTAAACTGCCAGACTAGCTGATCGGATGAACCAACTCCCTTGTGGCAGTTTAAGAATACATGTTCTTCAAAACTAAGATTAAAATTACAATCCTTTTAAGATGAAATAAATGAATTGGAAGGGATAAGATCTGCAGGTTCCAACCTTACTGGTTTAACCTTTTGACTAACTTGGGTCCTTTTATCTGGAAAAGATGGGAACCCAGACATAGGGAAGGTTCAAGGCACAAATGATTGAAAATGCGAACCAAGTTGTGCTTGCCACCAGGTCTTTGTGTGCACATACTAGCTCTTGCTGTGAAATATTCTCTTTGCATCACAGCTACTCCATGTGTCCCTTGGGTAACCACTACCTTCAGAACCTGACATTGACCTGGCTGACCCCAAACGAAGGCAAATCTTAAAGGTTTCACTTTGCTGTTTCCATTCTGAAATTTTAAAGGCTCACTCAGATTAAATGCATGATGATTTATGTGGCACTAAAGGCAAGTAGAAACTGTGATTGAAACTTCAAACATTATGGTAACTCACCATTTCTTTGCACAGTATGTAGGGTATTTTATTTCTATGATGGATAGAAACCAATAATCAAGTTGTGCCTAGATTGTATGAAAATTCACTTTGTGTATGCTACAAAATAGCAGAAAAGTGATCATTATGGGCTATTTCTGGTTGCTGGATTTCTCTAAAAGACAATGGCAACAATTTGGAAGGATTTTATTTCTCATCAGTAATAGTAAAAGTATATACATACGTTCAATAAAATCTTTGCAAAACAAAATCTAATTAAACTTTTGAAATAAAACAGGTTTTATACAAGATATCTGCTGTGATGAGTGTCTTATTATCATGCAATATTGAAAAAGAAAGGAGAATGACAGGAAAGAAAATAAGAACTGTTCATCTTTAAAAATTAAACCACTAAATATATTTTGCACCAATTCATTCTCTGCAAAATATAGAGAACGTACATTTTTCTGTGTGCCTCAAGTAAAAAAAAGTTCATCTGAAAAACCAGATACTTTTTCATACTCCACACGAGTCCTTAAGAAATATCTTTTCTTCAATTGAAGTTTTTTTTCTTTCTTTTTTCCCAGCTGGCTTTAATGAAGTTTAGAATAGTGTGCCTGGATACTAAAAAACTGAATGTAATTTCAATTACTGCCCAACAAGTTCTAATATTTCCCCTTACAGTTGTATCCTGCTTAAAATATTTTCATGGAAAGTTTCCCCTAAATCAGATTTCTGATAATCAATCACGTTTGAAGTGCAGGAGGAGAATTTGTTGTTTAAAGGATTCTCCTAGAGAGATCTGCTGAATTAATCAGCCTTGGAGTTAACACACAATCTTTAAAAGCTTTCACTGTTGTATGTTTCTGTCTTTATACTTAACAGATCTGCTTAAAGTGAGGCACGCTTGGCCAAAGCAAATGTTTTAAGTTTATTTAAACATTATCTAGCAAGATGTTGTCAGTTAAAATTATAAGAATTCACCCCCACAAGCATTACCACTCCACAAAACTGTCCAAGGGCTGCCAATGCTCCCCAGCCCAAGCCCACCAGGAACATGGCTCCAGTTAAACAAGCTGAGTTTTTACCTTATGGCAGTGGGGAACATTCACCAAGGGGGACCATGGATCTACTCAGCGAAAGGCATTAAGAAAAAACTTGTTTCAGAATCTGGGATTCAGTGATTTGGGGGAGAGTTCAAGGAAGCAGGACTTTGCTCTGTTAGGAAGTGGGAATAATTCTATGATTTGAATATCTAAACAGATCTTACTTAGAAAAAGGGAAGACGAGACATTAAAGCTGTAACTAGTTAAAGAAAACAGTCACTTCTATTTGATGAGAGATGGGGGTGTTTGGCACTCTGTGGCGTGGGCAGGGTCTATGTGTGATCCATGTTATATTCGGATACAGTTGGGGAATGGTCTTATTTTTGTCTTTTTCTATCAAGTTCACACAGTGTAGATGTTTTGAAAAATGGTTTATTTTCTGGCCGGGCGTTGTGGTGGGCGCCTGTAGTTTCATCTACTTGGGAGGCTGAGGCAGGAGACTCGCTTGAGCCCAGGAGTTGGAGGTTGCTGTGAGCTGTGATGCCATAGCACTCTACCCAGGAGGATAGCTTGAGGCTCTGTCTCAAAAAATAAAAATAAATAAAAATTAAAAAAAAAAAGAAAAATGGTTTATTTTCAACTGGGGAACACCAAAGCATAACTCTAAGCATGGGCCAGCTGGTATCAACATCAAGTTCTAGTGATTAGCACCATACCAGGCCAGTTCCTGGATGCCAGGGGCAGTTTTTCTCTTCCTCACTGTGAATGTCTTCAGATTTCTGCTTTGTGCTGTTTTCCATGACGTATTTAAGTAACTAAGTCTGCATGTTTAATTTACCTGAGTAGGCCTATTAAATTCAGTAAACTTCCGACAGTTTCAATGCATTCATTCAACAAATTCACATGTGTCCTATGCTTGAGTATCCATATATTCTTGATTCTCCAAGAAATCTTGATTTCAAAAATTCTGCACCTTGTGTGGATATAGTCTCATGTCTCAATTTGGAGGTTACGTTATATATGATATCCTGCCACTATATTGAAATTAGTCACTAGTCACCTTAGTTCACAAGTTATAAAAAATTCATTTTCAAAATCCTTATTCTTTCCATGTGCAGTATCTTGTTTAATTTTGAGCAGTGTGTTTGGCCGGTTAACAATAACAATATATTTGTTGGTTAGCCCTTATTGAGTGCCATGTGGCACCAGTGTGCCAAGCCGGGCCATAAAGTAGGTGATTTAAACTCTGAGCAGCCCTATCACTCCAATTTCAAAGATAAACATGGTTTGGCGACATTTGCCCATTGTCCAATTCACAGAATAGATGTGAGTGTGACAGATTTGAACATAGATAGTTTAATTCTTAAAACTACTCTCTTGGGTACTACAGAAATACCAGGGTATGTATCCCTGGCAAAGTGGAAGATTCTAATATCTCATCTCTCAATTTCAGTATCCTAAATTTCCACGTCCAAAGTTGTAAGTAACAAAATAAATTCAGAGAAAAGAGTAAACATTTGAAACTACTCACTTAAGGTTCTTCCTAAAGGAAAGAATTGAGATGGATTTGGAAGGTATGTATAATTTGACCTGGAAAAATGGTGGAAGCAATCTTTGTCTTAGAGAATGAAGTGTCCTTGAGGAAGAAATGGTCACTTTGGGGAAACCCAGCTAGAATAGTTTAGTTGGAGTTGAAAGAAAAAAATGTAGCATTAAAAAAAAAAAAAAAAAGGCTAGCTCAGTGGGTAGGGCACTGGCCACACACACCAAGGCTGGTGGGATCGAATCTGGCCTGACCAGCTAAAACAACAATATTAACTGCAACCAAAAAAATAGCCAGGCATTGTGTGAGCACCTGTAGTTAGAGCTACTTGGGAGGCTGAGAATTGCTTAAGCCCAAGATTTTGAGGTTGCTGTGAGCTATGATGCCACTAGCACTCTAAGGAGGGCAACATAGTGAGACTCTGTCTCAAAAAAAAAAAAAAGGCTAAAATGATAAAAATAAATTCTGTCTTGCTGGCACTGGAATTTCATCTCGTCTCTTGGCTGGCTCGCCAAATCTGATACCAGACTTTCAGATTCTTGGTCTCAGTGACTTGAAGAATAAATCCGCAGACCACAGATCAGTGGCAAGACAGAATTTATTTACAGAAAAAGAATACAAAAACACTAAAGTTTCTACTAGGGAGAGAAAACCCAAGTCGGGAGAGAAAAGCACTCTCTGTTTTTCTCTCTCCATCTCTCTCCATTTTAGAGAGAGACACCAAGGTGGTGGTGTCTTGGCAGCAGTTGTCTGATCCTTTTGGCTACTGGAGCCTCTGGTGGGGGAGGGAGGCTCCTCCCTCCCATGCTCCAGCCCGCTGGTTCCGCTGTGGCTGCCCCGCACTAACACCGCCAAGTTGGAGGCGGCGGGGCCTCCAACCCGGCTCTACTGAGCTGGCTGGGGCGCCACCTGTCCTGTATCATTACCATTGACCTGTGATCCGCAGATTTATTCTTCAAATTACCAAGACCAAGAACCTGAAAGTCTAGTATCAATTCTACCCTGGACCCCCTTGTACTCTTTGATTTCTAGGTAGCAGTTTGACTAGGGCATGGAGTTGGTGCCCTTAGACAAGTGGTTCTCAACCTTCCTAATGCCATGACCCTTTAATATAGTTCCTCATGTTGTAGTGACCCCCAACCATAAAATTATTTTCATACACCTATATTTGTACAGGGTATATGTGATGGTTTTAGGCGACCCTGGTGAAAGAGTCCTTCAACCCCTGAAGGTATCACAACTCACAATTTGAGAACTGCTGCCTTAGACCTGAGCAAGCTGCCCAAATCCTGTTTCTCTCATCTACAAACATCAGTGTGAGATTAAGACACACACATCATTCCAGGTCAAATCAAAAACAATAGCCAGGTATTCACAGTCCTCTGCGAATTTCCCAGGGTCAGCAGAGAAATTCCCTAACTTTCTTTATACATCTTGAGATCGCCCATTGAAAATAGACCAGGAACCCTCACAGGCTGTCCTGTGGGTCCTGATCCCTCCTGCAAAGGACATATAGAAGGGAAGTGAGGATCCAGAAAGGGAGCTAAAGAGAAGGGGTGGGGTCTTTTGCTGGTGGGGCTGAGCCTCCCCTGGTGCTGAAGCAACAGCCACAGTCCAGATCACTGCCTCAAAGTGTCAGGCCTATTCAAAGTCAAAGAGGCATTGGGATCTCTCCCTGTCCCCTTAAGCCCACACTATTCCACACAAGTTTCTCAATATTGGGTTTTATCCCTCAGCATCCACAGGCAAGAAGTATCAGGACCCACACTGTCCTGAAGCTTTCCTGTTATGTTTAATCTAAGAGTTTTGTCCTGTTAGCTCTTATCATTTAAGTCTTCAATTAGCCATGAGTTAATGTTTGTGTATGGTATTAAAATGGCAGGGTCCAGTGAAAATAGCCCACATCACAAATTCCAAAGCTTCAGATGCTGACATGGATGCAGAGAGAAGGGAACACTTTTACACTGTTGGTAGGACTGAAAATTAATACAGCCTCTTTGGAAAGAAGTATGGAGAATCCTCAAAGAAGTCGAAGTAGACCTTTCATTTGATCCTGCAATCCCATTATTAGGCATCTACCCAAAACAAACAAAAAAAAATGTTATCATAAGGATATTTTGACTAGATGGTTCATCACAGCTCAATATACAATTGCCAAGATGCAGAAACAACCTAAATGCTCATCAACACATCAACGGATCACTGAAGTCTCATATATGTGTATCATGGTATACTGTTCAATCATAAAAAGATGGAGCACTTACATCTTTTGTATTAACGTGGATGGAGCTGAAACACATGGAAAGTATGTCAAGAATGGAAAAGCAAGTATTCAGTGTTCTCAATACTAGTGTGAAGCAGTGTGAGCAAATACCCACCCACACAAGAGAAAAAGTCAAGTCGGGGGGAAGAGAGAGAGGGGGAGGGGGATTGGTGTGTCCCAGTGAATGGGCACAAGGTAAGGGTACATGGTACACCTCCCGGGTGTAGGACACAACTATGACAGGGACTTTACCTAACAAATGCAAACATCGTAACTTAATTGTACCCTCATGTTAATCAGAAATAAAAAAATAAAACCTAAAACTGAGTCTGCTGAGGTCATGTGAACTATCAGACTTAATAGGCCTGAAAAAGGTTCCACAAGGAGCTGAGATGAGGGCAACACACAGACTCAACTTTTGGCTCTGGGGGTTCATGGAAGTGCCTTGGAACAAAGAAGCACAGTTCCCAGGGCCAGACAGATCTGCTACACACCCTGCCACTGGAGCCTTTCCTGCCTAAGCCTCTAGCTCTGACCTCACAAATGTCTGTGCAGGCTTGAAGGAGAGCAGTGAGCTCACAATGAGCAGTGGTCAGGACCGGCTGCAGAGTGAACTGACACAGGGACCAGCAAATACAGGTGGCAGCAATGGCTGTTAGCTGCCTTCCCAGTTTCCACACTCCCCTCTTCCTTAATAAAGGTACCCCACATTTTTACGGTAGTAAATCACCCAGGGAAAACATTTCTGGCTTCTCTAGCCTCTAGGTATGGATAATGGGCAAACTTTTGGTCAGTGAGATGTAGAGAGAAATTGTTCTAAGCTCCTGGCAAGGCTAATAACAAGAAACTAGGTGAGCTGAAGTGTGAGCTCTTTCCTTTTGAGGTTATGTGGAATGAGATGTGACAGCTGGAGTTCCAGCAAGCATTTTAGACCCTGAGCCCCCTAAAGCATGTAAGCCATGGAAAGGCACAATGACATGGAAAGATAGAAATCTGGATCCCTTATGAATAAGGAGCAGCCAAACTACCCCTGTATGAAACATCACACACGACAGAGAAATAAACTTCTCCATTGATTACGGCTGGTCATTTAGGTTTTGTTCCTAAGAAATGGACTTAACTCATCTTTATATTTGTCCAGTCAGGAAGCCACCATGCTAAGGGACACAGCTACCTTTTTCTGACCCTTACATCCCAGACAGCAACAGTGAGCTCAAGCTTGGCCTCTGTGGCTCCAGCCAAGCAGCCAGGAAGGGCCCTGAAGATCCCCTCCACAGGGTCCTGCTGAAAAGCTCCATCTCTCTGAAGGTGTGGTGGGGTGTTGCCAAAAATGCCTGCTGGCCTAGCTGGGATTTCAATCACCAGTTTTTGGCCTGTCTCTCTCCTTCCCCCTCACTACTTGAGTGTGAGGTCATGGGACAAAGGTTTCTATTTTCTGCTCTGGGGCATCTCCTGGCCTACAGCAGGGTCAGGGAGGTCTCACAGACTCACGTTGCATAACTAGATGGCTGGACAGGAGGAGCAGGGAGGGGCCTCTGTTCCCAGCAGACACCTGCAAGGGGCTGCTGAGTTTGCTCTGGGGGTCAGGAGGCCTTGGTATCATCTTTGCTGGGTGACCCTGGGCACATTTCCTCACTCCTTCACCCTAAACAAAACCATCCTTAGTTGTTTTCTGTTCTGCATGAAGCACTAGGCCCATGTATACAGGTGCAGAGATGAAAGGTCCTAAGGTCACTGAGCTGGCCTGTAATGGGACAGAAGGAGAAACAAACATCACACACTGTGGGGACCAGCACTACGTGATCCTGGATGGCAGGAAATGTGAGGGCTGCCTGGCCCAGCCAACAGCTTGGGGGCTCCCCCAGGAGCAGGATCTCCCACCAGCTCACCCCACTGGGGCTCTTGTGTACCAGGCAGGGTTCAGACACAGGAAGAGCAGGTCCAGCCACCAGCCTGCTGTGTGGCAGCCCTTGAGTGAAGCCTCCACAACCACCCTTGGCGGGAGGACAGGCCTTTGTCCTCATGTTTAGTTACTGACCCTCACTGAGCCTTCATTACCTCCCAGGCTGCTGACTACACCCACTCTGCATATTAGCTCAGTAATCCTCACCACAGCCTATCAGGTAGCTGAGGACTAAGCCCCGTTTTACAGGCCGAGGTCCAGAGAAGTTAAATGAGCCAGAGCACAGAGCTGCTGTGTGTCAGACCCCAATGTAGCCTCAGGGCTGGTGTGGAGCTGAGTCCGTGTGCTCCACACTGCACACACCACGGCCACCTCCCTCCTCAGATGAGAAATGGGAGTCAGGGACATCAGGCAAGGGGCAGAATACATTGCAGACCCAGGTCTCAGGAGGCCTCGGAATCTAACACAACAGAGACCACCAGTCCGGTTCTGGGTCTCTGTAGGGATTCTGAAGGGACTGGAATGGACCAGAAGTGTCCCTCTGTCCTGACCCCTGTTGGAAACATTTCAAAGCCTTTGGAGCCCACATGGCTGCCTTGGTCAGAACAGCCAGGCAGGTCAGCACCCTGCCAAGCCTGCCAAGTACTGTTTCATATGAACACATGGATGTCAGCACCCCCTGCGGGGGAGGCTCTGCTCCTCTACATGGGTTCCTGCTTTCAGCCAGAAAGTCACAGGCAGAGGGAGGCAGGCCACAAGATATTCTGAACAATTGGGGTTTTCTTAAAAATTTATCAGAGCAAATGAGTAATTCATCTCTAGGAAGGAGTGGGCAGGGTGTGTGGGGGAGGGGCAGGGCCCCGGCTCACCTTGAGGGGCAGGTAGGCAGCGACAGTGATATTGCCACTCAGTTGGGAGATGGCCGTGTTGTAGCTCACCAGGAGCCTGCTGGGGCCTGGGCCTGGCTCTCACCCTGGTGCAGCTGCAGTGCTTAGAGCCCGGTGGCAGCCTCCCTGCCCCAAGGGGAGAACCACATGGTCACTGTGAACTTGCCCTTGATGAACAAGGCAAGACAGGCTGAGGGTCCCTCCTTCATCCTAGGCTTGATCGGCAGTCTGATGATTTTAACTCAAACATTTTTACTTTAAGTTACTTCACATGAATATACAACTTCCATTCTTTATGCCACACAGTAAACACACCCTGTATCCAGCACCCAGATCAGGAAACAGATTAACGCACCCCAAGTCTCCTGGACTGACTCCCTACCCTGACTTCTAAGCACAAGCCTAATGTTGCTTGATGCTGTAGTTAAACTCTTCCGGATCTGGCTTCCTCAGCTCCACATCATTCCCAAGCTTCCTCATCTGTCACACATTGTGCGTCCCCAGGCACATTTCCATATATGACGCTGTTGTGTGGACACGGGGCAGTAGACTGACCCATGCTACTGTGTACACTTCTGTTCCTTCTAGTCTGCAGCTCTGATCCACAGGGCTGCTCAGAACATCCAGGCCCCTTCCTTTCTGAGGGGACCCTTAGGGGTTTCAGTTGGGTGTGTCCCTAAAAGTAAGAACCTTAGTTCACAGGGCATGCATTGTTATTGCCAAACACCTTTCTCAAGGTGGTTCCATCAATGGAAAGTGCTACTCACAGTTGCCCTACATCCCTGCCTTTGTTTTCCATCAATGATTTAAGTAAGTTTTAAAACCTTACTCATTCTCATTCCAATAAAACTCACATAACATAAAATCTCCACCTTTGCACCTTTAGTGTATAGTTCAGGGTGAAGTACATTCACACTATGGTGTCACCACCGTTTATCTACAGAAGTCATCTCATAAAACTGCAGCTCTGTCCTCAATAAACAAAGACGCCCCAGTTCCTACCTCTCCCCCTGGAAACCACCTTTCTACTCCTTGTCTCCTTGAATTTGACTTCACTGGGTTCCTCATGTAAGTGCAACGAGACAATATTTACCTTTTGAGACTGGCTTAGCACAGTGTCCCAAGGTTCATCCATGTGGCAGCATGCATCAGAGTCTCCTTTCCTTTGGAAGTTGAATAAATGTTTCATTATATGTACAGACCCATTCAGTTTATCCACTCCTTATTGATGAACACTTGGGTTCCTTCCGCCTTTCAGCTATTGTGAATAATACTACTACCAACGTAGGTGAAATAATACCACTTTGAGATGGTACTTTGAATACCTTTGGATATATACCAAAGGGAAAGATGTGGGATTGCTGGATCACATGGCAATCCTCTAACTCTTTGTGGAACCACCATACTGTTTCCCATAGTGGTGACACCATTGTCCTCCACTGGTGCACAAGAGTTCCCGTTTCTCCACATCTTCACCAACACTTACTGTCTTCTCTTGCTGTTTGGATAGTAGCCGTCCTAAGGACTATAAAGTGGTATTTCCTTGTGGTTTTGCTTTGTAGTACTCTGATGATTAGTCCTGTTAAGCATCTTTTCATGAGCGTGTCAGCCATTTGTGTATCACCTATTCAGAAAAATCTATTCAAGTCCTTTGGCTGTTGTTTCATTGGGTTATTTGCTTTATTGCTGTCAACATATAGGGGTTCTCTAAATATTCTAGATGTGAACCCTTATCAGGTACATGTACTATAGGTATTTTCTCCCATTTCATAGGTTGCCTATGATCTCCTGGACCCTTTGATACTCAGAGATTTTAGATTCTTTTTATTCTTTTTCATTTTCAGACACAGTCTCACTTTGTCACCCTGCGTACAGTGCCATGGCATCATAGCTCACAGCAACCTCAATCTCTGGGGAGCAAGTGATCCTCTTTCCTCAGTTCCCCAGTAGCTGGGACAACAGGGGACAGCCACAATGCCCAGTTACTTTTAGAGACAGGGTCTTGCTCTAGCTTAGGCTGGTCTTGAATCCATCTCAGCCTCCCAGAGTGCCAGAATTAGAGGGGTGAACCACGGCACCTGGCCTGCTTTTAGATTATAATATGGTCCTGTTTACCTACTTTAAATATGTAGCCTGTGCTTATGGTATTATAGGCAAAAAATCAATGCCAAATCCATTGTTCTGGAGCTTTCCTCCTAGAGTTTCTTGTAGAAGTTTTATAGTTTCAGCCCTTAACATTTATGTCCTCTATTCACTGTGACTTAATTCTTGTGTGTGGTGTCATGTCAGGGTCCATCTTCATTCTCCTGCATGTGGATGTCTAGTCATCCCAGTACTATTTGCTGAAGAGACTGTCCTTTCCGCACTGGGCACTCATGGCTCCCTTGTAAAATCATTTAACCGTCCAGGAGCAGGTTTGTTTCTGGGCTCAGTGTTCTCTTCCATTGCTCTCTAAGTCTGCCCGTGCCAGTACTACCCTGTTTTGAACTCAGGAGCTTGTAATGAGTTTTGAAAACAGCAAGTGTCAGACCTCCAAGTTCATACTTTTTCAAGATTGTTTTATTTGTGGTCCCTTGAGATTCCATATACCTGAACCTTTCCTAAATTTGCTTTGGTTGTTACACTTCTTATGTGGAATCTGAAGTGTTCTCTACATAGGAGATCATGTCATTTGCAAACTGATCACCTTACACCTTCCTTTTCAATTTGAGTGCCTTTTATTTCTTTCTCTTACCTAATTGCTCTTTCAGTAATTGGTGTCTCCATATTACATATGTCCAAAACATCCACTCATAATAGCCTTTTTTGATATGTTAGTCTCTTAAATCAAAGGGCAAGACAAAAAAATAGTACTAGGCTTTATAACTGTCCATGTATTTGCCTTACCAGACATCTTTATTTCTTCATCCAGCTTTGAGTTCCTGTCTAGTGTCCTTTCTTTCCAACCAGAAGGCCTCCTTCTATTGGAGGGCAGGGCTTCTGGTGCTCACCTTTTGGATATTTGATGAATTTTGGATATTTGATATTTGATTAAATGTCTTAATTTCTTCCTCCTTTTTGAAGCACAGTTTCTTGGATATCAGACTCTTGGTAGACAGACCTTTTTTTTCCCCCCATGACTTTGAATATTTCAGCCCACTGAATCCAGACTCCAAGGTTTTGGATGACAAATCTATGTCAATCATGTGGAAAATTAATGATGAGAGTCATCTTCCTAGTAGCTCACGAGATGTTAATGAGGGACCTTATTGTGTATCACACACCCCAAAACATTTCTGTATAGTATCATATGGCAGCTATTTGTAGCATCCTTCCAACACTAATTCGAGAAAAAGCAATTGAATACTTCCCATAGAGACAAGATGAGGTTTCTAAAAACCTAAAGTTATTACAGGTTTTCAAACTGTAAGTGTGAAGGCTATGGAAATGTTGTACAGGTTTTAATTTCTAATAAAACAAATATTAACCTCTATAACCCATGTAAACAAGAACCACTTGTTTCTCCTTCAATAAGAAAATGCTTTTGTGTCCATATAAGGAAAAGAAAAATCCACCCTGTTTTATCCCTTGCCCTGATTGGTCCATTTCTCTGAGCCTCTGACCTCATAGAGAGCCACTGAGGCTAAAACCTAACACCCGACCCTGTGTTATCCCTGATTGGTCCATTTCTCTGGACCTCTGACCTCATAGAGAGCTGAAACCTATATAAGGGGCTGTCTGGGCCTGGGTCTTTGGTCGTTACAGCCCAGGAAGCTTTTTTCGGTGACCTGCGGACTAGACCTCAGATAGCTGTTTCCTTGATCGTAGTGCTTGCAGTTTTCCCAGTGAGTAGTTTATTGTAGTGTACATAGTGTTCTTAGCATAGTGTTATTTGTTTTCTTAGCGTAAGTTCACATATTATTTTTATCCTAGTTAGTTTTCATTAGTAGTGTTAGCATATTTAGTGCCCCAGTTATTGTAGTTTGTTAGTGTTTTTAGCATAGTATTAGTTATTGTTGTTGTCGTTGATTAGTTATTTAGTTTAGCTTATCTAGCGTAGTGCTAGAGTAGTCAGGCTCCCCATGGCGCCTGGGGCGGCCTCCGTGTCTCTGGACAAGGAGGTCCTTCGGGACTACGAGGTCTTACACACGATTGGCGAGGGCAGCTTCTCTGTGGTGAAGCTGGCCCTCCACCGTCGAACGGGCGCTAAGGTGGCGGTGAAGATCATCAACAAACGCCGTGTGGCTGGCCTCGTGTCTCTGTCTGCAGAGCCTGACATCATGAAGAGACTCCACCATCCCAATATCGTCCAGCTGTTTGAGGTCATAGAGGGTAAGGAAAATATATACCTAATAATGGAACATGCAGGTGGTGGTGACCTGTTTGAGAGAGTACAGGCATCTGGCCAGTTGGAGGAGGGGGAGGCCCGAGGTATATTCTTACAGCTATTGAAAGCCATGGAGTACCTTCACCAGAAGGGCATCGCACACAGGGACCTGAAGCTTGAGAACATTTTGTTCGATTCACAAAACAATGTCAAACTGGCTGACTTTGGCATGGCAGCATCCTTCAGCGGAGGTAAGATGTTCACAAACTATTGTGGGAGTCCCCCTTACTTGGCCCCTGAAGTTTTCGTGTGCAAGAAGTACAAGGGACCAGAGGCAGAAATCTGGAGCCTTGGTGTCATCCTCTATTCAATGGCAGCCGGGGCCTTCCCATTTAATGGACAGAACCGCAATGACCTCATAGCATCCATCTTAAGAGGCACTTATGCAATGCCTGCTTTCATTAGCCCCAAATTAAAAGCTTTTCTTCAAAGGATTCTCATCACTGACCCCAACAAGAGGCCCACCGTCAGGCAGATGTTGGAAGACCCCTGGATCCAGGCTGGGCAAGAGACCATGAGGCCATGCTCGGCAGCAATAGACGTCCCGCCGGAGGCCGCCACCTCACCTGAGGCTGCCACTCCACTGGAGGCCTTCACCACACTAGTGGCCGCCACTCCACAGGAGTCCACCACCCCACCGGAGGCCTCCATCCCACCAGGGGCCTCTATCCCACTGGTGACCGCCACCCCACCAGAGGCTGCCACCCCACCAGAGACAGCTACCCCACCAGAGGCTGCCACCTCACCGGAGGGGTACACCCCACCAGGGACCAACACCCCACCGGAGGCCAACACCCCACCAGAGGGGGACACCCCACTGGAGGCTGCCACCCCACTGAAGGGGGACACCCCACCAGAGACAGACACCCCACCAATTCCCACTCCCAGTTGTGCCCCCCTACCTGGTCCCGTGTCCTCTCCCTCCAGCACCAGCTGCCTTAAGGGAGGCCCAGCAGGAGACAGGGGAGCTGAGGGAAGTCCCAGCTGCCCAATCCCAGCTGGGCAGGTAGCAGAGGACGAACCCACGGAAGCGGGCCAGGGTCAGCAGGGGTGCGCTCGGAGGATTGCGAATTTCTTCCGAAAAATGTTCTGCCTCCCGCTGGCCCAAAAGAACCACTGTCGACGGAACAAGGTGGTGCCTGTGACCAACCAGGAGACTTGAGGCCCAGACAAGGTGGTGCCTGTGACCAGCCAGGAGACTTGAGGCCCAGACCAGCAGGCGAGTGTGGGGCGGCCAAGCCACACTTTTATTTCTTATTGGATTTTCAATAAAGGAAATTGTATCTTTTACTGTGTGTACGTGTATGGGGCACAAGGTGAAGTTCAGGTGTGTGTGGAAAGCTAACACCCCCATCCCCGCAGCATGCTGTCACTGATGTGTTGTCCCTGAAAAGCTGACCTCATAGAAGTAGTTTGATTGTGACATGGGGGATGGGCAGCACAGGGAGGGATTTGGGGGTGGGGGTTGGTCACAGGGAACAAAGTTTCAAACAGGAAGAAACCCTGACATCTGTTGCACAGCAAGGTGACCAGTTTCAGGAGAATGTAGGGCACATTTCAAAAGACCTGAGAGTCCACTTCAAATGTCTCCTGGGAGAGCAGGAAGGCCCTGAGCTCCTGGGATCCTGAAACACAGTGTGGGAGGTTGGTCAGACATGGATTCCCAGCTGGGTGGGGAGCCAGACAAGCAGCCTGAGGCCTGCCGAGGCCTCCTAGCCACAGTGGAGCGGGCTGAATCACAGCCTGGACTCCTTCACCCCCCAACCAGCTGGGACAACCATTGGGCCTTGACTGTGAGTCCTGGCACTTGTCCCCTCACTTCTTTGCCTTTTCTTCCATGGTTGTGGGTGGTGGGATGAGAGGGTTCTTAGTCATCTCACTCCTGTTTCTTCCAAATCAGTACAAATGAATTTCACTCCAGAAAGCTGAGTTCTGGGTATTTTGCTATTTGGGGTCCTCCCTGCACAGCTGGGGCTGTGCACACCTGGTGCAGGCAGCCTGGTCCAGAGTAGTATTTGGAGATAATGAGAAATACTCAGTGGAAAGGGGCCATGAGGGAACTACCAAGGTCACCCAACAGCAACACAGGATTCTCTGGGTCGTGTGCAGGGCAGAGACACACGCACCATGCATGGCGTCCCCACACTGATGTCACCTGCTTAACATCTTCACAAGGAGCAATGGGGACTTGAGGTCCTGCTGGCCTGTACTGATTATCCTGAGTAGGATGACAAAGTCCTGTGAACCAAACTATTTAGGGAGTCAGAGAGGGACCTGGCTGTCCTTCTGTGTTTTCTGACTGAGTAGAGTAACACCTGAACTTTCCTCTCTGATCGTCTCTCCTTTTCATAACAGCAGCACAGGTGGGTCCCTCTAAGAGGCCTGAGGCAGGTGTGGACCTTTGGTCCCCACACAAAACCCTTCCTCTGTGTTCAGTCCTTTCTTTGCAAAAACCCATTTCCACATTGATAGCCTTTTTTGTTGTTGTTACCTCTTTTGGAGTTTTTTTTTTTTTTTCAAACCCATACATTGAATCAACTTTGAAAAAGCGTCTCACTCAGACGGCATTACACATATATTTCCTCACCAGGGGCACGTTTTGTGCCTTTTTCTCAACACATCCTCCTCCCTGGGTCACCCCGTATGCAGAACCACGTGCATCTGGACTTCCAGACTTTCCATCACCAGTAACTTTAAAGTGTGGTGAAAACCCTAAGAAAGGACATTCTGAATTGTCCTTTACAGAAATAGGGATGTGAATTAGCATGGATTTGTAATAAAGTAGCTTAAAAAATCAGCCTAAACCCAGGAGATATTAGCCTCCATATAAATACATTTGCTAACAGAAATGAAGGATGCAGTTGGAAGTTTATGTATGATCCTTTACTTTCTTTAAAAATGAAGATAATGCCAATCACTTCTGTCTTCCGTTAACTGAGGTGTTTGAACCTAATGTGCTGACTTAGCACAAATAAGGCTCATGAGCTGAGGGCAAGATTCTGATATTACTCACAGAGGATCTACCTATCAGATACACTGCTGGGGGAAATGCAGAAACTTGAAATTATCTGGGCTTATCTGGGGACTCAAGCTCTATGTATATTCCTGTAACCCGTGGTGGATAAATCCATTTGTTCAACAAATATTTATTGAGCACCTATTATATGCTTGGACTCAGGTGTGTGGAATCCTAGGAACATAGCTGTGAATGAAATAGACATGGTGTTCATAGGCTTTCTGTTTCCCTGTAAAGATGGGCATTCAATGAATAATCACACAAACATTTTGTTACAAGTTTGTTAAGTGATATAAAAGATAAAAAGAGAATGCTTGAAAATTTAGTGTCTTCATGCAATAGAAGATGATTCAGAGTGGCCAGAGAGATAGGAGAAGGCCACCTCTGTATTTTCCTAAGATAGCATACCCTATGCCCCTCACTAGCAGTGTACAGAGAAATCTGCAGACATGGTATCTATTTTATTTATATTTATCCAATTAGTTATTCTGTGACCTAAGAAGTCAGGCATTCACACTAGGAAGACCTACAAAATTCAACACATGAGCATCTTTGTCAATACATAGAATTCAGATGACCTGGCTGGTCTCACCCAACCAATGATACTGATACAGGACAGGTGGTGCCCCAGCCGGCTCAGCTGATCTGGGCTGGAAGATCTGCCGCCTCCACCTTGGCGGTGTTGGTGTGGCTGTCACCGCCAGCAAAGGAAGCAGAGGGCTGGAGTGTAGGCGGGAGGAGGAGGGAGCCAACTGCTGGGGAGACACCAGCGCCTTGGTGTCTCATTCCCTTTACATTTATGACTAAATACGGAACCCCCATTTCCTGCCTAGGTCGACTTCATGTAAGTTTCCTAGGCCTCAATTCATGAAAGGATTGTGTCCATTCATAATACATTCATTCATCTTGCCCGAGTGGATGGGACTGTGTCCATTTATTAATACATTCATTCACCTTGCCCCAGCTGAGGAGACTGTGTCCATTAATTTCCTGGCCTCGTATAGAAGGAACCAATACACCTATATATATATCCCTACCAGGTGTCCTCAAACTATAGCCCGTGGGCCACAAACCACCCGCCAAGGACATTTATCTGGCCCACCGGGTGTTTTTGCCACCGCTGCCTGTCCTACTTAGCAGCAGACTCGTCCCAGGGCCTGCAGTCTGGCCCTACAATGGTCTGAGGGACAGCAAACTGGCCCCTTGTTTAAAAAGTTTGAGGACCCCTACACAGAGAGCGAGAGGAGAGAACAAACGGAGAGAGCTTTTTTCTCTCGACTTGGGTTTTCTCTCCCTACCAGGAACTTTAGTGTTTTTGTATTCTTTTCTGTAAATAAATTCTGTCTTGCCACTGATCTGTGGTCCGTGGATTTATTCTTCAAATCACCGAGATGAAGAACCCGAAACTCAGGTATCAGATTTGGTGAGCCAGCCAGGAGACAAAACGAAAATCTGGCATCAATACCGGAAATAGTCCTACTTATCACAAATCACACAAAGACAATTCCAGTGTTTTACCCCAACTTCCAGTCAGGGGACATAACAATGAGCCCTTTTTTCCCAACCCTTCCTAGCCATTCCAGTTGCTGAGGAGGCAGTCCAGTGGGGAGTCCCCTGGGATACCCCCTACCCCATCCTGAACTGACATTTTGTCAGACATTGGAGCAGGGAAGCCCCTAAACCCAGCTGAGAGCTACTAAGTTTCCACCTTCCCTTCTCCCTCTCAGTTAGCAAAGCAATAATGGCGGAACCCAGCCAACTCAGAAAACAAACATAGAGGCTTGCCCAGGAAAGAGCCAACACAGTGATACAAATGTCTCAATATCCAGAGGACAGCTTTTGCGGTTCCTGGGTAGGGCAGCTGGGAATCACCAGAGAAAGTGAGCCGAACTTAACCAGAGAAGCTGTGGAATCCACAGAGGCTTGTAATTTACCTTCCACTTGGCAGGGGTAGGGGAGGGAGGAGAGAGACAGAGGTTCTGCCAGTTTAGGGATTGTGCACAGGGAAATGGGAATCGGGACACCATAAAGACAAGGCTGCCCAGGCTCCTTCAACAAGCAGAAGAAGGTGGCCTGGTTTGAGAGTCGCCTGTACTTAAGGAACCCTCTCAGCCTTCCCTGGCTTCCCTCTGCCCAGGTCCCAGGGCCCACATCCTCTAGGCCTGCAGGTCATTGTTGTTCCCTGTTACAGCAATGTCAAGGGCTGCTCATAATAGTCTGATGTTGCTATGGCATTTGAGGCCCAATTTGACTAAAATGACTCTTTGCAACAATGACATGGGAACCTCCGAGATAAGTAGAAATTGGTGGCTTAGGAACATTCTTTCCCAACTACATAATAACATGGGGGTATAATACCTCCTGGTGGGTCACCAATCATGCCATAGTTACACAAGAGGACGATAGGGGTCACCAAGGTTTTGATGATGAAATAGGTGGCTCCAATATCAATTATAAGAAATTTTCTTACCAGCCACATCCAGGGTTACCCAGGGTTCTTCATGTGGGATTTGGAGGGGATGAGTAGAGCCAGTGTGGAACCCTGCCACTTGAGGCCTGGTCATTTATGACCGGGGCCACCAGAGTCTGGACCCCACCCTTGGCCTGCCGTGATCCAGGGACACTCCGTGCCCCATAACCTGGATGTCCCCATTCAAGACAGGGCCACCAGTGTTTCATGGATTTTCCCTCCTCTCCTTTGGTCCTTCTGGGGCTGGCGTGACACTCTCTCCCAAAGTGTCCAGGTTTCTCACGAGGGTGGCAAGTCTTTCCATCATCCCCAGGGCACTTTGGAGTGAGTGTCTGGGGTGGACATTCCTACAGAAGCCACCCCCAATAACCTGGCCTTTGGCATTCCCTTGTGCTGCATATCCTGGTTGTTGGGGACAGTGGAGGCCACTGATAGTAGCCAGGACATGTCTAGGGGCCCAAGGCCAACTTCTGGAGTTTCCTATGGGTTATCATAGTCAGAGGTGTCAATCGCATATTAATCACTATTTCTGCCTCTGCTGATCTTGTTTTATACCTTCTGACAGCTTCAGTGATTCTTTCTCTAAATATTGCTGGGCTTTCCTCCTTTCCCTGAACCGCCTCTGTTAATTTGGAAAAGTTGAGTGGTTTTACCTGAATAGCTTCCATGTCCTTATAAAAGACACTAGCATGTGGTCGCAGAGGTGGGATCCTCTTTGACCCAGTTGGTGATTCTGATACAGGACAAGTGGCGCACCAGCCAGCTCAGGCGAGCGGGGTTGGAGGACCTGCCGCTGCCGCCTCCGCCTTCGTGGTGTTGGTGCAGCAGCAGCCGGCAAAGGAACCAGCGGGCTGGAACATAGGCAAGGGGGCGGGGGGTCTCCGAGCCTCCCTCCCCCACCAGAGGCTCCAGTAGCCAAAGAGACCGGACAACTGCTGGGGAGACACTGGCACCTTGGTGTCTCCTTCCCCTTTACATTTATGACTAAGTACAGAACTCCCATTTCCCATGCCTAGGTCAATTTCATGTAAGTTTCCTAGGTCTAAATTCTGTGAATAGACTGCATCCGTTCATTAGTACATTCATTCACCTTGCTCCAGTGGAAGGGACTGTGTCCATTCATTAGTACATTCATTCACCTTGTCCCAGTGGAAGGACTGTGTCCATTCATTAGTACATTCATGCATTCACCTTGTCCCAGTGGAAGGCACTGTGTCCATTCATTAGTACATTCATGCATTCACCTTGTCCCAGTGGAAGGCACTGTGTCCATTCATTAGTACATTCATTCACCATGTCCCAGCGGAAGAGACTGTGTCCATTCGTTAGTACATTCATTCACCTTGCCCCAGGGGAAGGGACTGTGTCCATTCATTAGTACATTCATTCACCATGTCCCAGTGGAAGAGACTGTGTCCATTCATTAGTACATTCATTCACCTTGTCCCAGCGGAAGGAACTGTGTCCATTCACTTCCTGGCCTCATATAGAAGGAAACTAGGCACCTATATATACCGCTAGACGGAGAGAGATGGAGAGAGAAAAACGGAGAGAGCTTTTTCTCTCCTGACTAGGGTTTTCTCTCCCTACCAGGAACTTTAGTGTTCTTGTATTCTTTTCTGTAAATAAATTTTGTCTTGGTGGTGCCAGAATTTAGTCTTGTCTTCTGACTGGCTCACCAAATCTGATACCGGACTTTCAGTTTCTTGGTCTCGGTGATTTGAAGAATAATTCTGCAGACCACAGATCAGTGGCAAGACAGAATTTATTTACAAAAAAAAGAATACAAAAGCATTAAAGTTTCTAGTAGGGAGAGAAAACCCAAGTCGAGAGAGAAAAGCTCTCCCCGTTTTTCTCTCTCTGTCTCTCTCTCCGTTTAGCGGTATATATAGGTACATGGGTTCCCTCTATATGAGGTCAGGAAATGAATGGATACGTCTCTTCAGCTGGGACAAGGTGAATGAATGTACTAATCAATGGACATAGCCCATTCACGGAATTGATGCCTAGGAAACGTACATGAAATTGACCTAGGCACAGGAAATGGGGGCTCCATTTTTAGTCATAAATGTAAAGGGAAGGAGACACCAAGGTGCTGGTGTCTTCCCAGCAGTTGTCAGGTCCTTTTGGCTACTGGAGCCTCCGGTGGGGGAGGGAGACTCCCCCTCCCCTCCATGCTCCCATCCTCTGGTTCCTCTGCTGGCTGCCACTGCACTAACAGTGCCAAGGTGGAGGCGGTGAGTCCTCCAACCCTGCTCGGCTGAGCTGGCTGGGGCGCCACTTGTCCTGTGTCATTGCCACTGACCTGTGATCCGCGGATTTATTCTTCAAATCACCAAGACCAAGAACCTGAAAGTCTGGTATCAGATTTGGTGAGCCAGCTAGGAGAAAAAGACGAAATTCTGGTATCAGATTTGGTGGCCAGTAGAGGGAATTGATGATCTGAGTTAAGCAATGGGACCACTTACCTCTCTCCTGCTTTTCTCTACAGTGATAATGTTAAAGACTGACAATTTGAATGCCCACCAGCCTGTGAATATGCATAGTGTAGATCCTGACCTCCAGGTCGCTGACAAGAGGCTGTTGGGGAGCAAAGTTGCTAATTCCCCTTGGCTTCAGAAAGGAGGCAAGGGGACTGTTGGAAGAATTTTGAACCTATTCTCTGTTTATTCCTTTTTCCTGGTCAAGAGCCGAGTAAGGAGGTAGCACCCAGAGGCCCTGGGGTCCCCAGCAATGGTTCTGACCCCAGGACTTGGGGCGCCTTTGAAAACTTGTGCTCTCCCAGCTTTTACTATCTTCTCTTCTCTTCTCTTCGAAGGTCCCAAAAGTTTCCCAGTTATTTCTATAGACCTCTGCTCCATCTCTCTCTCTCCTTATCTCTATAGACCTCTGCTCCATCTCTCTCTCCTTATCTCTATAGAACTCTGCTCCTTCTCTCTCTCCTTTCTCTATAGACCTCTGCTCCTTCTCTCTCTCTCCTTATCTCTATAGACCTCTGCAGCTTCTCTCTCTCTCCTTGTAGTTTATGTACTTTGAATGTTGGTAAAGGACTGCTTTATGTATTTAGTTGGATTTGTTACTGGTTAATTCTGGTATTTTTCAGATGTTTTAAGTGTTTCAAATGTTGTAGGTGTGTTGTAAGATCCTTTTTATTGCCTTGCATTGCAGAACTTAAATTAGATCGGTTTTTTATGTGTTGAGGAAAAAACTGATCTTGTTAAAGGGCAAGATGACTCCCCTCCACAGTTTGTCTGGGCAACCAGAGGCTTGTGAAGGGAAGCCCAGGATGACTCCCCAAGGTGGGATGGCCCTGAACTTTGGCCACCACTCATGGCCCTGGGCATTTGATTTCTTCTGGTGTGGGGGAATCTAAAAGAATTCTAGGTTTCTCTAGGACTTGGGCTAGGTGCAGCTAATTGTAATACA
>NW_003852410.1:12096073-12118746 GCF_000181295.1 Otolemur garnettii
GAACAATGGCCCCCAGAGGGTACTCTTAATGATGACACCATTTTCCAGTTAGATGCGTTTTGCAAACAGGAAGAAAAGGTCTGAGGTGCCCTATGTGCAAGTGTTCTTTTCCATCAGGAACAACCCCCCCCCCCAACTGTGTAAGACCTGTCAGGGATTCTTGAGGGAGACACCATTACCAGCTAGATCAAACCCACCATCAACTTCTCCCACACCCTCCTCCATGTGTTCAGAAAACCTCACTAGGGAGGCTTCCCAAGAGTTTTTTCTGGTCCTACTGGGGCCCCTAGAAGGCAACTATATCCTTCTTTGTGTCCCTTGGTTGAGACTGAGAAAGGGTCAAAGGGGAAGTGCGTGAGTGTATACTCCATTTACTCTAGCAGATTTAAAGCAAATTAAAGTTGATTTAGGAAAATTTTCTGATGACCCCGATAAGTACATAGATGTTCTCCAAGGGTTAGGACAGAGCTTTGACCTCCCTTGGGGGGATATAATGTTACTACTAGGTCAAACTTTAACCTTTAATGAAAAGAATGAAGTCGTGGATGAAGCTAGGAAGTGGGGTGATTTATGGTTCATGTCCAATACTGATGGTGGTGTGTCTCCTGGGGAAAGGGACAGATACCCCATGGGAAGGCAGGCAGTTCCCTTTCAGGATCCTGAATGGGACCCTGAAAGGGAAGGTGACTGGTGGTGTAAACATTTTCTAACATGTATCCTAGAAGGTTTGCGTCAGTCCAAGAAAAATCCTGTGAATTATTCCAAGTTGTCGACTATATGCCAGGAGCAAAATGAGAGTCCCTCAGCCTTTCTTGAGCAGCTTAGGGAGGCAATGAGAAAACACGCCCAATTGACACCCAACTCCATAGAGGGCCAAATTATTTTAACAGACAAATTTATCACTCAAGTGGCTCCAGACATTCAAAGAAAACTCCAGAAATTAGCTCTAGGACCAGATCATAACCTGGAGAATCTTCTTAAAATGGCCACTGTGGGCTTTTATAAACGAGATCAGGAGAAAGAGGAGGAAAAAGAGAGAAGGGATCGAAAAAGAATGACAGCTCTAGTAATGGCCCTCAGACACACGGGCACCTTTCAGGGTCAGAGGGAAGCTGGAGGAGCTGAGAACAAGTGCTTCCAATGTGGTCAGACTGGCCACTTCAGAAGAGACTGCCCCCAGCAGCACCACCGGCTGAGCAAGCCACCTGGCCCCTGTCCAGGATGCAAGGGTGATCACTGGAGGGTGGCCTGTCCTCAGAGGTGAAGGCCTCCAGGGACAGTGATCCCCTCAGCACCCAAACTGGACTGAGGGTGCCCGGGGCAGATTCTCATGGCTCCAGCTTGTGTCATCACCCCTTGGGAGCCCTGAGTTTGCCTCATAGTGAAGGGCCAGGAGATAGAATTTCTTCTGGACACCGGAGCAACCTTTTCTGTACTTTTCTCTAACCCTGGTCTTTTATCCCCCAAATCTGTAACTATACAGGGGTTGTCTGGAAAGCCAGTCACCAAAATTTTCTCTCAGCCCTTGAGCTGCAATTGGGCTGACTAGCTATTCTCTCATGCCTTTCTAATCATGCCTGAAAGTCCTGCTCCCCTTTGGGGGAGGAACATACTAACTAAGGCAGGAACAACCATTTACATGAATATGGGACAGGAACCTATATTATGTCTTCCCTTATTAGAGACAGAAATTAACCCAGAAGGGTGGGCTACTGAGGGACAGGTGGGAAGATCAAGATATGCTCAACCAGTCCAAATTACATTAAAGAATCCCACCATTTATCCCAATCAAAAACAATATCCTTGAAAAACAGACGTTAAGAATAGATTAATACCCATAATACAGAATCTCAAGCGACAGAACTTAATAATACCTTGCAATAGTCCATGTGATACCCCTATTCTAGGAGGGCCAAAACCAAACGGAACCTGGAGGCTAGTCCAAGATCTCCGTATTATAAACGAAGCAGTCATTCCTCTCCACCCTGTAGTTCCCAATCCATAAACCTTACTGTCTTATATCCCTGAAACGGTTGCCTATTTTACAGACTTAGACCTGAAAGATGCCTTCTTTTGCATTCCACTTCATGAAAATTCCCAGCACCTTTTTGCCTTTGAGGACCCCTCTGACTCCAACACCCAGCTTACTTGGACTGTGTTACCCCAGGGATTTAGGGACAGTCCTCACTTGTTCAGACAAGCCCCTAGCCAGACTTGAGTCATTTTTCCTATCCTACAACTCTTACTCAGTATGTAGATGACATTGTTTGGGGAGCATCAGATGCAGAGGAACGCCACAAAGCTACACAGGCTCTCTTAAACTGTCTAGCTGATTGTGGGTACAAAGTTTCCAAGGTCAAAGCCCAATTATGTGTCCCGGAAGTTCACTGTTTCTCTTCCTCTTTTGCAGGGGAGGAGAGCCTTGGGCACAGACAGAATAGAACCAATATTGGCTCACCCTAAACCTCGAACTCTCAGACAACTTCGAGGCTTCTTAGGAATTACAGGCTTTTGCAGACTTTGGATCCCTGGATATACTGAAATAACTAAACCACACTACTCTTTAATTAAAAATGCTTGAAAAGAGGGCCTAGTTGCTTTAGAATGGGAACCAGAAGCAGATAAGGCATTCCAAAAGTTAAAAACTGCTCTTTCACAGGCCCCTGCTTTGAGTCTTCCCACTGCACAGCAGTTTAATATGTATATTACAGAGAGAACTGGAATTGCTCTGGGAGTTTTGGCCCAATACCGGGGTCCAGTTCTACAACCTGTAGCGTATCTTAGTAAAGAAATTGACACTGTGACCAAGGGATGGCCACACTGTCTATGAGTCGCCACAGCTGTGGCCCTCTTGACCCCAGAAGCAACCAAACTAACTTCAGGAAAAGATCTAACTGTTTATACTTCTCCTGATCTTACTGGCCTTTTGAATTCCAAGAGCAATCTTTGGCTGTCAGATAACCACCTTCTGAAATATCAAGCCTTATTACTAGAAGGACCAGTGCTGCAATCACACACCTGTTCTACTTTGAATCCTGCCACTTTCCTCCCTGAATCCCATGAGGAGATAGGGCATAATTGCCAACAGATTATAGCACAGAACTATGCAGCTAGAGAAGATTTACAACCCCCCCCCCATCTAATCCTGAGATGGTTTTATATACAGATGGAAGTTCTTTCATAGAACATGGAACTGGAAAAGCAGGCTATGCTGTAGTTACTCAGTGCGCTGTAATTGAGAGTGGGTCTCTCCCTCCAGGAACCAGTGCACAATTAGCTGAGCTAATAGCCTTAACCCGTGCTTTAGAAATGGGAGAAACAAACCAGTCAATATGTACACTGACTCAAAATATGCCTTCCTCATTTTACGTGTCCACGCTGTTATTTGGAAGGAAAGACAATGCGTAAGTTCCAATGGCTCTCGCATAAAATATCATCATGAAATAGACAGATTGTTACAAGCCGTTCATGCTCCACAAGAAGTAGCAGTTATTCATTGTAAGGGACATCAAAAGACCTCAGATTACATTTCTGCGGGTAACCAACTCGCTGATGAAGAGGCTAAAATGGCAGCACATAGAGGAATAATTCCCCTTGTGGCACCCCTTATTTGGGAGGGATCACCTGACCCTCATCCACCTCAGGACACCTGAAAAGAGAAGGAGTGGGCTTTATCCAGAGACTGTTCACTACTTCCATCAGGCTGGTTACAAAATAAAGGTGGACTTTTGCTATTACCTGCTGCAAGCCAATGGAAAATACTTAAAACTATACATCAGTCTTTTCATTTTGGCACTGAAAATACCTATCAAAAGGCTAAGGCTCTCTTTATGGGCAAAAACCTATTCAAAGTCATGAAACAGATAACAAGGACTTGTGAGATATGTCAGAGAAACAATCCTTTAAATCACCACCTTGCTCCCCCAGGTATACAGAAACACGGTAGATACCCAGGTGAAGACTGGCAAATGGATTTCACTCACCTCCCTAAAGTACATGGCATACAATATTTACTGGTATTTGTGGATACTTTCACTAACTGGGTCTAAGCATTTCCTTGTAGGATAGAAAAGGCCCAGGAAGCTCTAAAGGCTTTCGTCCATGAGATTATCCCCAGGTTTGGACTCCCTTGAAGTTTGCAAAGTGATAATGGGCTGGTCTTCAAGGCAACAGTAACACAGGGAATATCTAAAGGTCTAGGCATACAATATCACCTGCACGGGTCTTGGAGATCCCAATCCTCTGGGAAAGTAGAAAAAATGAATGACAAAATTAAAGGACAGTTATGAAAGCTAACTCAAGAGACTCATCTCCCTTGGACTAAATTACTCTCCATTGTTCTCCTTAGAATAAGGAATCTACCTCAGAAGCTCAGTTGTAGCCCATTTGAATTATTATATGGAAGACCCTTTTTAACTAGTGATTTATTACTAGATCTGGAGACTACAGAATTAGTAAAACATATCACTTCTTTAGCTAAATTTCAACAAACCCTTAAAAAACCTCCCAAATACATTTTCACATTCAACACTAAAAGAGCTTTTCTCTCCTGGGGATCTAACCATGATCAAAACTCTTCCCACTAATTCACCTTCCCTAACCCCAACTTGGGAAGGTCCCTTTTCTTTTATCTTGTCTTCTTCTGCAGCTGTTAGAGTTATGGGCATAGACTCCTGGATACATCAATCATGAGTAAAATCCTGGGACCCTCCTCCTTCTACAGAAGCAGACTATGAAGAGAGCCAGCCACAGTCCACCTACACTTGTGAGCCTAACGAAGGTTTAAAGTTATTGTTTAGAAGACAGCAAGGAAAGTGTTAATAGAGTTTTCTTTTAACAACACTGACTTTGTTCCTCTAACCTGACCTGTGATTAACCCCTCCTCTCACTGTTCTACCCTGGCCTTTAATGTTCTAATCAGATTTGTATCTTCCAGAAATGTCATCAAGCCACACACAGTAAAGATGGTTCCTGTCCAAGACCTGATTCTATCATGAATCCCTGGATCACTGTCCCTCCAGAGAAACTCTAACTGCCCCTTCTATCATTGCGTGAGTCAACAGGAAGCAGTTAGATTGAATCTTTGCCCTTTTTTTCCCTAACACAAGTTAGAGTTTCTACTCGGAGAGGGAGGAATGGTACAGAACAGGTGGCACCGCAGCCAGCTCAGCTGAGCAAGGTTGGAGGACCCACCGCCTCCACCTTAGTAGTGTTGAGCAGTGGCGGCAGGCAGAGGAACCAGTGGACTGGAGTGTAGCAAAGAAGGGAGCCTCCCTTCCCCACCCGAGGCTCCAGTAACCAAAGGGACCAGACAATTGCTGGGGAGTCACTGGCACCTTGGTGTTTCCTTCCCCTTTACACTTATGACTAAATACGGAACCCCCATTTCCTATGCCTACATCAATTTCATGTAAGTTTCCTAGGCCTCAATTCTGTGAATGGACTGTGTCCACTCATTAGTACATTTGTTCACCTTGCCCCAGCAGAAGAGACCGTGTCCATTAATTTCCTCTCCTCATATAGAAGGAACCCATGCACCTGTATATACCGCTAAATAGAGAGACAAAGGTGGAGAGAGCTTTTTTTCTCCTGATGAGGGTTTTCTCTCCCTACCAGGAACTTTAGTGTTTTTGTGTTCTTTTCTGTAAATAAATTCTGTCTTGCCACTGATCTGTGATCTGCGGATTTATTCTTCAAATCACTGAGACCAAGAACCTGAAAGTCTGATATCAATTCTACCCTGGACCCCCTTGTACTCTTTGATTTCTAGGTAGCAGTTTGACTAGGGCATGGAGTTGGTCCCCTTAGACAAGTGGTTCTCACCTTCCTAATGCCATGACCCTTTAATACAGTTCCTCATGTTGTGGTGATCCTCAACCACAAAATTATTTTCATACACCTGTATTCATACAAGGTGTATGTGATGGCTTTAAGCAACCCTGGCAAAAGAGTCCTTCAACCCCCAAAGGGTTCACAACTCACAGATTGAGAAACACTGCCTTAGACCTGACCAAGCTGCCCGAATCCTGTTTCTTTCATCTACAATTATCAATGTGATAATAAGACACACAAATCATTCCAGGTCAAATAAAAAACAATAGCCAGGTATTCACATTCCTCTGTGAATGTCCCAGGGTCAGCAGAGAAATTCCCTAGCTTTTCTTTATACATCTTGAGATCACCCATTGAAAATAGACCAGGAACCCTCACAGGCTGTCCTGTGGGTCCTGATACCTCCTGCAAAGGACATATCAAAGGGAAGTGAGGATCCAGAAAGGGGGCTAAAGAGAAGGAGTGGGGTCCTATGCTGGTGAGGCTGAGCCTCCCCCAGGGCTGAAGCGATAGCCACAGTCCTGATCACTGCCTCAAATTCTCAGGCCTATTCAAAGTCAAAGAGGCATTGGGATCTCTCTCTGTCCCCTTAAGCCAACACTATTCCACACAAGTTTCTCAATATTGGGTTTTATCCCTCAAGCTCCACCAGCAGGATGTATCAGGACCCACACTGTCCTGAAACTTTCCTCTTATGTTTAATCTAATAGTTTTGTCCTGTTAGCTCTTATCATTTAAGTCTTCAATTAACCGTGAGTTAATGTTTGTGTATGGTATTAAAATGGCAGGGTCCAGTGAGAATAGCCCATGTCACAAGTCCCAAAGCTTCAGATGCTGACATGGATGCAGAGAGAAGGGAACACTTTTACACTGTTGGTAGGACTGCATACTAAGACAGCCTCTTTGAAAGAAGTATGGAGAATCCTCAAGGAAGTCAAAGTAGACCTTTCATTTGATCCTGCAATCCCATTATTAGGCATCTACCCAAAACAAACAAACAAAAAAATGTTATCATAAGGATATTTTGACTAGATGGTTCATCACAGCTCAATATACAATTGCCAAGATGCAGAAACAACCTAAATGCTCATCAACACATCAATGGATCACTGAAGTCTCATATATGTGTATCACGGTATACTATTCAATCATAAAAAGATGGAGCACTTACATCTTTTGTGTTAACATGGATGGAGTTGAAACACATTCTTCTTAGTAGAGTATGTCAAGAATGGAAAAGCAAGTATCCAGTGTTCTCAATACTAATGTGAAGCAGTATGAGCAAATACCCACCCACACAAGAGAAAAAGTCAAGTCGGGGGGAAGAGAGAGAGGGGGAGGGGGATTGGTGTGTCCCAGTGAATGGGCACAAGGTAAGGGTATATGGCACACCTCCCGGGTGTAGGACACAACTATGACAGGGACTTTACCTAACAAATGCAAACATTGTTACTTAATTGTACCCTCACGTTAATCAGAAATAAAAAAATAAAACTGAAAACTGAGTCTGCTGAGGTCCTGTGAACTATCAGACTTAATAGGCCCTGAACAAGGTTCCACAAGGAGCTGAGATGAGGGCAACGCACAGACTCAACTTTTGGCTCTAGGGGTTCATGGAAGTGCCTTGGAACAAAGAAGCACAGTTCCCAGGGCCAGACAGATCTGCTACACACCCTGCCACTGGAGCCTTTCCTGCCCAAGCCTCTAGCCCTGACCTCACAAACGTCTGTGCAGGCTTGAAGGAGAGCAGTGAGCTCACAATGAGCAGTGGTCAGGACCGGCTGCAGAGTGAACTGACACAGGGACCAGCAAATACAGTGGCAGCAATGGCTGTTAGCTGCCCTCCCAGTTTCCACACTCCCCTCTTCCTTAATAAAGGTACCCCACTTCCTTAGGATAGTAAATCACCCAGGGAAAACATTTCTGGCTTCTCTTGCCTCTAGGTGTGGATCATGGGCAAACTTTTGGTCAGTGAGATGTAGAGAGAAATTGTTCTAAGCTCATGGCAAGGCTAATAACAAGAAACTAGGTGAGCTGAAATGTGAGCTCTTTCCTTTGAGGCTATGTGGAAAGCAGATGTGACAGCTGGAGCTCCAGCAAGCATTTTAGACCCTGAGTCCCCTAAAGGATGTAAGCCATAGAATAGCATGATGACAAGGAATGACAGAAGTCTGGATCCCTTATGAATAAGGAGCAGCCAAACTACCCCTGTATGAACATCACACTTAACAGAGAAACAAACTTCTCTGTTGGTTAAGCCACGGCCACTTTGGGTTTTGTTCCCAGTACCTTGACTTAACTCATCTCTGTGTTTATCAACACAACTACCTTTCTTTCACCCTTACATCCCAATGGCAACAGTGAGCTCAAGCTCAGCCTCTGTGGCTCCAGCCAAGCAGCCAGGAAGGGCCCTGAAGATCCCCCTCCCCAGGGTCCTGCTGAAAAGCTCCATCTCTCTGAAGGTGTGGTGGGGTGTTGCCAAAAATGCCTGCTGGGATTTCTATCACCAGATGGTGGTCTCTGTCTCTCTCTCCTTGAGTATCGATGGTCATGGGACAAAAGTTTCTGTGTGTTTTCTGCTCTGGGGTATCTCCTGGCCTAGAAGCAAGGGCAGGGAGGTCTCACAGACACATGCTGCATAACTGGATGGCCAGGCAGGAGGAGCAGGGAGGGGCCTCTTTTCACTGCACACACATGCAAGGGGCTGCTGAGTTTGCTCTGGGAGTCAAGAGGCCTTGGTTTCAGCCCTGCTGGGTGACCCTGGGCACATTTCCTCACTCATTCACCCTAAACAAAACCACCCTTGCTTGGACTGTGCTCTGGATCAGGCACTATGCCGAGGGCTGCAAGTGCAGAGATGAAAGGTCCTAAGGTCACTGAGCTGGCCTCTAATCAGACAGAGGGAGAAATAGACATCACACACCATGGGGACCAGCACTGCGTGACCCTGGGTGGTAGGAAATGTGAGGGCTGCCTGGCCCAGCTGGGGACTTAGGGGATCCCCTAGGAGCAGGAACTCCCACCAGCTCAAACCCTCCAGGCCTCTTGTGGACAGGGCAGTGTTCAGACACAGGAAGAACCGACCCATCCACCAGCCTGCTGTGCGGCAGCTCTTGTGCAATCCTCCACAACCACCCTTGGTGGGAGGGCCAGGTCTTTGTCCTCATGTTTTACTCACTGACCCTCTGGGAGACTCACTACCTCCCAGACTGCTTTCTATACCCGCTCTGCTTATTAGCTCAGTAATTCTCAGCACAGCCTATAAGGTGTCTGTCATCTCAGCCCCATTTTATAGGCGAGGACTGTGAGGCCCAGAGAAGTTAAATGAGCCAGAGCACAGAGCTGCTGTGTGTCAGACACAGACACAGACTCAGGGCTGGTGTGGAGCTGAGCCCATGTGCTCCACACTGCACATGCCACAGCCACCTCCCTCCTCAGATGGGAAGAGGAATTCACAGACATCAGGCAAGGGGCAGAACCCATTGCAGACCCAGGTCTGTGGAGGCCTCAGAATCTAACACTCTAAACACCACCATTCCGGTTCTGGGTCTCTGTGGGGATTCCTAGGGACTGGAGTGGACCAGACGTGCCCCTCTGCCCTGACACCTGTTGGAAACATTTTGAAGCCTTTGGAGTCCAAACTCCTGCCTTGGTCAGGACAGCCAGGCAGGTCAGCACCCTGTAAAGCCTGCCAAGCACTGTCCCATGTGGACACGTGGATGTCAGTACCCACTGTCCCCTGTGGGGGAGGCTCTGCTCCTCTACATCAGTTCCTGCTGTCAGCCAGGAAGTCACAGGTAGAGGGAGGCATGCCATAAGGTATTTTGAGCAACTAAGGTTTTCTACCAAATTCATCAGAGCAAATGAATAATTCACCCCAAGGAAGGAGTGGGCAGGTGGATGAGGAATGAGCAGGGCCCTGCTCACCTTGAGGGGCAGGTAGGCAGCAATGGTGATCCTGGCCCTTAGGTGGACGTGGCCATGCCGCACCTCCCCAGGAGCCTGCGGGAGCCCTGGGCCTCGGTCTCACCCTGACACCACTGCAGTGCTTAGAGCCCAGGGGCAGCCTCCCTGCACCAAGGGGAGAACCACATGGTCACCGTGAACTTGCCTGTGGTGAACAAGGCATGGCAGGCTGAGGGTCCCTCCTTCATCCTGTACTTGATAGGCAGTCTGGTGATTTCAACAATAATTTTTAATTTATGTATACATCACTAGAATATATAAGTTACATTTTTTGTTTTTTTTATACAACTTACATGGTTTTTTTTTGTCACATATTGAGCACACCCTGTATCCAGCACCAAGATCAGGAAATAGATTATCAGCACCCCAAGTCTCCTAGAGACCCATCTGATGTCTAGCCTGTCCCAAAGGGAAACCCCTACCCCGATTTCTACCAGCATAAGCCTAATTTTGATTGATTCTGTAGCTAAATTCTTCCCTATCTGGCTTACTCGGCTCCATATCGTTCACGAGCTTCCTCCTGTGTCACACATTTCCATATATTACACCGTTGTGTGGACACAGGGCAGTAGACTGATCCAGGCTACTGTGCACATTTCTCTTCTTTCCAGTCTGGGGCTCTGATCCACGGGACTGATAAGAACATCCGGGCACTGTCCTTTCTGAGGGCACACTTAGGAGTTTCTGTTGGGTGTCTCCCTAAAAGTGAGACTCCTAGGCCATTGGGCATGTATTAAAGGTTCCATCAATGGAAACTGCTACTAATAGTTGCCCTATATCCCTGCCTTTGTCTCCATCAATGCCTTAATTACATTTTTAAAACAATATTTATTTTGATACTGACAAAATACACATAACATAATATCCCCACCTTGTTCCTTTCACATGTACAGTTCAGTGGTGTGAAGGACCTTCACACTGTGGTGCCACTGTCACCACCATTTATCTGTACAACTCATTTTGTAAAGCTGAAGCTCTGTACCCACTAAACAATAACTCCCTAACTCCCACCACTCTCCCTGACAACCACCCTTCTACTTCCTGTTTCCATGAATTCAGTCACATAAGTGCAACTAGACAATGTTTACCTTTGAGACTGGCTTAGCACAGTGTCCCCGCGGGTCATCCATGTGGTAGCATGGGTCTGAATCACCTTCCTTTTAATGGTTGAATAAATGTTTCATTGTATGGACAGACGCATTTGGTTTATCCACTCCTCACTGATGAACACTTGGGTTGCTGCCACCTTTTGGCTATTGTGAATAATGCTGCTACGAATGTGGGTGAAATAATACCACTTTGAGATTGTACTTTCAATACCTTTGGATATATATCCAGATGTTGGTTGCTGGATAACATGATTACCATGTGAATCATCTTTGACTGTTTGAGAAACCACCATACTGTTTCAACAGTGGTAACGTCATTGTACATTCCCTCCACCAGGGCACAAGAGTTCTAGTTTCTCCACATCTTCACCAACACTTACCATCTTCTGTGGCTGTTTGAATAGTAGCCATCCTAAGGAGCGTAAAGTGGTTTTTCCTTGCAGTACCCTGATGATTAGTGCTGTTAAGCATCTTTTCATGAGTGTGTCAGCCATTTGTGTATCATCAACCTTTGGAGAAATAACTACTCAAGTCCTTTGGCCACTGTTTAATTAGAATATTTGTTTTATTGTTGTAAACATAGGAGATCTCTAAATATTCTATATGTGAACCTGCTATCCAGTGTGATTTGAAGGTATTTTCTCCCATTCCACAGGTTGCCATTGACTCTGTTGTGTCCTTTGATGCACAGAACTTTTAGATTGTGATGTGGCCCTGTTCACCTACTTGTAATTTGTAGTCTGTTCTTTTGGTGTTATAGCCAAAAAATAACACCAGGTCCATCATCCTGAAGCTTTCTCCAATGGGTTTTTCCTGGAGTGTAATAGTTTTAGCCCTTAACATTTTAGTCCTCAATTCACTATGAGTTAATTTTGTGTGTTGTGTCATGTCAGGCTCCAACTCCATTCTCCTGCTGGTGGATGTCCGGCCATCCCAGTACCATTTGCTGAAGAGACTGTCCTTTCCCTGCTGGGTGCTCATGGCACCCTTGTAAAATCATTTAACCATCCAGGAGCAGGTTTATTTCTGGGCTCAGGGTTCTCTTCCATTGCTCTCTAAGTCTGTCCATGCCAGCACCACTGTTTTGAACTCAGGTGCTTGTAATGAATTTTAAAAACAGGAAGTATAAGACCTCCAAGTTTATACCTTTTCAAGATTGTTTTGTTTATCTGGATCCCTTGAGATTCCATATACCTGAACCTTCCTAAGTTTGCTTATGTTGTTATACTTCTTTTATGGAATCTTAGGTATTTTCTACATATGAGATCACATCATTTGTAAACCGATAACTTTACACTTCTTTTTCAATTTGACTGCCTTTAATTTCACTCTCTTGCCTAATTGCTCTTTCAGGTATCGGTGTCATCAGATAACATGTGTACATATTGTGTGTCCAAACATCCACTCATACTAGCCTTTTTTGATCCGTTAGTGTCTTAAATCAAGTACAAGACAAAAACAGTGCTAGGCTTTAGAACTCTCCGTATTTGCCTTACCAGACCAGGGCTGGGCTTGAACCCACCACCTCTGGCATGTGGGGCCAGCTCCCTACTCCTTTGAGCTATAGGTGCCACCCCACTTTTATTTCTTTATCAAGCTTTGAGTTCCTGTCTAGTGTCCTTTCTTTCCAACCAGAAGGACTCCCTCCATTGTAGGGCAGGGCTGCTGGTGCTCACCTTTTGGATATCTGACAATGTCTTAATTTCTTCTTCACTTTTGAAGTGCAGTTTGTTGCACATTGGACTCTAGGTAGACAGACCTTCCCCCTCAGCACATGACTTTGAATATTTCAACCCACTGATATCCGACCTCCAGGGTTTCTGGTGACAAATCTGATATCGGTCATGTGGAAAAGTAATGATGAGAGTCATCTTTCTAGCAGCTCACTAGATATGAATAATGGACCTTATTGTGTATCACACACCCCAAAATACTTCTGTATAGTATCATGATGGCAGCTATTTATGGCATCTTTCTAACATTAACCCAAATTTAAAGAAAAAAGAAATGAAACACTTCCCATATAGATATCATGAGGTCTCTAAAAAACTAAAGTTATTATAGATTTTCAAATTATAAGTGATAAGTCCACTGAAATGTTGTACAGGTTTTAATTTCTAATAAACCAAATGTATCAATCTTTATAACCCATGTAAACAAGAAGCACTTGTTTCTCTTTCAAGAGGAAAATGTTTTTGTGCCCATAAAGGAAAAAAATCCACCCTGTGTGATCCCCTGCCCTGATTGGTCCATTTCTCTCACCCTCTGATGTCATAGAGAGCCACTGAGGATGAAACCTATATAAGGGCCTGTCTGGGCCTGGGTCTTTGGTCGTTACAGCCCAGGAAGCTTCTTTCGGTGACCTGCGGACTAGACCTCAGATAGCGTGTTTCCTTGATCGTAGTGCTTGCAGTTTTCCCAGTGAGTAGTTTATTGTAGTGTACATAGTGTTCTTAAAGTAGTGTTATTTGTTTTGTTAGCATAAGTTCACATATTATTTTTATTCTAGTTAGCTTTCATTAGTAGTGTTAGCATATTTAGTGCCCCAGTTATTGTAGTTTGTTAGTGTTTTTAGCATAGTATTAGTTGTTGTTGTTGTTGTTGATTAGTTATTTAGTTTAGCTTATCTAGCGTAGCGCTAGAGTAGTCAGGCTCCCCATGGTGCCTGGGGTGGGCTCGGTGTCTCTGGACAAGGAGGTCCTCCAGGACTACGAGTTCTTAAAGACCATTGGCTGGGGCAGCTTCGGCAAGGTGAAGCTGGCTCGGCACCTTCCAACCGGGTCGGAGGTGGCGGTGAAGATCATCAACAAACACCGTGCATGTGCGTCTTCGGAGCGTGAGATCATGAAAGGCCTGGATCATCCGAATATCATCAAGCTGCTGGAGGTCATAGAGGGTAAGGATGAGGTGTACCTAATAATGGAACATGCAGGTGGTGGTGACCTGGCTGGCAGAATACACAAATCTGGCCAGATGGAGGAGGGGGAGGCCCAAGCCATATTCTTGCAGATCCTGAAAGCCGTGGAGTACCTTCACGAAGAGGGCATCTTGCACAGGGATCTGAAGCTTGAGAACATTTTATTGGATTCTCAAAACAATGTGAAACTAGCTGACTTTGGCTTGGCCACAACTTTCAGCAAAGTTGAGACATTCAGAAGCTTTTGTGGTACCTCCACGTACTGGGCCCCAGAAATTTTCCTGCGTCAGCCCTACAAGGGACCAGAGGCAGAAATCTGGAGCCTTGGGGTAATCCTCTACACAATGGCTGCCGGGACCGCCCCATTTCACGGGCGAGACTCAGAGGAACTGAAAAGGTCAGTCGTGAATATCACCTACACAACACCTGCTTTCACTACCCCCCAATTAAAATCCTTTCTCCAAAAGATCCTAAACCCTGACCCCAGCAAGAGGCCCACCCTCCGCCAGATGATGGAAGACCCCTGGATTTCTGGGCAAGAGAGCCAGAGGCCAGGCACGCCAGTGACCGACGTCCCAGTCCCACCAGAGACCGCCACCCCACCAGAGACCACCACTCTACCCATTCCCAGTCCGAGTCCCAGTTGTGCCCCGGAGCCTGGCCCCGTGTCCTCTCCCTCCCCCAGTACCAGCCGCCTTAGGGGAGGCTCAGAAGGGGACAGGGTAGCTCAGGCAGGACCCAGCCAAGACCACAGCCTCCCAGCTGGGCAGGTAGTGGACCATGCCGACACCACCGAAGTGGTCCAGGGCCGGCGGGGGTGCACTAGGAGGATTGTGAACTTCTTTCGCAAGATGTTCTGCCTCCCGCTGGCCCAGAAGATCCGCCGCCGGAACAAAGTGGTGCCTGTGACCCACCTGGAGACCTGAGCCCAGACAAGGAAGCGAGTTGGGGCGGCCACGCTTCCTCCTTTCAGGTCTATAGTTTTAGTGGATTTTCAATAAAGAAACTGATATTGACATTTTCTGTGTTTACATGTGTGGGGCACAAGGTGAAGTTCAGGTGTGTGTGGAAAGGAGACATAAAGCTAGCACCCCGTCCCTGCAGGCAGATGCAGCAAGCTGTCACTGATGTGTTGCCTCTGACTGAGGTCATAGAAGGAGTTTGATTATGACAAGGCCAGTGGGTGGCACAGGGAGGGAATGGGGTGGGGGTTGGTCACAGGGAACAAATATTCAGAAGTCCTGACATCCCAATGGAAAGGGGCCTTGAGGGTACTGCCAAGGTCACCCCAACAGTAACACCAGGGTCTCTGGGCTGTGTGCATGGCGTAGATCCCCACAGTGGGCATGGCCTCCCCACACTGATGTCACCTGGTTAACCTTTTCAGAAGGAACATCAGAGACTTAGGTTCTGTTGGCCTGTGTTGACAGCCTGTGTTGCACAGTACGGTGACCTGGGTAAGGAGAATGTAGGACACATTTCAAAATACCTGAGAGTCTACTTCAAATGTCTCCTCGGAGGGCAAGAAGGCCCTGAGGTGCTGGGATCTTGAAACACAATGTGGGAGGTCAGCCAGGTGTGGCCTCCCAGCTGGGTGGGAGCCAGACAAACAGCCTGAGGCCTGCTGAAGCCTCCTAGCCACAGTGGAGCAAGTGGAAGCACAGCCTGGATTCCCCCTACTCCCAACCACCTGGGACAACCATTGAACCTGGACTGTGACTCCTAGGCACTTGTCCCCTCACTGCCCCTCTCTGCCTTTTCTTCCATGGTTATGGGGTGCAGCGCAAGAGGGTTCTTAGCCAACTCACTTCTGTTTCTTCCAAATCAGTACAAATAAATCTCATTCCAGAATGCCAGGTCCTGGGTATTTTGCTGTTCTGTGTCCTCTGCACAGCTGGGGCTGTGCACACCCTGGTGTAGGCAGCAGGAGGAGCTTAGTACTTGGAGTTGATGAGAAACACTCAGTGGAAAAGGGCCATGAGGGAACTATCAAGGTTACCCCAACGGTCACACAGGAGTCTCTGGGCCATGTGCAGGGCAGTGTTGCACACATCTGTGAGTGACTTCCCCACTTTGATGTCACCTGGTTAACATCGTCAAAAGGAACAATAGGGACTTGAGGTCTTCGTCGCCTGTGTTGATGATGCCAGAGTATGGTAACAAAGTCGTGTGAACCAGAGTGTTTAGGGAGTCAGAGAGTGCCCTGCCTGTGGTCCCCATAGTGCCTTAGGGGCCACTTGTCCCTCTGTGCTCTCTGAGTAGTGTAACAGTTGAACTTTCCTCTGGCATGTTTTCTCTTTTTTATCACATTGATATGTAGGGGTCCTTCTAAGACACCTAAGCAAGGTGTGGGCCTTCTGCCAGCTGGAGGTAAAAGGGTGCTTCTGGGCCAACCAGACATCCAGGGGGGTCAAAGGGAGGATGGATCCTGAGAGACCACAGCCCAGAGAATTGGAGGTTTGTGGGAAGGCCAGCTTTCATAAGACAAGTTACAGCTTCTCAGGGCCTTGGTATTTCCATGGTAGGCATGGATCTGTGGTTTCAGATACCCATGAAAGAACTGCCTCATGGGGTCCTAAGAAATCTAAGGAATGTCTAGGAAGGCCTCAGCCCTGGTGCCCCTGGCCAATTTCTTCAAGTGTTTCCCCTGAATTCTCTCCATGAATCTTTAGTTTCATGTCTTAAGTTTAAGTCTTTTATCCAGGGAGGCAATTTTTGTGAGAGGTAAAAGTTGTGGGTCCCGTTTCAGTCTTCTTGAAGTCCCTAGCCAATTCACCCAGCACCATTTGTGAAATAGGGAGTCTTTCCCCTAATTTATATTTTTGATAAACTTATCAAACATCAAATGATGATATGTCTGGATTCATCTCTTGGTTCTCAATTCTGTTCCATACATCTACCTCTCTATTTTTATGCCAGTACCATGCTGTTTTGATTATTAAAGATTTATAGTATAGTCTGAAGTCTGGTAGCGTGATTCCCCCTGATTTGTTTATATTTCTGAGTACTTTCTTAGCTATTTGCGGATTTTCTGTTTCCATATAAAATGAAGTACTAGTTTTTCCAGATCTTTGAAGTATGACAGTGGAGCTTTAATAGGGATTGCATTAAATCTGTAGATTGCTTTGGGTAGTATGGACATTTTAACAATGTTGATTCTTCCCAGCCATGACCATGGTATGTTTTTCTATTTGTTGACATCTTCAACTATTTCTTTTCTCAGAGTTTCATAGTTCTCTTTATAGAGATCTTTTACATCCTTTTTAGGTACACTCCCAGATATTTCATTTTCTTTGGTACTACTGTAAAAGGAATAGAGTCCTTGACTGCTTTTACAACTTGACTTTTGTTGGTATATATAAAGGCTACTGATTTGTGAGGATGGATTTTGTAGCCTGAGACACTACTGTATTCCTTGATCACTTCTATGAGTTTTATAGTTGAGCTGCTGGGGTTTTCCAGGTATATAATCATATCATCTGCAAAGAAGGAAAGTTTGATCTCCTCTGATCCCATATGGATACCCTTGATCTCCTTCTCTTGCCTGATTTCAATGACTAAGACTTCCATTAAAAAGCAGTGGTGACAGTAGGCAACCTGGCCTGATATGAGTGGAAATATTTTCAATTTTACTCCATTCAATATAATATTGGCTGTGAGTTTACTGTAGATGGCCTCTATCAGTTTAAGAAAAATCATTTTTATACCAATTTTCTTAAGTGTTCTGATCATGAAAGGATGCTGGATATTATCAAAAGCTTTTTCTGCATCAATTGAGAGAATCATATGATCTTTGTTTTTTAATTTGTTTCTGTGATGTACTATATTTATAGATTTATGTATATTGAACCAGCCTTCAGATCCTAGGATAAAACCTGCTTGGTGGTGGTGTATAATTTGTTTGATGTGTTGATGGATTCTGCTTGCTAGGATCTTATTGAATATTTTTGCATCAGTATTCAATAGAGATATTGGTCTATAATTTTCTTGTGGGTCTTTTCCTGGTTTGGGTATCAGGGTGATATTTGCTTCATAGAATGTGTTGGGAAGTATTCCTTCCTTTTCTATGTTTTGGAAATGGTTAAGTAATATAGGTACTAGTTCCTCTTTAAAGGTATGGTAGAATTCTAATGCGAAGCCATCTGGTCCGGGACTTTTATTTTGGGGGTGATTTTGTATAGTTGATGCTATTTCAGAACTTGATATAGGGCTGTTCAACATTTCTACTTCCTGGCTAAGTCTAGGAAGGTGGCATGCTTCCACGTATTGGTCAATTTCTTTCAGATTTTCATATTTCTGAGAATAGTTTTATTGTAATTCATTAAGTATTTTTTGAATTTCTGAGGAGTCTGTGGATATCTCATCTCTGTCATTTCTGATTGATGAAATTAGAGATTTTACTCTCTTATTTGTGATTAAGTTAGCTAAAGGTTTATCTACTTTATTGACCTTTTCAAAAAAGTAACTTTTCAATTCATTGATTTGTTGTATAATTCTTTTTTTTCAATTTCATTTAATTCTGGTCTAATTTTGGTTATTTCTTTTCTTCTGCTCAGTTTGGAGTTGGAATATTCTTCCTTTTCCAGTTGCTTGAAACTTCTCATTAAGTTGTTGGCTTACCTCTCTGTTCTCTTGAGGAAGGCTTGCAATGCTATAAATTTCCTGATTAGGACTGCCTTTGCAGCATCCCACAGGTTCTGGTAGTTTGAGTCTTTATTATAATTTTGTTCCCCAAATCTGGTAATTTCTTTCTTAATCTCATCTATGACCCAGCTATCATTCAGCATAAGGTTATTTAGTTTCCATGTCTTTGTGTGAGTTTGTAGATTCCTGTTGTTACTGAGTTCAAATTTTAATTCATGATGGTCCAAGAAAATATAAGGAATAATTTCTATTTTTTTTAATTTGCTGAGTTAGTCTTCTGACCTAAGATATGATCAATTTTGGAGGATATTCCATGGGCTGGTGAGAAGAATGTGTATTCAGTTTTGTTAGGATGAAATGTTCTGTAGATGTCTGTTAAATCCAATTGTTGAATGGCTAATTTTAAGTCTGAAATTTCTTTACTTAGTTTCTTATTGGAGGAACTATCCAACACTGCCAAAGGGGTGTTAACATCTTCAACTATTATGGTGCTGGAGGAAATCAAGTTGCTCATGTCACTTAGAGTCTCTCATAAATTGAGGAGCATTCTGGTTGGGTGCATAAATATTAATAATTGAAATCTCATCATTGAGTGTTTCCCTTAACAAATATAAAGTGACCATCCTTATATTTGCTTACTTTTGTTGGTTTAAAGCCTATTGTATCTGAGAATAAAATTGCAACACCTGCTTTTTTCTGATTTCCACTTGCCTGAATTATGGATGACCATCCTTTCACCCTGAGTCCATGTTTATCTTTTAAGGTAAAGTGAGATTTTTGAATGCAGCAGATGTCTGGACTGAGTTTTTGTATCCAGTCAGCCAACCTATGCCTCTTTAGGGTAAAATTGAAGCAATTCAGATTAATTAAAACTATTGATAAGTCTGGTAATATTTTGAGTGTCGAGTTTTTTGAAAGTCCAGTGGATATTTTCAATATATCCTTTTGTCATTGCTGAAATTGGGATTTGGTCAAAAGTTTCTGAGTGAGTTTACTTTGGTTGTAGAGTGTTGTGCTGGTCATCATTGGAGGATGGGTCTGAGAATATCCTGGAGAGCTGGTTTAGTTATGGCAAATTTCTTCAACATGTGAATGTCATGAAAGTATTTAATTTTTCCATCAGAGATGCAACTCAGTTTAGCTGGATACAGGATCCTAGTTTGAAAATTGTTTTGTTTTAGGAGGTTGAAGGTAGATAACCATCCTCTTCTTGTTTGAGAAGTTTTAACAGAGAGATCTGCAGTCATTCTAATATTCTTCCTCTTGTGGCTTACGTCTGCCTGCTTGCAGTATTGTGTCCTTCATATTAACTTTGTTAAGTTAATTATAATGTGTCTGGGAGATGTTTTATTTGGATTGAGTCATGCTAGTGTTCTTAAACTGTCTGCTATCTGAATTTCAGAATCTCTTGCCATGTTTGGGACATTCTCCTCGATTATCTCTTAAAGTAAGCATCTGGGCTTTTTGAAGCCATCTCATCATCTTCAGGAATTCCTATGAGGTGAATGTTTGCTTTTTTGGATTATCCCACAGCTCTTGGAGAGAATGATCCATTTTTGTTTCCAATTCTCTTTTTCTTTGAGTACTTAGGAGCGTTCAAAAGCTTTGTCTTCAATGTCAGAAATCCTATCTTCTGCCTGCTCCCTTCTGTTATTGAGGGATTCCACTGTATTTCTCATACCTTGGTGGGCTGCAACTTCTCTTCTCAATGTGTCAAAATCTTTTGTGATTTTGTCTTTGAACTTACTGAATTATTGAGACAACTTTTGAATTATTCCTAGAATTTCTAATTCCAACTTTACATCCATTCTGTTAATCTTATTTGCTATCCAAATTCTAAACTGAATTTCTGAGATCTCAGCCATTTGTTTATGAATGGGATTTGCTTATGAATGGGATCTTCTGTTGAGGCTACTTTATTGTTCCTTGGAAGAGTTGATCTACCCTGATTATTCATGTTGCTGGAGTTTTTCTGCTGTTTCTGCCCCATGATTGTTTTTCACGGTTTGGCTGGATGAACAGCAGGCAAGGTGAGGTTGGATTGCGGGTTCCTGGGGTTGTGATTAAGCAGCCCATTGCCAAAAAACTGGGACTGGTGACTACAGCTTTCCCCTATAGCTTTGCAAAGGACCCTTATAGTGCTACCGCCTGACTCTGGGGACCTGTTTGGTGTGGTGGGGCTAGGTGGCTCTGTCTTGTATTCAGCTGATCTCTGTCCAATCCCAGTGAATCAGTGACTCTGGGTTGAAGTCTCAGCTGTGGAGAAATACAAGCAACAAAGACATCCTGAGGAAAATCAAACCTTCCTACTACACCTACTACAACAGAACCGGGGTACTACCTTGGAAAGCTTCTGCTTGGCCTAGTCCCATGGCTTGGAGGGTCTTTTAAGTGGGCCAATGAGATATTAGGGCTCCTAAGCCTGCAGGGTCTGTGAAACCAGTTGAAGCCTCTAGTCTCCATCTTGTACAGCTGTATCAACTTTGGGATTAACTTCTCACTCCTCAAATGATCTCCTATTGCCCATACAATATTTACCAAGATATATATACTGTTTTTTAGTTTGTTTGTTTTGGGTTTGGGGGTTTCTGCTTTTTTGGGTTTTTTTGAACTTCAATTTTTCTTTTTTTTTTTGATACTTTTTCTAGTCTATATACCACCTTCCACTTTTGCCTTCTTTAATAAATAGAATTTTATTTTTGTCAGTGTTTCTGCCCCTGTCATTTTTTTTTTAACCTCTCAACTTTATCCTACTTTGGGTTTTTGCTTTTTTGTTATGGTTTTATTTATAGCATTTTGGTGTCTCCTCTATACCTGGTGGAGGTGGGGTACTATGTCTGAGCCAGCTGGCACAGAGCTGTTGACCTCAAGGTAATCACCCAACCTGGAACTGCCAAGGATTGGGGTCCTTAAAGGTGGGTCATAATACCCTACTATACACCTATGCTATTCTTGTCATTTTCTTTTTGTGTCTTTCTTTTTTTGTTAATATTTCCTTTTACTCAGCCCCTCTTCCTTCTCTCTATCTCTTTTTTCTTTTTCTCTTTTTTTTATTCTTTTTTTTCTCTATTAATATCTTTTTTCTCTTCTTGCTCCTCAATCTTCTCATCCTTCTGGTCTTGTACCAAAAGGACTCATTAAAATTTTAGGCCAGTACCATAGTAACTTAGAACAAGAAGAATTGAAAGGAAAATTAGGGTAAGGAAACAGATATAAGAAAGCACTCATGAAGAAGAACCAGCAGAAAAATTCTGGCAACATGAAATGCCAGTCCAGAGTAACCCCTTCTAGGAATCGCAAGGTAGCTGTAGCAGAGGATTCCTCCCATAAGGAAGTGTTAGAAAAGACAGAAGGTGAATTTACAATACATATGTTGAAAATAATGAAGGAAATTGCTGAGAAAGTGGAAAATAATCAAAAAACAATGAAATAAATTGCTGAGAAAGTGGATAATAACCAGAATGAAATTCAAAGACAGAATCAAATAAGAGATCAACAATATGAAGACTACAGAAAGGACATACCTGAGTTGAAGGAACTGAAGCAGTCAGAGACATCAAAGAAACAATAGAAAGTATCAGTAATAGATTAGATGATGCCGAAGAAAGAATCTCTAAGCTAGAAGATAAAGCCGTTGAGATAACCCAAATTGTTAAAGTAGCTGAAAAGAAGAGAGAGAGAAAGCAGAAAGCTCATTGATAGAATTTTGGGATGCTATAAAGCATTCCAATATACAAGTTATAAGTATCCCTGTGGGGGAAGAAGAATGCCCCAGAGGAATGGAAGCCATTCTAGAGACTATTACAAATGAAAACGTCCCTAATATTTCCCAAGATTCTGGCATACTCCTTTTTGAGGGATATTGGTCCCCCGGTTGCTTTAACTCACATAGATGTTCCCCAAGGCATATTGTAATGAATTTATCTAAAATCAAGGCTAAAGAAAAGATTTTGCAGGCTTCCAGGAGTAAGTGCCAACTGACCTACAGGGGCAAACCTATCAGGGAGACTATGGACTTCCCTAATGAAACTTTTCAAGCTAGAAGACAATGGTCACCTATCTTTAACCTGCTTAAACAGAACAATTTGCAACCCAGCATTCTGTATCCTGCTAAGTTAAGCTTCAAAATTGAAGGAGAATTTAAAACTTTTATTGATATGCAAACACTGAGGAAATTTGCCTCAACAAGACCAGCTTTACAGGAA
>NW_003852410.1:12121822-12168086 GCF_000181295.1 Otolemur garnettii
AAAAAAAAAAACTCAAAGAAAGAATTGGAAAAACACTGAAAGAGATTGGCCTGGGGAAAGACTTTATGAGGAAGACTGCCACAACAATAGCAACAACAGCAATACTAAACAAATGGGATCTTATGAAACTGAAAAGTTTCTGTACAGTAAAGGAGACAATAACCAGAGAAAATAGACAACCTACTCAATGGGAAAGGATATTTGCATATTTTGAATCTGACAAAAGTCTAATAACCAGGATCTACATAGAACGTCAATTAATCTACAAGGAAAAAAACTGACAACCCCATACATCAATGGGGAAGAGAGATGAACAGAATCTTCTCTAAAGCCGATAGGTGAATGGTTACTAACTCTATTTAAAAATGCTCTTTATCTCTAATTATTAGAGAAATGCAAATTAAAACCACCCTGAGATATCATCTATCCCCAGCAAGAATGGCCTATATCACAAAATTTCAAAATTGCAGATGCTGGTGTGGATGTGGAGAAAGGAATGCTTCTGCATTGCTGGTGGGACTGCAGACTCAACCTTTTTGGAAGAAAGTATGGAGAAACCTTAAAGAACTCAACCTAGACCTCCCATTTGATCCTGCAATCCCACTATTGGGCATCTATCCAGAAGGAAAAAAAAGACACTTTACTATAAAGACACTTGTACTAGGCTGTTTATCGCAGCCCAATTTAGAATTGCTAAAACGTAGAAACAGTCTAAATGTCCTTCAACCCAGGAATGGATTGGTAAGCTGTGGTATATGTACACTATGGAGTATTATACAGCTATCAAAAAAATGAAGATTTTACAGCATTTGTAATAACCTGGATGGAGGTTATTACACATTATTCTTAGTGAAGCATCACAGGAATGGAGAAGTAATAATCCTATGTATTCAACTTTGATATGAAGACAATTAATGACAATTAATGACATGGCAGGGCATGGGGGAAGGGGAGATCAGACAGAGAAGGAGCAAGGGGGTGTGGGCAAAAAAAAAAAATAATGACTAATTCTCACACAAACTGGATTTAATTTTGATCAACGTATATTACTTGAACATCAATTTTTAATTCAACATGTCAATATGTTGTTTATCATATTGCATCCTTATTCATCAGTGAAATATGTGTGTAATTTCTCCTTTATAATAATATATTTTTTCTAATTTTACTATCAGGGGTGTCCAGACTAAGTAGAATGATTTTGAAGTATTTCTATTTTTACTGTCTATAAGACTTGGTGTGATCTGTTTTTTTTTTTAGAAATTATTTTTTACTTTTATTTATATATATTAGTCATCTTTTTTTTTAAGACTTTGGTAAGAACATAATAGGGAAAAAATTTGTTTGCTATTTGTATTTTGTCTTGTGTATTCTATAACAAACAAGTAGTAAATGATTATGTATTCAAAAAAATTGCACAGCTCTTGTTAAAGCTATATTGATAGGTACTTTCAATTTTGGTTGCTGATACAATGCTATCTTTCTTTTTCTAATATTATTTCACAATTCTTTTTTATACAGGAATATAGTTGATTTTGTATAGTTATTTTGAAGTTAGCCATATTATTGAATTTTTCTATTGTTTTTGGTAACTTGCAAGTAACTTGGTAACTTGAAAGTAATGAAATTTGTATTTTTTTTTTTTTACAAACTATTGGGATTTTTAAGTTATCATAATTGTACTAGCTAGGATCTTCAACTTTACTAGGAGTGGTGGTAATGAGTACACTTATCTCATAATTGATTTGTAGATAATGCTTTTTTTCCTCATAAAATTGATAATTATATCCCAATGTTATCTTCAATGATTATGTCAATGTTTTGCCTATAGTTGATGTTCTGTAAATATTCATGGAATAAAGGGGCCCTGAAATTAAAACAAATGATAAAAATAGGGTCCTTAGCCAATGCATAGGAAGCATTTTAATTTAACTTTTTAATTATTTATATAAAAGACTTATTCTTTATTTTATCATTGGGGATTCATTGAGTGTACACAGAACCAGGTTATACTGATTGCATTTGTTAGGTAAAGTCCCTTTTATAATTGTGTCCCATCCTCAAGAGGTGTGTAGGAAGCATTTTAAGTATTTTCTTGTAAGTGAGAAGACGATTTTTTTGTGTTGTGTTTCTGTTTTAACCAGAAGACAAATATCATAAAAGCATTAGGGTAGGCAGATTAACCCCATTTTTCTACAGATCAAATTTCACTTTGCTCAACTCATGTGTATGTAGCTCAAATATTTCAAATAGACAGAACAAACGTCTCTAGAAGACAGTGGTAGTCAAGAGGCCAAGTAGCCAGAGGGAGAAAATAAATGAAAGAGATCCACTCTCTGAGTTCAGCCAGAACAACAAAGCCTAATGCAGTATTCTGAGCAAGTCATTCCCAGTGTGATCCCCACAGCTGTGGCATCAGCATTCCATGGAACATGTAGGTCCCTCCCTAGACCTGCTAAATCAGAAACTCTCCTGGTGGGGTCTAGCCACATTGGTTTTACCAGCCCTCCAGGTGAGTCAGGTACAATCAGCATTGGCTTCAACACAAGCATCACCTTGCAACATATTAGAAATGCTTCATCAATACCTAGGTCCCACTCCAGATATACCATATCAGAATCTTCCTGAGCACCAATTTCCCCAGGTAATAAATATAAGGGTACTTTAGACCTTAAGCAGTAACACGCAGGTGTACTAGCATGTACATTTTCTGGATTCCTCCCTGAATTCTCTATTGGAAGGTGAAAGGACCTTTCTGTTCAGGTCAAGGAGCTAATAAGTAGGGTTTGTTTTCAGCGTGCCCTCATTAGATCACTTGTATACTCTCCAGCATCTTCCCTTCCCTGTACTTGACAACCAGTCTGACACAGCAGAAACAAGTTCTATGTGCCAAATTCAGGAAAGGTGCTGGACCTCTCAAAATTAGGCTTGAGATCTTACTACTCAGTAACTATGCAACCAAATACTTCTCAAATACTTCTTATTCTTAGTTATACGTCCATAACACTGCTAATGCTATCTTTAAATTGTTAACAGCCCCCTCTCCCCAGCACACACAGACATAGTGAATTGAAGTCTTTAGCATTTGGTTCAGCAGTACCTAATATTAAAGACGTCAGGCTAGTTAACCAGTTGGATGAAAATATTTCAAATTGTATATAAAACCAGCACATTATACCCCATGACTGCATTAATGTATACAGCGATGATTTAATTAAAAAAAAAGAATAAATCATATGACATAAGGCAAAAAAAATAAAGACATCAGGCTAAAGGACCTTTATGACTTTAATTTCTTATAAAATGCTCTTAGGTCCCAGAACCAATGTCAAAGTAGATGATCTCTACATCACTTGCCCTAACCTAACTTTTCTAATTCTTCACTTTGTTCTCTGTCTTAAAGTCAACCAACAAGAGAGGCATTGGATTAAGGAGTCTTTTTTTTTTTTTAATTACAAAACTCTCCTCCAGGAACAATATAAACAAATAGTTACTAATTTTCTTTTATGAATATGTAAAGATATACTTTCTAACCCTGATCAGAAAGCCTAAGAAATTGAGTATTTGGATGATTTGATGGAAATGGAAAACTTCTTGTGACTCCTTTTAATAACGTCTTTCTTATCTTCTGTTACCTGTCGTTACATTATGGAGCCATTCAAAGTTGGTGCTTCTCCAAATCCTTGCTGCAGACTTTCCCCAGACTTCCCATGTCTGGATCCAGTTAGCCTTAGACACATAATGAATTCTGATCCAGTAAACTGTATTCATGGAACCCAGCCACATAGTTCACATAAAGGCAAAGATTCTTGTCTCAGTCAGTTTGTGCTGTTGTAAGGATAAAAAAAAAAAAAACTCGAGGATGTATAATTTATAAAGACTAGAAATTTATTTTGCACAGTTCCATAGGCTAGAAAATTCAAGGTCAAAGGACGAGCAGGCCGAGAGTCTGCTGAAGGCTGCTCTCTGCTTCCAAGTTGTGCCTTTCATCCAGAGAAGAAGAAACCTGGGTCTTCATATAGGGAAAGGAGTAGAAGAGAAAAAAGGGCCTCACTGGTTTCCTGGAGCCCTTTAATAAGCACAAATCTATCTGTAAGGATAGAGCCCACATGGCTTAATCATCTCCTAAATGTTACATCTGTTAATCCTATTGCTTAGGGGTTAAATCTGAACATGAATTTTGAGGGGGACACAAATATTTAAGCAATAGTCGACTCTCACCTCTTTCCTCCTCTCAATCAAGCATTGCAATGCTGGAGAATTACACTAGAAAACTCAAAAGAATGTGAGCAGAATGTAATTGTACTCCTTCATTCTACCTTCTTTAATCTCTTCTAGGAGAGATATAGGAGGCGAGACAGTGTGAGCCCCCTGCTGGTTGTCTGGTCTCCAAGCAGTTGCCCTCGTGTCTTCATTTCTCTTGGTCCAAGAGACAAAAACTCTGGGACAATAAATTATGCAATGTGTAGAATTTCTTCTTTGGAAATTAGACAGATGAGTCCAAAGGTCTGTCCAATCTTAAAACTTTGGGCTACGGCCTGGAAACATAAACAGTACTTAGTTTATCATACAATTCTCTAAACTCCAGGCTTTGCAGGCACTTTAAGAACCACAAGGAGACGAGTCTGTTCGTGTGAAATGTATTTTATAATAGAGAGACAACAGAAATAAACAGAGAAATTAACACCATGAGCACAGATTCTGATAAAACACATATTGAGGCCATGTTAATAATATTTGTGTTTTAACTTAGATGCTTACACCGTGGGGTTCATGAAACAATGGGTACATTTTCCTGTTTCTGTTCTTTTCTGGGGGTGGGGCAGGTCTTTTCACCTTTAACTTTGATTCTCAAATATAGATCATTACACTGATATAATTGCATAGGGGAATACAGAAATAACAAAAAAAAAATTTTACTATAGCCAAAAAAGCTAATTTAGATATTAGATCTGCTAAAAAAATTACTTGATTCAGAGGATTAATAAGCTCTAATTCAACCCAAATATGCATCACAGAATCGTGAGACGGGCAGTTCAGACCTCAGAGTATTTTCTTTCACATTTAAGAAAATTTTCCTACCTCTTGGGACAGAAATTATACTGATAATTATTGCATTTATTTCTTGTTTCTTAAGGACAATTTCATTTTGTGGAACACCAAGAAAATGGCTTAACACATCTTCATATGACCTTAAATGTGATGCTTGCATCCGAGGTATAAAAGCAACTAAGCAAATTCCATATCACGAGGTACCTTAGGTAATTTAGTAGGATAAAGCAGAGGAAAATGGATAAATCCTCCTTTAATAAGGTTCCCAAACCCTGCACTTACACAAGGAAGAAAAATGAAAACAAAGGAGAGAAAAAGAACATATTTCTTACCAACACATAGAAGCTACTAAAAAATTGATTAAATGGGGGATTTAAACCTACAAAAACCAGACTCCACAACAACAACAAAAAACAACCAGATTCAACCAGAAAATCTCTTGTGTTCCTTTAAATGAAGGGATAAGATGAGATTGTCCCACGAGTCAACCTGAGCCTCAGCTTATGTTTAAATACCAACCATGAAAATTTCTGTGTCATTTGAAGAATTCTGCCTTTCTTGATGGAACATGTTACCTATGTCTTTTAAAACTCCATGGAGTTACTTGCTGCTAGCACTTCAGGTGTTATTTTCTTGTTTAATTCAGTTTAATTTAGTTTTGTTTTCAGATTCATGACCATGTTGGGCCTTTGGAGAATCAGTGGCATCAAAAGAATTTGTTGGTTTAAGTCCTCATATTCATAGGATCTCATAGATATTCAAGCATCTAAATAGTTCTCATTTACTTACTTCCTCAAACAGATGGAGATGAGAGGAGTAGCATTTAGGGCCAAATCCGTGTACCTTAACCACTTAAACCATCTATTGTTATTTCAACTTATTTTACGTTTACAGATCCGCACCTCCAAAAAGAGTGCAAATTAAGAGTCAAATATGCTATTGAAGAAAATCTGTCCTTCCAGCCACACACTGTGGCACCTTCCTGTAGTGTCAGCTACTCAGGAGGCTGAGGCTGGAATACTGTTTGAGTCCCAGAGTTGGACAGCAGCTGGGGCAACAAAGTGAGACACTGTCTCTAAGAAAACAAAACAAAGCAAAACAAAATAAAACAAGAATGTATCCTTCCAGTTGAAATACTTATACCCAAATCAATTCATTTTTTATTTATATGGTATTTTCTCTCTTCATTCTAAGAGCATATTATAATTTTTATATGAAGCTATTTGTTTTAAAAAGCTTTCCTTACTCTATTCTAATTTATCAATCTCTAGAAAATTCTTATTGACGTTCTTTGCATTACTGTGTATTATTTTGCATTGGAGAATAATTTTCTCATTTACTTGATGCTAATATTGTTCAGTGATATTGGGAAAATGTTACATATGGATATATTTAATTGCCTGGACATAACAAAACTTTTTTCTAGAAAAGAATTATAGGCAAGTCTGTCTTGTTTATAATCATTACAAATATGGTAAATTTGTGACAAGTATTTCTATTATTAAAATAACTATCCTTCCAATGAGATAGTCCCATTTTAATTTAATAAAATATGGATAGAAAAATTTATCATGACTAATTTCCTAACTTCTAATAAACAATGTTTAATTCATATTTAAAGAAAACATGCTTGAACAAATATAAGAGAATCTGAATTTTATGATAGTAGCTAAGAGATGAAATAACCTGTCTCTGTTTATGAAATGATAGATATCTTTAAAGCCAAAAGATTAAAAACCTTTACACTTTTTACTTTCATGCTCAATAAATTTTATTTCTCTTGTCCCAAGGAAGGAAGGAAAGAAGGAAGAGATGAGGAAAGGAAGAAAGGAGGGAAGGAAGGAAGGATTTAAGACAAAATCTGCATAGGAAAATATGTAATACAGTGATTCTCAACAGGCATGTATAATTTATACTGAAGATGAACAGTTCTAACCTAATATCTCGTTATTTCAATGCCTATTCAAAAATATAACTAGACTACCAAAGTAGTAGTTTAATGGTTTTACTGCTTAGAATGAAGCTAGACTTATTTAAGCATAAAGAAGGGACATGTTAAGGACATTATTGAATTAGTGATAGTTTAGTTAATGCAGAAAATACTATGACAGTAGCCTACATATGACCAAGGATTAAAAAAATAATATACTACCAATCTGCTCTTCAGAACTTGGGATGAGTAAACTGGAAAAGACGTCAGCAAGGAAATAATAGCTATCTTTAAATATTTTCACAACTAATTCAGATTGGTGGGAAGAAACAATACCGTGTATATTTCTACTCCCTAGAAGGAAAGCATTGTTATAAATCAAATCTGCTATTAAAAAGAAGGTTGTCCAATGAGAAAGAGTCACATGGTTAATGAATTTGAAGGAGCGTTTTACTTCTAAGGAGATTGTGCAGGCCAGAAGCGAACCTCAGGCCAAAGGGGTAAAGCCATGCTTCAAAGGAGAGGAGGAAGTAGGTATGTATGCTAGATGGGGTGGAAGGGTACATGCATCCTGTGCGATAAATTATAGGAGAAGTTCATGAATATTCTTGCAGGAAACCTACACACATGTGCGTGAGGTTTACATGTAAACAACACACAGAATCATACAACCCATGTTCACTCAAGAATGGAGATTTAAATGCATAATACATGTAGTTAATGTACAGCTGAGAGAACATGAGTAGTAGAATCAAGTAAAAATCAAAATCCATTTTCCCACTTTCTATTTTTATGGAGGTTTAAAAAATTACAAACTAACTATATGTATTATGCATTTAAGTCTCCATTCTTGGAAAGATAACGTGTAGGTCACAAGCCAAGAACTGAGCATCCCTGGAGACTGGCCAATATCAGAACTGGCAGTCATCCATGAAGAAGATGTTCTCTGTGGTCCAGAATAGCTGACATGTCTGAAAATAGAATAAGGGCGCCCAGTGGTCTAATGAAGTCAAAAAAGGGGTCTTCCAGATTTTTGTCTTTCTCAAGCCAGCCTTTGATAAAAGTCCGGTAATGATGAGTAAGGGGCTGAAAGTGACAGTGACTGAGATGTGACCATCCTCCTACTTTGCCATAGCAAGGAACTTTAAAAGTTAATGTTTTTAGCTGAAAGGGATTCATCAGTATGTTGGAAGGAGTTAGGACTTTTATTTTAGTCCTCAGGAATATAATAAAATGTTCTGATTCCAATTCCTTCTTACCAGTGGAATTTAAGAACAGCCCTGGCAAAGTAGTGGCAAGGATATGTAGAGTGAATTCAAAAACTGACACGTTATCTGGTTTAAGAGATATTTTTCAACCTAGAAACTTTGTGAGGAAAAAAATATATGTATGTTATTATGATAACACATTTTTCTGCATTTACCAGGGATAATAAAAGCAAAAGTAATTTAAATACACAGGACTTTATTAGCCAGTAAATCCAACCTCCATAAAAATAGAAAGTGGGAAAATAGATTTTGGGTTTTACTTGATTCTACTATTCATGTTCTCTCAGCTGCAAAAACTTTAAGAATCAGCAGAACTCTTGGCCAGTTAAGAAAATTCTCCTGTAATAGTTATTCTAACTCAGAAAGGCACTAAGTTATCGAATTTGGTTGTCCATACCACAATAAGCCATCATCCTTTTTTTGGTAACTTAATCATAGGCTTTCTTGCATGGTTGTTAATCTATTGTACCTAGGTAGCGTCTATTGGTGAAGAATTTTTTCAACAGCAAATAACCATAACAACAAAACAATCACATAATACCATAATTACAGCTGTTTTATTTAATAACACAACTGGAAGAGAAAGTCATCAAAGATTGAGACTCTTTCCATCTACTCATGTTTCTTGATATCTTGGCTTTTTGTTTTCATTTTGTTTGTCTTGGGTACATAGCCTCATAGCTTCAAACTCCGGACATCACAATTTTATTCAAAATTAAGAAGCAGGGAAGAAAAAGGATCTGCTTTCCTGAGTCTATGTCTGAGATATAAAAGCTTTGCTAGGAGATGCCCAGAAGATTTCTTCCTTCATCTCATGGGCCAGAAAAGGTTCACATAGCTGTAGGTGGCATTGGAAAGGTTCCTCCTGGCAAACAAGAAAGGCAGAGATGAGACAAGAGTTAGTTTAGATCTGTCATGGTTTAGCCCCTGATGCTGGCCACACTGCAGCTCAACAAAGAAACTGTAGTTCTGATGGCAAGAAAGAAAGGGGAGAGGGTGTTGAACAAAAATCTGTCACCCAAATCTTATTCCTTCAAGGAGACCTCAATTCCCTAAGAACTTAAAAGTGTGGGTTCCTTTTCCCAGAACGTACTTAGTGCCAAGGGCAAACTGATCATTTAATGAGAACTGAAAAAAAAAAAAATTAACTGAGATACTAAAAAAAGAAATGTATTTAAATGAAGGAATAATGAGTATCAAGAAAACAAATCTGGGTTGCTCCTGTGGCTCAAAGGAGTAGGGCACTGGCCCCATATGCCAGAGGTGGCAGGTTCAAACCCAGCCCGGCCAAAAGTTGCAAAAAAAAAAGAAAAGAAAAAAAGAAAACAAATCAGTTTTTCCTTTAGTGATTCCACCCATTCACCTATTAATCCACACATCTGGATAAGGTGGGGTGTATTTATTTTGACTAGGAAGATTACCTAGTGACAGTGCAGTGGTCCTAATATCACCGTGCAATTTATTACTCATGTGTTTGTGGTGCTGCTGGTGTAAACAAACCGACTGTGCTGCGTGGTGTGCAAATTGCAGCATTTTCAATTACATGCAGTATGTAATAGTTGATAATGGTAATACGTAGTACGCAAGTGATCAACTATATTACTGATTTATATGTTTATTATACTATAAGAAAAATGGTTCTAATATTTTAGAGGAAAGATTATTTCAATTTGTAGTTCAGAAGTGGGACAACTCAACCTAGTCTTCCTGCAGTTCTAGAGGTTAATGGAATCTTTTCTTCACGAGTTTTCTATATTTGCCAGTGTATTAAACATGTATCATATCTAGTTTAGTCTTTGTTTTGTTTTTTTCATTTCCAGGACTCTACCCTCTATTTCTTTCTCCTTCTGGTTTCTCTTAAATGCCTGCAAATGATAGTTTTTCATATATTTTTGTGCCAAGTTAATAATTACTTCAATAGGAGAATCAGTCTGGTACCACCCACCAATATCAGGACCCCAATGTGGTTTTTGATGCAATAATTGTTCTGTGGCTATTTTAAAAGAAGAGCGCTCCTTAATTTATCAAACATATCCTTTTAGAGGGCATATCTATGTCTGAGATCCACTTCAAAGTATTATAAAGTGGCTAAAGTTGATGAGAGAATCAACAGGGAAAGAATAGCCATTGTTTACTGGTTCTCTTTTGGGTGATGAATGTATAAGGATTAACTGTTCTATTCTGCTACTTATGGACAACACAAACATACTCCATAAGAATTAAACTAATTAAAAAACCCTACCTACTCTATGAAGGCCATAAGTTGTGAATAAACAACTTAAGAGATATTATTAGGAACAAACAGAGAGAACAAATTTCCATTATTTGCACTTGGAAATCATTCACGCATCAGGTGTTTGTGAATTTAAAAAACCACATACTTAAACCACATGTGTGCACTCACACATACACACTTTCGCATAAATCCTCCCCATATAGCTGTACACAAAAGAATATATTTCTTCTGTTTTTCTGTATGTTTAAACATTGTTTTAATATTTAAGATTTTATAGACATAAGTGAATTATATGTGTTTACAAATATTTGTATGATTTCATAAACGAGTACTCATGAGACAGTATAGAAGGTAAGAATAAAATAAATTTCTATATAAGTTGAATAATTTAAGAGATCTTTTACATGAAAAAGAATTTACTAGAAAATCCTGTTGATTATTCTTTAAAATTCTAATAATTTGGAATAATTTTATTGTCTACTGTCATGAAACTGGCACTGTATTTTGTTCTTTCATTGTACTTTTAATTTTTTGAGGTCTTGGACATCTAAAAAGATACAACCAAAAGAATTAAAGCATGATAATAAATTGGCAGCTCCAAAGTGGATATGTCTTATTTATTTAATTCTATTAAATAGAATTCTATTAAATAGAATTCTCTACTATGTTGAGGAAGCATGCAATTCTTTTATGCACTCTGACAATGGAATCAAACTGCTAATGGCACAAGTAAAATCTAAACTATAGTATATGAACTACAGAAGACAAAAAAAGTTTCCAAAGCACAAATAGTTCAGTCAAAATATCTGGTTGTCAACTCAAAGATAAATCAGGATCATGGGTTGGCAGGTTACATTTTTAATAAGAAAATATTTTTTTCTTACCACTTTTTGTTTACAAACAGCAAATAGTATTTATTATATGACAGCATTTGGAGCAAGAACATGGTATAATGCACAAGTTTGAAAGAAAATTGGCACAGCCAGGGCTTGGAAAGTTCAGGAACTACTTCAGGACCTGGAAAATGGAATTTGATGGACTGTCTTAGAGCAAATCAGAGTACCTAGATTGACAGTATCACGAAGGCTGCAAGAAATGAGGAGGAAACGCTTCTTAAAGAAAAATTGAGGTTAGCAACCAAAAGAAAGGAAACAGATGCGTGTAAGAAAAACCAATAGGTACCAGTATCAGTATTTCAAGGCTGCAGGAAACACTGCTAAAATTATATTCAAAATAAAATTAATAACAAAGCAATTTAGCTTTTAAAAATACCAGCAGTAGTTAAAGCAAAATATTTATCAGTATACTAATAAATCAGACAGGTAGAAATTGTTCTGGTATTCATCAATAGAAATGGATTTTCTCTTCTACAGCTACTATACCAACTGATTAGATTAGTCAATATGATAATACAGAGCTGGCAATGCGGAGACTCAGGAAGAAAAAACATTCTATTCACCTCTGCAAATACAAGATGATTAGTTTGAGCTATCGCACTTCTCAACAATTTTTTCTTTGATGTTCATTTATGGCATCCAAAAATAAAGGTTAAAATCTCCATTTCACTTTTGTTTTCTTGTTTGTTTTATTTCAAAATATTATAGAGTACGTTTTTGGTGCATGGATGCCTTATATAATACATAAGGGGACTCTTAGTGTGGCCATCACCAGAGGAGTGTTCATTGCACCCAATAGTAAGTTTTACCCATCACCACCTTCTATCCTCTACCCTTCTTAGTTTCCGGCGTCCTTTACGTTTCTTAGAGCCCATGTGTACTATCATTTAGCTCCTAGTTATTAGAGAGGACATGAGTGTTTGTTTTTCTGTTGTTGAGATATTTCACTTAGAATAATGGTCTCCACTTCCATCACAAGTTGCTACAAAAGACATTATTTCATTCCTTTTTATAATTCAGTAGCACTCCATGGTATGTATATATACCACATTTTCTATCTCCACTCATGAACTGATAGACAGTGGGTTAATTCCACATTTTTTTCCATAGTAAATTGTGCTGAATAAACAGTTGAATGCAGGTGTCTTTTTGAGAAAATGACTTCCTTCGGATGGATACCCAGCGCTGAGGTTGCTGGATCAAATCGTAGGTCTGCAGTTATTTCTTTAAGGAATCTCCATACTGTTTTCCACCATGGTCAGACTAATCCGTAGTCCCACCAACGGTGTATAAGCATTCCTTTCTCTTTGCTTCTACACCAGAATCTACTGTTTGTTGACTTTAATGATGACCTTTCAGACAGGAGTAAGGAATCTTACAGCATTTTCCTTCACAGTGCCCTTATGACTAGTGATGTTGAGAATTTTTTCTTATGTTTGCTGCCCATTTGTTTCTCTTATTTTGAAAAACTTCCCTTCGTGTCTTTGGATCACTTTGTTACTTTTGAGGCTGTTTTTTTCTTGCTTATTTGTTTGAATTCTTTACAGATTCTGGATATTAGACCTTTGTCAGATGTACAGTTTGTGAATATTTTCTCACATGCTATAGGTCGTCTGTTATTTTCTTTGCTCTGTAGAAGCATTTTAATTTATTTAAATCCTATCTATTTATTATTGTTATTGCTGTATTTGCCTTTGGGATCTCAGTCATACATTCTTTGCCAAGGTGAATGTCTAGATGAGGTTTTCTACATTTTTCCTAAAATTCTTTATGGTTTCATGCTTTACATGTAAGTCTTTATCCATCTTGAATTAATTTTGGTAAATGGCAAGAAATAGGGTCCTGTTTCATTCTTTCACTCTTTTTCACAATAATATTTATTGAATTTGGCTTCCTTTCTTTTCCAATTGGGGAAGTTGTTTGCTTCATTGAAGATCAGTTGGTTGTTAGTAGATGGTTTTATTTCTGGCTTCTCTATTCTGTTCCATTGAGCTATGTCCCCACTTTTAGCTACTGAAGTACCACAGTACCGTGTGGTTCTGGTAGTATAATTTGAAGTCAGGTAATGTGATGCCTCCAGATTTGTCCTTTTTGCTTACGATTGCTTTTACGATTGAAGTTCTTTTTTGTTTCCAAATGAAGTATAACATTATTTTTTCTTAACCTGTGAAATATAATGTTGGTATTTTTAAGGGGATTGCATTGAATCTATAAATAACTTTGATGATACGAACATTTTGTTCATGTTAATTCTACCAATCCACAAGCATGGAATCATAGTATTTGTTGGTGTCATCTATGATTTTTTTCACTAGTGTTTTGTAAGTTTCCTTATAAAGATCTTTCACTTGCTTGGTTAAGCATATTTTTTATGTATTTTATTTTCTTTGTAGCTATCGTAAGTGGAATTAAGGCCTTGATTAGACTCTCATCTTAACTGCTGTTAAAATATAGAAATGGTAATGTTTTGCAAGCATTCATTTTGTAACCTGGATCTTTGCTGAATTCATTTATCAATTCTAGGAGTATTTAGGAACCTTTAAGTAAATTCTTTGGGTTTCTAGATATAACACTGTATCATTGTCAAGAAGGGAAAGTTTGATCTCCTCTTGTCCCATTTGAATACTTTTTATTTCTTTCTCTTGCCTGATTTCTCTAGCTAACATTTCTAGTACTATGTTTAATAGAAATGGTGACAATGACCAACTTTGCCTTATACCAGTTCTTAGGGTAAATGCTTTCAACTTTTTCTTATTCATTATGATGTTGGTTGTGAGTTTGTCATATATGGCTTTTATAATTTTGATGTATGCACTTCTATGGCTATTTCTTTGAGAGTTTTTATCAAGAAAGGATGATGGAATTTATCAAATGCTTTTTCCAGATCTGCTGACATCAGGGTCCTGCCCTGGGAGCAGGGTTCACTAAGTCCTGTGAAAACTGGCAGTGACTGACTGAAGAAATACAGAGTTAGAAACAACAGTAAAGAAAAAGACATGAGACAGAGTAGAATTAAAAGTGGGAGCTCAGGGGTTCATTGCCCATTTGTGGGCTTCTGGCAATGGCCCAGAGTGTTTGCTCAACTCTGATTTTATTGAAGTCTATTTGCCCAGAGGGTAAGATGAGGGAGGGAAAAAAGATTGAGCATACCAGCTCCTATTGTTATTATTATTAACCTTAAGGGTAGCCTTGAGAAATCTGAAATCAAGCCTTGTATTAGGAAAGTGTCCTGCTTAAGATCACACACGCAGATTTCTAGGGAGGTATTAAACTCCACTAGTTTCCCATGGAGTAAAATGCCACCAGCATCAATCTCCTCTGAGGAATCAGTGGGAGGGAGGCATTATCCTCCAATCACCACCACAGAGGATCTTCCTCTGTCTTAAGGGATTTAAGCTCTTCTGCCCGTATCTCAGGGCTCAAACTACTCCCTTAATCTCTGCCCCAGGCAAATGCAAATCTCCACAATGAGTATTTGCTTTGCCTGTTTAATGGGCAGGAGAAGCCCTAGAAGATGTATCTTTTGCTAGGACTTGCCACAGTCTCTTTTTATGGCCATTATTTTCCTCAGAGTGCTCATAGACCCAGCAGGGTGTTTGTAAGCCATATCCCCAACAGGATAGAATTTCAGAAAAGGCAAGAAGCTTGCTAGCAATGGCTAGCTTAAATGTAAACTAGCTGACTTTTTTTTTTTAATTCTGACTCACCCAACTTACTTTTTAATTTTCCTCTTTTTCTGGGGGTGCTTTCCTATGTCAAGAATGGGGTCTTTAGCCCTCATTCTCTCAGCAGCTGAGATGATCACGTGGTCTTTGTTTATGTGGTGAGTCATTTATTGATTTGCTTACGTTAAATCATCTTTTTATTCCTGGGTTAAAACCCACTCGGTCATGGTGACTTACCTTTTTGATGTGCTTCTCCATTTGGTATTTTGTTGAGAATTTTTACATCTATGTTCATAAAGGATATTGGTCTGTACTTTTCTTTTTTTCTTGTGTCCTTTCTGGGCTTTGTTATCAAGGTGATACTAGCTTCATAGAATGTGCTGGGGGAGATTCTCTCCTTTATGTTATGAAATAATTTCCATAGGATGAGTTCCAGTCTTTCTTTGTAGGTTTGGTAAAATTTGGCTGTGAATACTTCTGGTCCATGGCTTCTTTTTGTTTGTAGATTTTTTTATTACTGAGCCTTGTTGTGTTACCTAAGATATGATCTATCTTGGAAGATGAACTGATGAGAAGAATATATGTTCTTCCAGTTTTCCTAGCAGTGAACTCAAATTTGGGGTAGAATGTTTGCATATATGTCTATTAGGTCAATTTGTTCTAAAGTTCTATTTAAATCTCATGTTTCTTTATTCATTTTCTGCTTCAATGATCTGTTTAGTTCTGTCAACAGAGCACTGAAGTCTCCAGCAACTATGGCATTGCTGTTCATTTCTTTACTTTGATGTAATAGTATTTTATTTATGAATCTGGGAGCTCCTGTGTTAGGTGCATATATATTTAGGATTGTTATGTCATCTTATTAGATTGCTCCCTTTGTCATTGTATAATGACCATTTTTGTCTTTTTTTTTATTATTATTGTTGATTTAAAGCCTATTTTATCTGACATGAGAATAGCTACTCCTGTTTGCTTTGTTTTCCATTTGTGTGGGATATATATTGCATCTCATTACCTTGAGTCTGTAAGTATCCTTGTGAGACAGTTGATACTTGAGGTGTGTTTTTGATCCATTCAGCCAATCTATACCTTCTAAAAGGTGTACTTTTAAAAGTAAGCTGCTAAATTTGGGGCATCCTATCATGCAACCACAATAACCAATATGCAGCATTAGAAAAGATAAAGATATAAAACTATAAATACTCTTACTAATGAGTTAAAGAACTTATTTCCATCCCAGACAGGGCAAGGAAGGAACATTTATGTTTAATGTCAGTGTTAATGTGAGATGCTGTTCTGTTGGCCATGCTAATGGTACCTCATTGCTTTGTTTTCTCCCTTGTGTTGCCATTTTATAAAGGTTGTGAACTTTAACTTTTGGGAGTTTTACATTGGTTTTTTCCATGGAGAAAGCACTTTTAAGCATTTCCTGTAGGACAAGTATAGTGGTGACAATTTTCCTTAGTGTTTGCTTGTCCAGAAAGACTTCATTTCTCCTTCATTTATGAAACTTAGTTTTGTAGGATACAAAATTATTCTGTTTAAGAAGCCTAAAACTGAGACCCCAGTCCCTCTGGCTTGAAAGATCTCTGCTGTTAGTGTGATGAGTTTTCCTTTGTATGTAACTTGTTTCTTTCATGCCACAGCTTGTAGGATTTCTCCTTCACATTCACTTTGGTCATGTTGATGACTATATGTCTTGGTGATATCCTACTTGTTCTGAATCTTCTAAGTGTTCAATGACCATCTTTTATCTGGATATTTCAACTTTTAGCAATATTAGGGAAGTTTCTCTCTATTATTATCTCAAATAGGTTTTCCATCCTTTTTGATTTTGCTTCCTCAAGGATACCTCTGATTCTTACATTAGTTTGCTTCACATATTTCTTACAGGATTGTTATTCTCTTTTGCTGTTTTTTTTTTTCTCTCTTGCTCTGTCTCTCTTTATTTTTTCTTTGGGACAAGGTTACTTCAAAATCCTTATCTTCATGTTCTTAAATTATTTATTCTGCTTGGTCAAATCTGTTGGGAAAGCTTTCTGATGTATTTTGAAATTCCATAAATGACTCTCATTTTTTAAGCTCTGTCATCTCTTTTCTAATGTTCTCTACCCTTTTAGTGAGTTTTTCATTCATTACTGAGAACTGCTGAGACCCTTTTAGGGTGTCAAGACTCCCTGTTTTTCTATGTTGTTAAAGATTTTATGCTGATGCCTTCTCATCTGAGGCTACTACTTTCTGCTCAAAACAGATAGCAGATAGGTATACCTGTTCTCCTCTGTTAGAACCTCTGTTGCTAGGTGAGGAGAGGGATGGGTCCCTGAATAGTGTGCTGTGTCATATTTAGAATCTTCGTCATGTAGGAGGGGACGATGTAGTGTGGCCTTTAATGCTGCTACTCTGCTGCATCTCTCCTTTTTTTCTATGGTTATCACCAGTCTGCTGTGGCAGGACTGACCCTTGATGCCAGGTGCACACAAAAAACGGAGCTTCAGCAAGATGAGGCATGTGCATAGGGTAGAGAAGGTCCACTGGACATGAGTTATGCACATGCAGGCCTGAACAGCTAAAGTGCCAGGTGTAGGTGTGGGGTCAGTACACATGGAACAGAGCAGGACCCTTGGACAAAGAAGACTTGTAAGGCAGGGCAACTATGCAGGATAAAGCAGGTCTGTGGGGTGTGGCACTTACTTGTATGGGCTGAGGCAGTATAGGGTGGGGTGCATGGGTGGAGCAGAGAGGATGCATGCAAAGCTTGGGACCTAGGGTGCCAGTGCAGGATGGTGTGTGTCTGTGGCATGCTGACCACACAGATCCAAAGACTGTAGCTGCACAGGCTTTCATTCTCCTTAGGACTTTTGAGGCAGCAGCAGTGATAGCACCAGTGTTCCTGCTGCCCCAGCAGTGGGCACTGGGCATCCAGGGCCCTGGGCATGTGCTCCAAACAGTTCCTACAAGAAGCTGATTGAGCAGGATCATCCAGGCCACAGTAGCAGGTGCTGGTACATGGTGTGTCCATCTGTGCAGGAACTCTCAGGGCAGCAGCAGTAGGAGTGCACATCACCTGCCCACAGAATCCACGTAAGCACCAGATTTCCTACTCCTACTCTGTCTGCCAGGGACATGTTGGTGGTTGCATTCACAGATCTGACCACAGGGCAACTCTGGCATTGGACTGTTACAATGGCACTAGCGGCAGCATGCAAGGCTTACAAACCAGCTATCCCTTCTCTCCAGAGCAACATAGCTGCACAGCCACCAGTCAGATTTCTGTACCAGTCAACACAGCTGCCAGCCACCAGTCAGGTCTCTGTACCAATCAACACAGCCACACAGCCACGAGTCACATCTCTGTATCAGTCCAGAGGCCTGCCTGCTGCAGCGAGGGGCCCTCCTGCCACTATGGTTATAGTGTATTCAGCCTGGGATTTTCTCCTCTGTCCCTTTCTCAAATCTGGGCCCCTTCCCTAATCACCTCCTCTCCTGCAGAGCAGCTCATCCCACTTCTACCTTCTTCACTTCATTCCTGCCTCCTCTCCATGGATTCCCAGGGCTCTCTCTCAGAGGACTGATCCAAAGATGGGCATCTATCACTGTTTTCTATCCTCCTAGGGAGAATAGAATTGTACAATCTTCTTCTAGGCCACTGTCTTGGCCCCAAACTTTCTATTTCACTTTTGGTCACGTAATTTGATCATGAGAGAAACAAATCTCACAGATATGTCAATTCATCCTTTAATTAAATGTGCCAGAAATTGATCTGAGCTAGCTTATGTAAATATAATGGCAATTTATAATGAAAATGTAAACAGTTTTTTATTATCCAGAGTTAAGGATATAGCAAGGAAAAAGATCAGAATAAGGACTGAGGAAGATATCTGGAACATAACAATTATTTTTTCTCCATTTTTGTCATTCTCTACACAATTACCCATTCTTATTTCTGTTCTTGGTTGATTAATAAGGGCTGCATCAGAGCACCTTTGGGAAAACAATATGATTGGCACAGTTTGGGTCAATCATCTTCTCTCCTGGAAACAATCAAATGTCCCCAGAAGAGTAAAGTCTCTTACTTCAAAATTAACTATAGTATCCCATGCCTACAGGTAAGAAGTATTGATAAATGGATTATAATGAGCCAGAAAGACTGCTGTGGCCCAATATTTGTGTCTCCCCCAAATCCATATGTTGAAATATTTACCCTGAATATGATGTTATTAGAAAATGAAGTTGTGAGAGTGAGTAGGTGATAAGGGAACAGCCCTTAGGATGGGGATTTTTTTCCTTTAAAATAAAGACCCAAGAGAACTGTCTTGCTTGTCCTGACATGTGAGGACACAACAAGAAACAGGTCCACAACAGACACCAATTTGGCAACCTTTGGCCTTAAACTTCCCAACCTCCCAAACTGTAAGAAATCTATCTCCGTTGATAGTAAGCTATCCAGGATTTTGTTACAGCAGCCTAAGTGATCCAATACAAAAAAAATGGTGCAAAAGTTATAGCCAACAAAGATAAGTAATGAAGATTTAAGATAGCTTCAGCATGTGTATGTGCCTTTTCATTTCCTTTTTTAAAAAGAGAAGTTGGGTTGGAATTTAGAAAGATGTAAAGATAGAGGAAAATATTATAAGACAGGACTTTAAGGTATATATTACACATTGAAAATAGTGAGATCAGAACTTGAAAGTCCAGTTGGGTTCCCAAAAGAGACTGGATAACAGTCTCATATCTTAAGAACAATATGGCCAGAGAGGCCTTGTATCCAAGAACTACAGGGGCAGTCATCAGGAGATTTCAGGGTATGACTGTAACTGCAACAATTACTAAGGTGACCTATGATCAAGAGTGAGCTAAAAGATCAGACCACAAGAGCCCCAGTCATAGATTGCAGTGGCAGAAAGAGCCAAATGCCTATGAATGGAGATAATTGCACCTCAGCCGACACTACTAGTGGACACACAAATGCCAGACCAGACACTCGTGAGAGAAGTCCAATGGTAGGTAAAACCCCAGACAACACTCCCCCCTTGATACACAATGAAGAGCTTTCATTTACTTATATCCGCATGCCATTTTGGAAAGGGTGAGGAAGAAAGTTGAAGTAGCCCTGAAAGACATTTGACTTCTAATCTGACTGAGTATCTAACAGAGAAGGTCTATTTAGAATTGAAAGATACTATCAAAACTGGAAGATCCTGAGATATGGGTGATCAACATGTGTCTTTCCATAGCCCAGTGGATTTAGAACCTGTCAAAAGTATTTAGATCAGCAACATAAAATAACTAAGCTTTATACTTTGTCAACCCACTTATATTGATAAAAGCTTGGCAATTTGGATCTGAAGTATAGAAAGTAAACATAAATGAGGGAGAATTAGACAACAAGAATGGGAAAGGATTATAAAAAGATCACAGCGAACATAAATATCTATAATTGGAGACATAGGCTTGCCATAAGAGAGACAGGGTTGAGTCATGTCTTACACCATCATTGCTAAATTTACCAAGTGAGATGAAAATAAAATATAGTTAAATTCACTCCTAAGAAATGTAAGTCAAAACTATCTTAAGATATTACCTAACCTCAATGAGAATATCCTACATCACAAAGTCCCAAAGCTGCAGATGCCAGCAAGGGTATGGAGAAAAGGGAACACACTGACACTGTTGGTGGGATTACAAATTAATACAGCCTCTTTGGAAAGAAATAGGGAGAATCCTCAAAGAAATAAAGTAGACCTTCCATTTGATTCCACAATCCCATTACTAAGTATCTACCCAGAAGAAAAAAAATCATTTTACTATAAGGACACATGCACTAGAATATTTATTGCAAATCAATTCACAATCACCAAGATGTGGACTCAACCCATGGCGTATATATATATATATATATATACCATGGAATGTTACTCACCCATAAAGAAGATGGAGACTTTACATCTTTTGTATTAAACTGGATGGGGTTAAAGAACATTTTTCTTAATAAAGTATCACAAGAATGGAAACTCAAGTATCCCATGTATAAATACTAATATAAACCAGTAGACAAACAAATACATATCCATACAAGAGAAATAAGCAATTAAACTCAAGTTAGAGAAGGGGGGAAAGAAGATTGGAGTGCTCTTACCTATACCTCATACCTCATGGGGGAGGGGCACAACTACAACTTGGACACTACTTAATAAATACAGTGTAAGCTAATTGTCTGCACCCTCATATAGAACTGAAATTTTAAAAATATAAATAAATTTACTCCTAAATACCTTTAGTAAGGGAACTGTGGCTTCTCAATTAAATCTCTCAGTAATGACAACGAAGGCTATCTGTTATCTTACAAACTCCTAAGCACTCTAGCTTCTAAAATCCCCATCTCATAGACTATCAAAACACATGGCAAAGCACTCAATTTCCATACTACATAGTGTGTAAAATTTTCATAAGATGAAAGAATTTGCATTACTTTGCATTTGAAATGATGTGGCTACAAGCGACTAATTAAATTTGAATTTTCCTTTGGGTTCCCAGAACATGCATAGTCAGGGATTGCTGCAAATGGAGAAAATGTGTTACACATTATTTTCAATTGTGAAAATTTATGACAAATATTAATTTTACCATTATAAAATTTGATTTCAATTTTTTTAGACATTTCAGTAAATATTGACTCTACTTTTCAATTTTCTGTATTTTGAGGTAAATATATTTTGTTTCAAGGGCCAAATATTTTCAGAAAGCTTTGAATAACTCCAAAGTCTAAAGGCAGCTTTCCTACAAAATAAAGCAGCATTGAGTTTATCACAGCAACAGGGAGTCAAAATAATACAGCAATCCCCTCCTTATTCGTGGTTTGACTTACCCGAGGTTACTGTGGTCTGAAAATATTAAATGGAAAAATCTTAGAAATAAACAATTCATAAATTTTAAATTGCACCCCATTTTGAGTAGTGCGATGAAATTTCATGCTGTGTGGCTCCCTCCCAGCTGGGACATGAATCATCCCTTTGTCCCTGGATCAACACCATATGTCTCAGGAGCCACAGTGCTAGTGCTGAAGGTTGGTGGTCCGTGACAATGCCCACGTCATTCACCTCCTTTCATCCCATCGTGTAGGCATTTTGTCATCTCATATCATCGCTAGAAGAGCAAGTACAGTATAATAAGATATTCTGAGAGAAAAAGAGACTAGGTTCACACAGCCTTTATTCCAGATATTGTTACAATCATTCTATTGTCAGCTATTATTGCTAATCTCTTACTGTACCTAATTTATACATTTAGATTTCTTAATTTATGTAAGTGTGTATAGAAAAAACTTAGGGTATACGGGCAGTATCTAGCTTACAAATAAATTCAGTTTTGTAGTTTGGTTCTTAGGTTGAATTTGTATGTAAGTTGGAAATGGTACATTTACCTGTTACCTGTAATAGCCTCTGTATATAAGTAAGATATATTCTGTATACTCTCTACATGTAAGTTTGTAAGTGTAACTCAGGGATTTACTAGAATGGCCTCCATTTGTGTGTGTGAGTTGTGTGTAAGTAGATGTTTGTAACTCAGAGACTGCCTGTATTGAGTTCAGCTTTATCTGTAGTTTCAAGCATTCAGTGGGGGTCTTGGAACAACATGCCCTAAGAATAAGTGGGAGACTGTTGCATTTACAACGACCAAAATTCCTGTTTCTCAAACAGCTAATGTAGCCTTTGATTTGAGTTTGAGGGGCACTTGGTAAAAATATACACATCTTAAATGCTAGAATTAAATACAAGAAGGAGAGAGGATAAGGGTAAGCTAGACATGCAGGAAACTGGGACCACCTTAGGAACAACAAATGTCGTACTCTCTGCTTAGCCTGGGCCTTAGGCACATTCACTGAAATTATAGGTTAAGTCACCTGCCTGAGCAGTTGACATAGCTGGTTGTTCTCCAGCTTCTCTCCACTACTTCCTCTCCTTCCTTCTCTCCCTAGCTCTCAAAAATACTTTACAGCGGGACTCCAGGAAAGGCACTGGAGAAAGAGAGGAACCCAAGAAAGGTAGGGAGAGCTCACACTCCAATGGAAGCTATCAGGTACAGCACCTGCAGAAACTTCCTTTGAGACTAGCATTAATGGAAAAGTAAAATTTTGACAATAGTCTTTCCTTTGTCCTTAGAAGGGCTGGCATTCTTGGTAATAGAAAAGCATAAAAAATTCTATAAAAGCAGCTAAGGCCGAGTATTTTTTTAAAAGTTACCAAGATCAGAGTATGTTTGGGAAAACAGCAGGAAATAAGACTGAGGGGAAAAAAGATAGGAATACAGTACACAGAATTGTTTCTAGTATTAGTTTATCCTCTTTTAAGGTGTGTTGAGGATAAATGTTTTTTGTTGCCCTTCCTGCTCCCTTTAAGCCACCACCAAGTTCCTAACTTAAAGTTTAATCATTTTATTAATGCCAATGATTACTATTTCTTTGCATTTTACATTCCATGTGGTTTTTCCTTCAAAGTCACCTAATTAAAACCAAGTCTCATTTCCACATGCCTTATTCTGCTCATTTGATGGTCTTTGCCCCAGGGCTTCTTGCAACTAGCAACAGATTGATTCCTGGAAGTAAAGGAAAAAGAGGGAAGGCGCTGTCACTGCCAGAATGCATTAAAAAGTCAAATCAAATCTGAAGATCACGTGTGTGCCTTAGGTTCTAAATACTTCTTTCTTAATAAGCCAAAGACATTCGACCCTCATCCTTTCCAAATAACCTTTCATAAATTTCTGTCAAGGCAACATATAATTTTGTTCGGGTGGCAAGGACTCTTTTGTAATTGTTTTACACGAAGTATGGTTCTAATGTTGAGCACAATAGTAGCAGTTCTTATATTTACCTTTTAAATCTGTCTTCTTGACTGTGTTACTGAAAGTTTCCCCTACAGTTTTCCTCTGTCACTGAATAGAAAACAAAGGACACATTTTTTACTTCACTTTCGACTTCTCTAAGAACAAATAATACTGCTACTTATCTTTTCCTTTGTCCTTACTGTGTGCCCATCACCGTGTGAGATACTGTGTGTTTGACATTTCGTTAAGTCCTCTTCCCAACTGCGTAGATGAAGTGTTATTATCTCCATTTTATAAAGGAATACACTGAGGTTTAGAGCTTGAATAGTGTGCCAAATGTCTCTGTGATAGATATCCTTGATCTTCATCCCTGTTTCCTGGCATACAATTCCTACCATCCTTGGAATTTCCAAAGTGATGTCTTTTGATTTGCTAAGGAGATGACTGGTGGCTGGGGTCACCTGGGTAGCATCAGAATCAGGGCCAGTCCACAGAACTGGGGTTGGGCCTAATCCAGCCAAGGCAGGATTAGAAGATTGGGGCTTTCTGGCTTGTCTTCCAATCCCTAGGGAAGGGAGAGAGGCTGAAGGCTACATTGATCACAAGTGGCCAGGGCTTTAATCAATCATGACTATCTAATGAAGCCCCTGTGAAAACCAAAGAGGACTGTTTTGGGGAGCTTCTGAACAACTGAACCCTGGAGGCTCCTGGAGGGGGGTATGCCTAGGAAGGGTGGGGAAGCTCCATGCTGCATCCATTCCTCACTCGACACATCCATTCATTTGTATCCTTTGCAATATCCTTTGTAATAAATCGGTAAATGTGTTTCCCTGAGTTCTGGGAGCACCTCTAGGAAGTTAGCTGAACTCAAGAAGGGGGTTGTTAGATCTTTGTATTTATAGCCAGTAGGTCTGAGGCACTGGTAGAACGACCTTAACTTTGTGAATGACTTCTGAAGTAAGGGGCAGTCTTAAAGACTGAGCCCTCGACCTGTGGGATCTGCCACCATCTCCAGGCAGATAGACTTGGAACTAAATTAGAGGACACGCCACTGGTGTCCATTGCAGAACTGATGGCTTGCTTGTTGGCGGGAAGAAATCCCCCACACCGTTGATAACAGACATCTGTGTTGATTGTTGTGAAGTTAGAGCAGAGGAAAGCAGTTAATCTCTCCTTACAGAGTCATATAGCACTAAAACTACAATCCTTACACTATGCTATTATTTATAAAATATTTTATTCACATCAGTACAAATTAACTTATTTATTTATTTATTTATTTATTTATTTATATCTGAGACAGAATGTTACTCTGTCATGCTGGGTAGAGTGTTGGTGGCTTCATAACTCACAGCAACCTCAAATTCCTGGGTCCAAAAGATCCTCTTGCCTCAGCCTCCTGTGTAGCTAGGTCTACAGGTGTTTGTCACAACGCTCAGCTAGTTTTTCTATTTTTAGTGGAGACAGGGTCTCGCTCTTATTCAGTCTGGTCTTGAACTTCTGAGCTCAAGTGATTCTTCTGCCTCTGCCTCCCAGAGTGCTAAGATTACAGGTGTGAGCCACTGTGTCCAGCTTGACTTATTTCTTTTTAACAGCTCATAGTTATGACCCCATAGTTTTGTGGAAGCTGTGTACAACTTGAGGTATACCAGCTCTTCTGAGAAACCAGGGCATACTATCGTTTATCACATTTCATACAGGATTTGAGCCATATTTTCATTAGATTTCCCCTCACTATGGTTTTTATATCTGCCTAGCTGACAGATTGTCAGATCAGTTGTGCTATAATTTTCTCCATGTTACTTGATTAGAACTCAAAGTTCAGTCACAATATTAGTTCTCAGGGAAACTGTGATCTGGTCCATATTCACATCTGCGAAGCAGACTGTGGAAAAAATAGAGACTATTTATCTAGACATGGCCAAAGCATATGGAACTATAGATTTATTTAGTTAAGGCTAAAATTATATTTTGATTAAATTCTCTAAGGATATATTTAATAAGCACACGTGTGTAGGTTAAAGTGTGATGGTAAAATAAAAGGAGTGGAGAAATAGAACCAAGCTGATTCCAGGACCAGAGGCCCATGACTTCCGGAGTTCCCAGCGCCTCATCAGGTGAATGGGATTGATCGCAACCTGCTTCATAGATCAAGTCACCAACCAAATCCTGAGATAATCCATTATGTATCAAGTGTCTTTATTAATAAAATCTGTTTTTATCTAATTTTTAAATAGAACGAATTACTGCTCATCATTACTTTAAACTTTTGATTAAATGTGTGTTAATAAAATGCCATTTCAACATATGGCCAGTCACAAATTTTCCAGCTACTTTAGCCAAGATATCTGTCTTATGTCACCTAATAAAGACCTTCCCTTCAAACTCCCAAAGAGACCGGTGTTTAAAAACTTAGTGCCTTCCATTTGATTTCAGAGAACTTTTCTGGGTTTATACAAATGTCTTTGCAGGAGAAAAGCTGTATTTTGTTCCAGTACCCCGTGATCTAAATTATAATTAATTAAAATATTGTGGAGCATATATACACATATATATTTTTGAAAAGAAAGCCCTTGTTGATAAACTCCAAAAGGTATGCATTTAAGTTCCAAGGAACTTATCACATTTCTTCTCTTTAACTGTCATTTGATTTTGCTACAGTAGACATCTGCCACACAGCTCTTTTAACTTTCTATCAAGGTAGATTACTGGAATCCTGGGTTACTATGGCAATGCGGGTAGCCTCCATTGTTTCCTCTTGTCAGTTCTCTCAGCGGTGTTAGTCTGGTGGTGAGTGCTAACCCGTAGGGGAGTTAAGACCAGCATACCTTTGCAAAGCTCTGGATTGTGAAGCCAGGGATGGAACCACTCAGATGGAAAGGCTCGTTTCCATGGCAACAGGAGCAGCTCCAATTGTTTCAGTGTGTCACTCGTCACGGTGATGTTTGCCTTGGGAGCCCGCGTGAACCATTTCTAGACACACTTTGTTGTGGATTCAAGAGATCGGATGACCACGCTGCTATGGTTACCAGGGTTTTTTGTCTTAGGGGAGATCTTAGAATAAAATAATCTCTCTGATTCTGATAGAAATTTTAAATAACTCGCAATGGAATACAAAGAAAAGAAGTTGTGATAACTCTTTTCTGGAAGAATGATAACAAAATATGACTTTGGGGGGTGTGATGGTGGGGTGGTGGAAAGTGAGAGGTGAGAAAAATTAAGGAAGATTAAAAGAAGAAATGAGGAGATCATAAAGTAATCATTTATTGTATAAATAAGAATAGAAAACAGAATAGTTCAAAGATAAATGCATAGTAAATATTCATATTTCAACACATATATTTCTCTTGTCAGTCTCCTTAAAACTTAATTTAGATAATCTCCCCAGTACTTATTGCTGTGGTTTGAATGTGTTGTGAAAGCTAATCATTAATATGGCAGTGTTAGGAGGTGAAGCCTTCAGGAGTGATTACGACATGAGGGCAGAGTCTTCATGGACGGGATTAATGACGTGATAGGAGAGGTTTGAGGGAGTTATTTGTCCCTCTTGCTCTTCCCCCTTTTCACCAGGAGAGGACACAGCAGCCACGCACCATCTTCACCGAACACCAGATCCAATGGTGCCTCGTTCTTGGATTGTCCAGCCTTCAGCACATTGAGAAATAAAATTTTGTTGTTCAAAAATCACCCATTCTATAGTATTTTGTGTATCAGCAGGAATGGACTGCTGGTATAACAGAAAAACACAAGTCACTCATATAAATAATTCCTTTTCTCAGCCAGGTCATGACCCTGCCCTTGGGTTGATCACTTAGGGCTATGCATAGATGTTCAGAAGACAGAAAACCTTTCAGGGAATAACAGTTTCAGTGATATTTATTCTTTATTTCCACTCAGTCTCAAGACTAATGCAAAGACGGAAACAGCTATTAAATACTATCAAGAAGGTCACAACAAATATTGTGATCTTTTCTGCAATTATGTGGTTGCTCTTGTTACCAGCCACTGTTAACCCGAATGGCCATTTCATGCAGGGTGCTGCTGGTCAGGCCCTAACAAGGCCTGGTACTCATCCAGCCTACTTGCCAATGTTGGAGATTGTTTATTCACTTCCGAGGCTACTGTCATTGATAAGTTGGGGAACCGGACTCCAGGGTACCAGTTAAGGACCCAGGGCACACTGTGGTGACTAGCTATGAATGTAGTCTAGAGTAAAAGTGCTTTGGACATATACTCACAGTAAGGTAGAAAGATATTGTGTAACTTGGTAACCTAGAGGAGGAATCTTTCTTTTTCTTTTTTTTTTTTTGAGACAGGAGCCTCCAGCTGTTCCCCTGGGTAGAGTCCTGTGGTATCACAGCTCACAGTAACCTCCAACTCCTGGGCTCAAATGAGTCTCCTGCCTCAGCCACCCAAGTAGCTGGGACCACAGGCACCCGCCACAACGCCTGGCTATTTTTTGTTGCAGCCATCACCGTTGTTTGGCAGGCCTGGGCTGAATTTGAACCTGCCACCTTGGATGTATGTATGTGGATGGCGCCTTAGCCACTTGAGCCATAGGTGCAGAGCCAAGGAGGAATCTTTCAATATATACTATGATGATTAATAACATTCCTGATGTTTACTTTTACTGTAAGAATAAAAGTAACAAAGGGAAACAGGAGGGCAGAGCAGTTCTTTGGGGAGATGTCCCACTGCTCTTTGGAATTGCTGGATTTCCTGTAAATAAAAGTGACACTGTTGATATTTCTGCTTCTCCATTGATTGGCTTGGGTGACAGGTGGACAGACTCCCTGTTCTGGAAACACTACTATATCTCTAGAGTATTAGGTCACTGCAAATATGATAAAAATTAGACCAAAATTTATAGAAAATTATTAAAATTTCAGGAAATTATAACCTAAACACTCAAAGATGAACACTGTATTTTGACTTTATGATTTCATCTTAGTGTTCCTCTTATATCAGATACTACAATGTAATAAGAATCACATTTGCATTAATTTATTTAAATTTTACTAAAAACCTTTTGAGGAATTATTATTAGCAGTAGTATTTTCAGAAGGACTAGAACAAGTTGGCTGAATTATTTGAAAATAGACACTGAGTTTTACTACTAAATTCTAGAATAAACCATTTTTACTTATTTTAACCTCCCTATATCAGAATCATACTATGAGGTCTGACAATTAAGTTTGTGAACTTGCCACCCTGCACCTACATTGGCAGCACTGTCTAAGCAACTTGGCAAGGTTTCATAACCTTGGTATATCAGTGTCTTAAGGTTGTGTTTGTGTCAGTGTATGACAGTTATCTCGTTGTGTTGTGTTCATTAGTGTTGTATGTTTTTATGTGTCATTGCAAGAATGCTGGAGTTTGAATTAAAGTAATGAGAAAAGCTTTGTAAATTTCTTGTAAAACTTGGCAGGAGTGGAAGTGAAATCAGAGGCACATTTACGGGGATAATTCTATAAAAAAAACCAGCAGTGTACAAAAGGATTAAACACTTTTCAGAGAGAAGAGAAAGTCACTGATGAAGAGAGGTTAAGACAGCCAGAAATGAATCAAACTGACAAAAACACTGTAACAATTTGTCAAATTGTTAAATTTAAATCATTGGCTGTGAGAAGAAAAGTGTACCAGGTAAACATGGATAGAGAAACACTTCGGAAAATCTTAACTGAAAATCTTGTCATGAGAAACATGTGTCTCTTGCATCATGACAATGCACTAGCTCACATGGCACTGTCTGTGAGGAAGTTTCCAGCAGTAAACAAATAACTATACTGGAACACCCTCCCTACTCACCTGATCTGGCCCCAATAACTTTTTTATTTACCCAAAGATAAAGGAAATATCAAGAGGAAGACATTTTGGTGATGTTTAGGGCATCAAAAGTAATATGAAGAAGCTTTGATGGCCATTCTACTAAGAGTTTCAAAATTATTTGAAGGGTGGACTAGATGCTGGTGTCTGTGCATAGCTTCCCAAGGGGAGTGCTTCAGAGGTGGCCATATTCAGATATTCAGTAACAAAGTACGTAGCACATTTTCTAGGACAAGTTCACAATGTTAATTGCACGACCTTAGTATTTCCTGTGCCTGATTAGCTTGTGAATTATCAGGAAGTATATGACTACAGATAATGACAGTTTCCCTCTTCATTTGTGTGTTTTAACAAATCTGTCATTTATATGGTTATAATGCATTCCTTTAACCCTAGAAAATATTTAGTAAGCGACTAATTATTCTATGTAGAACTTGATAATAGGTTTTGAATACATGTGATATGTATTATTTTCACAGATTATTCTTTGGGACAATATAGCATAAGATATAAACTATATTTAATCTGTTTGCCTAGATTGGAGTGGATGCAGCCAGAGTTGATGGGGGTACAAAATCCCAAGGAGACACTGAGAGAAGAAAGTGTGGTTCTGCCCATATGGCAGGGACAGATTGTTCAACCCACCAGAACATCAAGTCAGCTCTAACTCTCCAGGAGCCTGTGCAGCAGGGTATGTTCTCTGTAAGTTGTGTCTCTTCATTCCAATACTGAGATTAAGCAGAATGAGTCTGTAAGACAGCCAAGCTTTGCTCTTTTTTTTTCTCTTCCTGGACTATGGTCACATTGCAATAAAAAGTGTTTTTGAAATGCTATTTTCCCCCATAAACTTTATTCCTAACATAAATATGTTCAGAGTTAAGAAAAAACCTTAGCTTGAAATACAAGGCCATTTTGCAAGATGCACACAAGGAATGCACAAGACAGGAGGCATGATAATAATACTGTTGGAAAAACAGTTTCATCCTGAATAGGCAGCCCTTTAGGTAAAGAAACTAATCACATGTATGGCCATATAGGCCCCTAAAATCGCATGTGCATAAATGTCCGTGTGAGTGTGTAAATTCATACACAGCCAAGGCCAATGTTTCAGAACTTAATCAGAAGGATAAGCAGAGCTCGTATTAGTTTTGCATAAGTAGTATTCTGCAGCTATATTTTTAATGAATAAATGAATGAATAAATGCCATGGGGAAAATGAATATCATTTTCCTATATCAATTAAAATGGAAGGATATTATTACTCTTAACTCTGAGTTTAGCATTGTCTTGATTAATTTTCACTATTGTATGTCTTATTTGCTTACCTTATTGTTCCTTTTATATTTTATAATTTAAAGGAAATGATTTTGTTATAATCAAGTAACAACCAAGATATAATTTATGATTTTAATACTTGTATTTTGGGGGTTCTCAAATTGTTTAATCTTTGCCTCCAAACGTGCAACACTGATAAATTTATTTCATTCAACAAATATTTATGAGGCCTTCTTTGTGTACTATGCTGGATATTAGTAAGTGGGGGGGAAGACAGACTGGTGGGTCCCCGTGAGCACAGGCACACTGTGTGCAGGTTTACTCAGAGCACTGTGATTAAAGTTTAGTGTATTTTTAGTTACCATAATTGCAGAACATATCAAGAAGCCCAATCAAAATTAAATACCTGCTTTTAAAAAATTAGTGTAACATAACTTCCAAGAATAAACTCAAGGGTCATTAGACATAAGAGAAACATTTCTTGAGTTAGCACGGTTCACTATATGTATAAACTTGGCTAGACTAAGAGTTGCCCATATAGTTGGTAAAACATTATTTCTGGGAGTATCTGTGATAGGGTTTCCAAAAGAGATTAGCATTTGAGTGAACCAACAGAAAAGAAGATGGCTCTCACCAGTGTGGGACGGCATCATCCAGTCCTTTGAATGTCTGAACAGAAAAAGGCGGGGGGAAGCAAATCCCCTCTTTCTGTTTGAGCTGGGACATCCATCTCATTCTACCCTCCCTCTGATGTAGCAGCTCCTGGTTCTCAGATTTTTGGACTCAGGCTGTATTATACCACTGACTTTTCCTAGTTCTTCTGCTTACAGGTGGCATGTTGTGAGACTTCCCATCATAAACGTCTCTTTCTCCATTTTTTATATAGTATATCCCCTTAGTTCTGTTTCTCTGGAGATCCCAGAGTAGTACACTGAGCAACAATTATTATGACTGAAGTGCTCTGTGGAGAATAGAGACGTGAATCATAAATAGGTATAGTGCCTTTGTGTTCTCATAAGCAGTTCAATCATAACTGTATGTGATAAAAACCAATGAGGTTTGTGTTTTCAATTAAGCTATTTAACTGTAGAAAGTTATAGATACAAATGCATTCAGAGAAACAACAGAGAGATCCCATGTATCTTTCACTCAATTTCCGCTAAATGGTAATATCTTGTTATAGTATCACAACAGGATATTGACATTGATATAGTCAAGATTTAGAACATTTTTATCAACAAAAGAATCCCAAAATAAAGAATATTTTTTATCCATGAAAGAACCAATGAAAGAATAAAAGGACATACCTCTTATAACCAAATCTTCCCTCTCACATTTCTACTTCTCACCCCACCATCCTTAACCTCTGGCAACTACCAATCAAGTCTTCATGTCTCCAATTGGGTCATTTCAATAGTGGTGTAATACAGACATGAATCGTAAAGTATGGAATCTTTTGAGATTGCTTTGTCTCTAAGCATAATTTCTTGGACATTATTATCCAACATCCAGTTGTGTGTATCAATCATATGGATGTCCCTCAGTTTGTTTAACCATTCACCTGTTGAAGAATATCTTGGTTGTTTCCAATTTTTTATTATTCAGAATAAAACTGCTATAAACATTCATGTACAAGTTGTTGTGTGAACATAAGTTTTCATTTCTCTGGAATAAATGCCCAAGAGTACAATTGCTGGGCTGTATGGTAATTAGATGTGTAGTTATTTAGGAAACAGCCAAGCTGTTTTGCAGAGTGGCTGTAATCATTTAATATTCCCACTAGCAATGCGTGAATGATACAGTTTCTCTGCATTCTCATCAACTTTTCAGTTCGGCATTATTTTTATTTTGAATTTTAGTCATTTTGGCTAAAAATAGATAAACAGTCACCACACAAGAAATGCTAATATAGAAGCTATATAAGGTAAAATGCAAGGGATGTACACAACTGTTTCTGGAAAAAAAAGTAAAAGAGACAGCCTCCAAAAGGGAGAAGCCACATACGCCAAGCTCAGGAATGAGAAGGTCCACCTGGCCACTTGGACTTAACTTTTGAAAAATTAGTGTAACATAACTTCCAAGAATAAATTTAAGGGTCATTAGACATAAGAGAAACATTTATTGAGTTATCATGGTTCCTTATATGTATACACTTGGCTAGCTTGAGGTGGCCAGCAGATACTGAGGGATTTGATAAAAGACAGGAAAGTAGGCAGTAATTAAATAACAAAGAGCCTGGCATTCTTTATTAACAGTAAGACATCATGCAGTAGGTAAAGGGTTGAAAGGGGAAACGATGGTATCATTTTGAAAGACACTTCTTTCCTCTTTCCAATGGCACATTCTTAACTTGGACAATTAATACACAGGCAGGAAAAGAAAAGCCAGTGAACAAAATAGAGAAGGTGCAATAAAAGGCATCAAAGATCCTTTAGATGATCTTTGGAGCCAGAAATCTAAAGGATACCAAATGAAGTGGGATGCCAGTGGAGGATTAAGAGGAAGAGTCACCAAACCATACTCAGGCACCAAATCTGACCAACTCTTTTTTATTGGAAATCAAGTATTGGAACACAGCCACATCCATTCAGTTACATATTGTTTATGACTGTCTTTCACTATGTTGGTGGACCTGAGTTGTTAAGACATGAAATCTAGCCCACAAAATCTAAAGTATTTTCTACCTGGCTCAGCAGAGAAAATATTGACTGATCATTTGTTCAAAATAAAGGTACAGTTAGTCAAGAAAAACACTGCCAAGTGTCCTTTGGATTTATCAGCAAATCAGTTTTTGGTGACTCAGTGAGACCAGTTTTCAGCACAAAGATTGGTGCTAAATATAAAGGGTGGGATAAAAGGAAATGGAGAGAGTAGGTGCAGCAACTCTTTCAAGTTGTAGTCAGCCTCGCACAATGAATACAGCACCTTTCCCCCAATCTCACCAATATAATGTATCATCTTCATTCACAAATGACGAAATAGAGATCCTGGGAGTTGAAGAAACTTGGCCAAAGTTGCACAGCAAGTAGACAGGAGTCAGAAATAGAATCCAGTTCTATTCGGTTGAAACCGAATATATTGGGTTATAATATAATATAATATTTGCCGTAGAATTTACACTTGACAGCCCAGAGTTAAAGCCTTATGAAATTGTTTGAGATGTCAAGATCGTAGACTTAGAAAACAAAACATCCCTGCAGGGAAACAACTTCTTAAAACCACAGTTATCCCTGCCAACAGGTATGCTAAAGGAGTGATATCATTTAACAATTCATTTAATCCCAAATCATCCTCTCTCCAAGTGTAAAGGATTCTTGCTTCCCAGACCCTTCTAATTTACAGAATCTGCCTACTCTGAGTATGTTTCATAGACATAATGAAGTTCACTTGCAACAGCATCGGTTCTGAACTATTTGCACAGAAAAAAAAATCCCAAATAAATGCGAACTTTAAAATTAATAGCCACAGAGGGAACAATAATAATGACAAGGACAATAGATGGGGGAAAAAGGCAAGTCTAAAAAAGTCATGTCTTGTTTGCAAGAACCTCACTACACTATACAAAAAAATCTCAAAAGGACAAAAAGATTTTTTTCTTAATGTGTAATTCATTAGTGCTCAAAATTATAGGTATATGTTATATAAGACATTAATCTCATTTTTTTTCTCCTTTCTTTGTTAAATTTAAAACCAACAATCACAACTAAAATTGGCAGGGTAAAGGGGGAGGGTTGCTGTAATGTATATCATCATTCATTAGAAATCAGTTTATAGTAGTAGCACTCAACAGGTTGACTTTGCCCTTCAGGAGACATTTGGCAGTCTGGAGATATTTTGTTGTTGTTGTTCTATATATATATATATTTATTGTTGGGGATTCATTGAGGGTTCTAAGAAGCCAGTTACATTGATTGCATTTGTTAGGAGACATTTTTGATTGTCACAACCTGGGGTTAGGGGGATGCTACTGGCATCTAGTGGGTAGAGGCTGAGATGTTGCTGGCCCAGAATGTCAGTAGTGTTGAGGTTGAAAATTCCATACTTCAGAGTCAGATCAGCATTCTCCCCAATGACAGTCCCCAATATACCAAATATACTAATTATACTTGAGCAACTATTATTTGCAGTCATAAATGTAATCCTTAAACTCTCATAGCTGCAAAGGATAACCTAAAAGAAAGAAATACATAAAGTTGACTGAGAGAATAAAAGCAACGCATTATATCAGTGTTAGTATGTATGATTTTTAATGAAAATTTGGCATCCTATTCAAGATGAAATAACATACCTATCTAATTGTGTACTAAGGCCCTTTGGACCAGTATCCTGGAGCTACATGAAAACAGTACAATAAAGATCTACATAAGGCATATTGCCAATTTATTCAGTAAGAGAGAAACAAAAGTGTGATTGAAAAAAATATCTGTTGAACAAGCTGCAGCTGTGTATAACTAACACCTAATTGCTCATCTAGAACATATTAGCCATCAGGCAGAACAAAGGTGGATAATTGCTATGATCTACTGAGATCATTTACCAAATTACTGCATAAAAATACACTTAGCTCATATTAAAGTTATGACACTAACCAATCAAACCACAAAGTATTTAGAATTAGTGGTGATTTAACCTTTCTTTTATGAGTTTTTAAATAAAAAAAAAAAGCCAGGGAATAAATGAAAGGCAGGATACAAACTTCAACTGGACTCCAGAAATTGAGATTTGAATTGTTCTTATAGAACTTCTAGGAAGATTTCAGTAAAGTGTGGGACTCAAAAATTATTATACAGCAAAATGTTAAGTAATTATTTAGTCATGAGTTACATTGCTATTTTATTGATGATTTATTTTTAATATTTTAAAAAATATATAAATATTAATGTGCAATTTAATTTGAATAGAAATGTAACGGGGATAGATTCTCTTTTGTGGTGATCTTAATGATAAACTCTACTTGAATTTGGGTAGTGGAGAGAAAAGTCCTCCGACAGCTAACTTTGTCATCAAGGAAGCACTAGAAACTTACTCTGGTTAATGGGGATCGTCACTCTCAATTCTTCACCTCTATCCTATATTATAATGACAAACACCTTACCCATTGTCACATGAGTTTAGCCACATGACCTGCCTTGTCTATTAGAATGGAAGTGATGATATCCAGTTAAAAGATGCAGCTTTGAAGTGAATTTCATTATTTTGCTCACTTTTTTTGCTTTCATGCTATTTTTCAAGAAAGAAACATGTCTCATGTAGCTATTAATTAAACAGCCATGTAGAGCTGACTCACAGACTTCAAAGGAAGAAAATATTTACTGTAAGCCTATGAAATTTTGGGAGTTGTTTCTTAGGCAGCAGAATTTGACTATTACACTTACAGAAGGTTTTTCTAGCAATGTTTATACTATGAATGTTTGATATTTATCTTCCCAACACTTGTTTCTCTGATATTTTTTTTTTTTGAGACAGAGCCTCAAGCTGTCACCCTGGGTAGAGTGATGTGGCATCACAGCTCACAGCAACCTCCAACTCCTGAGTTAAGGGATTCTCTTGCCTAGGCCTCCCTAGTAGCTGGGACTACAGGCACCTGCCACAATGCCTGGCTATTTTTTGGTTGTAGTTGTCATTGTTGTTTGGCAGGCCTGGGCTGGATTGAATCTGCCAGCTCTGGTGTATGTGGCTGGCGCCTTAGCAGTTTGAGCTACAGGCGCTAAGCTTGTTTCTCTGATTTTCAATTGTAATTCCAACCTCACCTTCCATAGTTTAGGAAGAGGTGCCAAGACTGACTTCCAGGGTGAACTGAGCCTTGGAATTCCTCTGGTCACTGAAATTTAATTCAGTTATGGATACATAATATAGACAGATCAAACAGAATAAATTCCAGAACTTCCAAAGAAAGTGTCACTGTTGCCTCCTGATCCTGTACTGGAAAAATGGTAAATTAGGATACTGTAGACATCTTAGTGACACCAGGAGAGAACTAGAGCTATCAAGCCTTAAGCAACTAAGTCAAAAGCAGAGCTGAGCTTTTGAAACAAAGTCCTAATGATGTGGCCCAGTCTCTGAACTCAGCTGTACTGGAAGAAAATCTTCTGGATATTTTTTTATATGTGTGTTGATCATTTCCTGTTACTCCTTAAACTAATTTGAATTATCTGCAACTGAGCACAAAGAGATTTTGAATGGACACAGCATCTCTGATTTCAATCAAAGGATGATAAATCGATAAAATGTTCTATTCAAACAGAATTTTCCTTTATTTGAATTAAAACATTCATTCTCTTATCCGTATATAGAGAAGATTTTACTGCAGAAAGAACAATTACAAAAACATGTGCAAAATACAAGCCTGAATCTCCTTCTATTCATATAATTTTCTTTTAAAGGGAGTATTATTATGACATAATTATAGGTTTATACAAATCTCAACATGAAATTAACATTTCAGAAATATAATAGAATTATATTATTTTCCAACAGGACATAATATTTTATCAATTCAGAGTAAATTTATAATCATCCAAACTTCCCATGAAATTTAAGAGACTACCATAAAACTCTACTAAATTTAAAATGAACAAATTTAATCCCAGCTTTATGAAAAAGACACTAAAACCTCTGATGATAGAATAAAGTATCTCTCTTGAAACTAAGTCTGCATTATTTTTCCAGATAACACAGATAAAGTATTTGTTCTATAATTGAGTAAAGGGAATTATTTTTATTAATAAGATTGTCCATACCCACGGAGAAGTTTTCCTTAGCAACCATCAGTAATGTATCCATCCACATTGCCTAGAGTGGCTAAATGTTTGATATATGTCAGATATTAATATTTTATTTCTGGTTGCTTAGCTACCACTTATATTCTAGAAAATAATATTCTGTTTCTCTGACTTAAGTATAATACATAGTCATTTTATGTAATTTAAAAAATGTTGAAAGGCACAGAGAAAAAATAAAAATATGCCATGTTCCAAACATAAGATACTTGCTACTGTTAGCATGATATTACATTTCTCTCCAGAATTTTCTTCTAGAATTATATTTCCTTACACAATTATGTGATTTATTTTTCACCTATTACATTTGAACATTTTTTCTGTAACAATTATTTGCAAAAAAAAACCAAAAACCTTTCAATGATTTTCCATCTTTCTTTAAGTCAAAGCAAAAATTCTTAAATGGTGTCTTCGTTAAGGTTGCTATAACAAATTACTATAAACTAGGTAGCTTAAACAGCAAATGTTTAATCCTCACAGTCCTTTGGAGGCCAGAAATCTCAGATTAGAGTGCCAGCATGGTCAGGTTCTGGTGAAGTGTCTTCCTAATTCGCAAATGACTGTCTTTTTCTTGTATCTTTACATGGGGGAGAGCTGAGAGGATGCAAGTACCATCTTGTCTTTTTATATATAAGGGCACTAATCTTATTCATGAGGCCTCCACCCTCATGACCTAATCACCTCTCAAAGGCCTTGCTTTCTAACATCATCAAATTTGGTGTCAGGATTTCACTTATGAGTTTTGAAGCGATACAAACGTTCAGTCCATAGCAAATCTTCCTATTGTCTCTCTGAGGCAAATATATCCCCTCTTAACTTGACTCAGGTCACTAGAGTCTCTTTCTCTTCTCCCAGCATACCAGGTCTTTGTATTAGCTGTCCTCTGTGCCAGGAGTGCCTTTTCTCCTGATGTTCATGGCTCATTCTATTGCCTTCTCCAAATGGCTGCATCTCTGGGAGACCAGTCAAGATGTACCAGGTAACAATGACCATGGTTAACATTTTATACTACTGTGTGACCCTAACAAAGATGCTGAGCCTCTCTGGACATTGGAGCATAGCAATGATTATCTCATAAGCCTGCTGTGAGAATTAAATACATCTAGATTGCAAAACCCTTTCTGCTACCAGAATTCTCAATCCCTAAGTCACCTCTTGTTTTTAATTCTACTTTTTTCACAGCCTATTTGTCATTTTCTGGCATACTCTATTAATTACTAGTTAGTATAACTATTATTGCAAGTTAATGATATTCATTTTATTGCATACTGTCTTGTCTCTTCCTTCACTAGAGTATGAATTCTACCAGGTAAAAGATTTTTCACTTGAAGAACACCTAGAACAAACATATGCTCAAAAATAAACTCAGAGCAGTAAGCACAAATATAGTGCCTACAATGCCATCGTTATTCTAAGGTTTTTGAGTGTATTAATCACTTACTCCTATCTCAACATCACAGAATAGGTATAGATAAGCCCTATTTATGATAGTTCAACTCAAAACTTTTGTATTTTAAGATGGTGCAAAAAGAATATGCACTCAGTAGAAATCATAATTTAAGTACCTATATGACCATTGTGTTTCACTTTTCTTATATTAAAGTATACAATAAATTATATGAGATATTCAACAATTTATTATAAACAGGCCTTTTATTAGATGATTTTGCCTAACTGGAGGCTAAGGTAAGTGTTCTGAGTATGTTTAACATAGGCTAGGCTAAGGTATGATGTTCAGTTAGATTAGGTGTATAAAATGAAGTTTTAACTTAAAACATTTTCAACTTACAATAGGTTTATTGGGATATAACGCCATCCATAAGTCAAGGAGCAACTGTGTCATTATTGTCTCCACTTTACAGAGAAGAATATTGAGGCATTCATATTCCTAAACAACTTTCCCCATTGGTAATAGTAATAAGTGATGAAGGGAGAATTTGCACCCCGGTAGTGTAGCTTCAGAGGGGAATGCTCTTGGCCTTGGCACAAGCTTTCGACACATACATAGTTGAGGAACTGAACTGAATAAACCAAGAAGAAGTGTCGAGTCAGGAGGATCACACTTTTTTCCTATCCTTGTCCTTCTTCCAAAGGAAAAAAATAAAGTGAATTCTATTTTCTTTCAGACTCTGCTTTTTCTAATCAGAGGAAATGGGCAAGAAGATAAAATTGTGAGGCTTTCATATCTCAATCTCATGTTTGACATAAGAGAAGCATGGGCCATCTTCCTTTCGGCTGGGTGTCCCATTGTGTTATTTCTCCTCATTTATTTTATCTCCTTCACCCTGTTTCCTCCTCCACATTAATAATTTGCATTCATAAAACAGATGACCTTTCTAGCCAATGTGTTTTCCCTTAACTCAGGCTATCAGTTTTTTCCTTTTAAATTTGGTAGCTCAACTCATCAGTGTACTATCAACAGCAGTAATTTTTGAACAACTGCATCATACATTTATTCAATTTGCCAGGATACCCAGTAATATTTTTTTACTCCATTCAAGTTCCACTTTCATATAATTTCTTTTATTGGGATATATGAGTTGCTTGCTGGATGTATTATGAAACTACACGTGGATACTTTATGAAAGCAATACTTTCTAGCTTTGCTCAGCTCTGCTCTTGCTTTGCTGAAGGATGTAATATGGGAGAGGGAGGAAAGCTCCTCATTTAATCCTTGAAAGGGAGTGACTAAACTCTGTGCACCTTTCACCAAGAGAAAACTAAAAACTTTGGTATCCTCAAAGACCACCTAGAACATGCTTCTCAGAGCAGAGTCCACAGGCAACAGACACAGAGCTGTGTATTAGAAGCAGTTAATTATTTGCTATATGAAGTCTAACAATTAAGTTCACAGACTCATCCTTGAAGTGCCTCATTGCACCCCTCATTGCCAGACATCACAATGGTCACCTTTGGAGCACCCTACTTGGGAAGCTGTGTACAGACATCAGCATGTAGTCCACCCTTCAAAGCAATTGTGAAACTCTCTCTGGAATGGCCATCAAAGCTGTCATCATAATACATATCTTCAATGTCACCAAAATTACTTCCTTTCTTTATTTCCTTTATCTTTGGGTAAAGAAAAAGGTGATTGGGGGCCAGATCAGGTGAGTACAGAGGGTGTTCCAATACAGTTATTTGCTTGTTAGCTAAAAACTCCCTCACAAATAAAAGGTCCCTCACAGACAGTGCCCTGTGAGCTGGTACATTATCATGATGCAAGAACCATCACTTTTGGCCAAGATTTTCAGTTAAGAGTTTCCTAACTTTTTCTCTATGAATGTTTACTTGGTCTGCTATGCATCTCACAGCATATTGGTGCAACAAATTTGACAAACAATTCAATGAATTTTTGCAATGTTATGCCAGTTCTGCTGATTACTGACCCCACTGACCTCTCTTCATCAGAGCTGCTTTCTCTCCCCTCAGGAAAACATTGAATCCACTCACATACTGCTGTTTTCTTCATGGCATTATCCCCATAACATAAACTTGGACTAACATGTCCCTGATTTAACTTCCACTCTTGCCAAGTTTAACAAGAAATTTACTAATGTTTATTCATTGCTCTAATTCAAGCTCCAACATTCTCACGACAGCACTGCAAAACAGGCAATGGCAATAATAAGCACCACTCAGCAAGACACCACCACATGTCGACAGGAACACCACTATGACACACTCATATTCCATGGTTAAGAAACTTTCCTGACTTGTTTCTACAAAGCTGCCAATGTAAGCATAGGTGGCAAGTTCGTGAACTTGTCAGACCTCTTAAGTTAGGACTTCTGGGTCCCAGACTTTACTAAGTTAAAATTCAAAGAGGTGAAACAACGGCATTTGTATTAACAAGCATCCCCACTAGTTTATATATGCACTCACACACATTTATATGTAGAGTTGGTCCTCCATACCAATGGGTTTCCCATCTGTGGATTCAACCAATCATGGATCCAAAATATTTGGAAAAAACATAGTATATGTACTAAACAGGTACAGACTTGCTGTTTTGTCATTCCCTAAACAGTGCAGTTTGACAACTATTTATCTATTTACATTGTGTTAGGTATTATAAGTAAACTAGAGTTGATTTAAAGTATACAGGAGGATCTGTATACTATCTGCAAACATTATACTATTTTATATCAGGGACTGGAGCATTTGAAGAAATATTTTGGTATCCACAGGAGGTCCTAGAACCAATCCTTCAGGGATATTGAGGACTGACTGCATATATATTGTATACAGTATATGCATACATATATTTTATGTATGTGTATATAAAGCCCTTTTATTAAACAAATAAATGTTGAGCATCCAAAATATTCTATGTCTTATGCTGATAGCTGGGAATACATGATAATGAAAATATATACAAGCCTACCTATATTAGGACTAGATATAGTCCTTGATCCCATGGAGTTTTAGCCTACTAGGTGAGTTAGATATTAATAAATGACCACAAAAATGGAACTAGACCCTCAATAGGGAATAAGGGGTAGACAGAGAGAGGAACTCTGAAATATATACACTCAGCCTTGCCAAGAATTCCAGGAAAAGTTTGTCTGAATTGAAACCCAAAGCTGAGTGTAAATTAAGGCAAGGGGAGAAAATAGGGTGTGTTGGAGGCAGAAGGAAAATGATGTCCTGAATCCCATGGAAAAGGAGTGTGAAAGAAAGGTAAAAGAAACCCAAATGTGGCTAGCAGCTACCTATGAAGCAGCACAGATGTGGAATATTCATTGTTGCAGAAAGTTCAATTGGCAATGCCGCTGAAAGTATAGTCTGCCAAATTCAGTTGGAAATGCAGCAAGTCCTGACCCTGCATTCTAAGATGACTTTTAAGTGACCTGTGCTTGAGAACCATAGTTCTAGAAGGTAACTGACCCTTTAACGGAATCCTATTGATAATTTGCTACTTTGATGGGGTGAAAAGAACCCATAAAATTCCAATATACAGAACAATGAATAAAGAGACCTCAGTATTGCCAAGTACCAATTTGAACCTCAATTTTATGAGATGTCTACAAATGCCTTTAGAAAGTCAGTGAAATATACACACTAGCTGGTTCAAACCAAATGCTGTGCATTTGGGGGTAAAAATAAATCGTCTTCCAGTTCTTTCCAAACATGACTTCAAGGTATTTCCCCACTGCCCTCCCTTCCCTGTCTGTCTTGCTGTATTACCCACTCTAATGTCTTGCTATTGAGCAGGACTGCTACATATCATACCAGTAGATTTCATCCTGTGACACATAAAGCTCAGTTTTCTTTTTTAGGGTTCCCAGTGGAAGGCTATAATGTGTGAAATGTTATTTGTTAGGTCGTTAAAAGAAACTAATGAACTCACGGGCTTCCTGAAATTGTAGTTCTATTTTTCAGGAGTATGGGAGCCTATTTATTTTTAACTGTACTATTATCATACAAATAGATCAACCTGTGGTTGTTACCCATTTCAGACATGCACTCCACTCCACTTTCATAGTACAGGCTGTAACATGACAACATGCCCAAGGAAGCTCACCAAAATCCCAGACTGGTAAGCAAAGCATTATGACAAAGGGGAGGAGAGAAATACCTCCAAGTGGCTCTCCAGTCTGCGCTAAGGTTTAATTTTGAGCTCAAGAACAGCATAGTAGCAAAATGATAAAATCTAACAACAAACACTACCCTCTCATCAACACTTACTACGTGCTATGGAGGGAAGGTTTGTATCCCCTCAATACTCGTAAGTTGAAGTCTTAGCCCCCGTCATTACAGATGAGGCCTTTGGGGAGTAATTAGGGTTCAATGAGACCATGAGAGTAGAGTCCTAGTGATAGGGTTAGTGGTCTCCTAAGAAGAGGGGGAGAGAGATTGCTTTCTGTTTCCATTTGAGCACAGAGGAAGGGTCATGTGAGGACGTACTGAGATGGCAATCATCTGCAAGCCAGGAAATAAGCCCTCACTGGAAAGCAAATCAGCTGGCACTTTGACCTTGGATTTCCTAGTCTCCAGAAGTAAATAAAATTTTGTTTAAACCATCCGGTCTACAGTATTGTGTTATGGCAGCCCAGCTGACATAGACACATGTGCCAGGCACAGTGCCACACTCCTCATAGACATTGGCTGATTTGATCTTTACTTACCTCATCAAGCATTAATTACTAATAATATAACCATTTTACAAATGAGGAAACAGAGCTTCAGTAACTTCGCAAGGTCATTACCATCCCTTCTGCAATCCATCCCTTCATGCAATCATAAGTGATTGCATATTTACTTTTATTTTGAGTCCAAAGAAGTCCATGTAAAGCTTTCAGCAATATCTCTGTGTCAAATAGCAGCAGCTAAAGAGCCATCCAAAGAATTCTGTGTACTCGAAAACATTACCAACAAGTTTTGACAGCTATATTAAACTATTACCTGCATCTAAACAGATGCTATTATTTTTACCAGTGTAATTAGGTTCTGTGTACAAAACAGATACATCTGCGGCTATTTTCTATTTTTGTCTGCAAAATCTTGCTCATTTGGATTCTTGTAGCACAAACAAGATGGCCTGATAAACATGCAAATGAACATCAAAAGGGAACTTCTGCATGGAGAGGAAACCAGAATTCTAATCCTTTTTGTAAAGATTATTTGACTTTATTTTTCTGTTCTGTGGGAAACAGGAACATGACCTTTCATATTTCCTCCAGATTTTAATACTCTCTGATTTTATGTTTTCAAAGACAGCCTTATCAAAAACACCCATGATCTCAGCTGACAAAGTAAAATGATTGATCTTGTTAAGTTAAACTAAAATTAGGCCTTAGGATGCCTCTGTATTGGAGCTTTTGTGTAAAGAATGGTAATCTAACTTAATATGTAAATTAACTGAAAAACCTTACTTAGGAGTATGCTCCTATAATAAATGGTTGAATCCCCGTCAATCATAGAAGCTGAGCGTCTGCCAATCAAAGGAGGCCAGCTAATTTCAACAAGGCCGTTGTAACCAATTAAGTGGTCTCTGTAATGCTGTAGGTCACTGCCATTTTAGGTCCATAAATGTTGTCTCTACATTGCAGCCCTGTAGTCCCTTAACCTGTTCTCCTTCTATGGGTTGCCAGATTCTAAAATCCTGAATAAAAGCCAATTAGGATCTCTAAAGTAAATTTGTTGTAATGTTTTTCTTTCAACAATCCTATAACAAGTTAAGGTCTTGTCACATAATTACTTTGATCTGGAAGGTCAAAAAACAAAAGAATGAGAAAGAAAGAAAGAAAGGAAGGAAGTAGGGAGGGAGGGAAAGATTTCAATTATATGTGCTCTGGTGCTACTGTATCAGAGAGCTAAAAATGAAAATTAATTAAATAGAATATGAAGAAGAGAATGTGCAGACATTGACCAGTTAATGTAATCTATCCTTTCAGGAAATTTAAAATATTTGGTTGTATTGGTCATGGCTCACTTAGTTCCTGGAGACACAAATCCTCCTCAACACAGATAAAGCCAAAAACAACAAAAATCAGAGATTCACAGGCATGAAAACTGTATGAGTACAGTTTCAGGAAAAGATCCCTGCTAGTACATCCAGGCTTGCTCATCTCAGCTTCTCTTTCTTTTCTTTTTTTTTTTTTTTTAAGCCCCTTATTGGCTGAAAAGGGTCATGTGCCCACATTTGAAGAAATTCTATAGACACAATAGGTCATGTGTAAACACTCTGAATCAAAGATGAGGGCAGCCTCATTCTCAGCCACCTAGAAACTATAAAGAAAATCCAGATAAAACTACTAGATGAAGAGAGAATGTATAGTTGGTAAGCAAAAACAGTAAGTTGTCCACTTCATTAAAGGAGATACTAGCAATCATTACATAAAGACAAGTGACTAGTGCTTTCCTTTATCTTGCTAGTCTTACTAACTATAATAAAAGCTATACAATATTAGCATTTTCTATATGCCAGAGGCTATGTTAAATGTTTTACACACATTATCTACTTTTTTTTTCCATACAGGTAAAGAAACAGGCTCAAAGCATTGTCATTTGAACCAGAATCCTAAAAGTTAGCAAGAAGCAGAGCTAAGATACGATATAGATTTATTTGATTTCCAAGTTCATGTGCTTAAGAGTATTAACTACTATATTGCTTCCATAAGAACTAACTTGATATTTTGTTTTCAGAGAGTACAAGAAAATAGAAGCTGCAAAGTAAAATACCTTCACAATGTGGCTTCAAAAACCAAAGATTGATGCAACAAGAATGTTAAGTAGAACATGACTTTCTAATGCCCAGAATGGGCTGAATTCACAGTATTTTAAACAATTCAGTTACCTTACCTCTGAAGTACCAAGGTGATCCAAAATTAATTTTCAACACATGTATATATACATGTTATATGCATCTCTGTGTGTGGGGGGGGGTGTTTATAAACAAAATTACATTTCCATGTTTTTAAAAGTGTTAGTAGTAGGGTGACCAGATTTTAACATTTGTAAAGTGGGACAACATGGCCAGGGGCAGGGTGGGGTGGGGTGGGGGCGGGGCAGGGG